>NC_134834.1:134307444-134657611 GCF_004210375.1 Tachypleus tridentatus | reverse complement strand
GTTTATTGTAAGAAATTCCACGTGGTTGTGACCATGCTAACTTCAGAGTGAATCTATTTATAGGTATTCTTAGTCAGGTATTCTTACATGCTTGGTTGACAATGATGGCATAGTTATAATGTAACAAAATTGTGATGACATATAACATGTATGAAGGCAATATAACAAAACACTCAAATATACAAATGCATTTGTTATCTCAAGGGTAAATATCAATTTTCATATATTAAAGTATTGTACATGAGAGAACTAATTGTCTATGGGGATGAACATGTGTGTGACTGGGTTTCTGGATTGTTCCCCAATCCGGATCAAACTGGATTCGTTTTGAAGGGCATAAAACTCGGAAATTCTTAGGATTTAGATTCAAAAAATGAAATTGAGTTAGCTGTGACTACACCTGGTGTTGTAAGATGTTATAAAACCTAGTATACTTTACTGGTAGAAACATATAGTAGGTAAAATGTATAAAGTATCTGAAAAAACTACAAGGAAAAATATTGATTTTGTGAAGAAACATCTAGAAAAGTTACAAGGAAAAATTTAACACATTTTTTTAGAACAAACAGTAGATCCTCTATGAAAAGCACTGGATGGAATATTTATCTGATTTTGAAAAAGGCAAATACATGACGAAATTTTAGCAGAAAAACTAGAATTACCTTTACGGATTTTTCACATCTTAAACATTAATAGTAAAATTTTAAATACTGCACAAAATTCACCAAATAGACAATACAAACAATTCTGTTATAATTTTTGTGTGAATCCTAGGGCTAAATTGTAAGAATTCTCTCCATACTCTCTTCACTCCAAAAAACTTCTCTATACTCTCTTCACTCCAGAAAACTTTGCAAGTACTAAAACATCAGAGCTTGTACCACTGTGGGAAGGACATTATAAGGTGTTGTCCATACAGTTTAGATCTAGTGCCCCTAGTTTCAGATTCTAAATTGATATAAAACATCCATGACCATACATATCAAACTCTATTCTAAAATGCAATTGAAGCTGAACGTAATAGTAGTAATGTAGCTCAGAGATAAAATTTTCTAATTCCTTTGTAATAAAACAAATAATTTAAAAACAAAATCTGGGAAAACTACATTCTTGAGTTATTTATAGTAATATGATTTATTAAATTAATGCACAGTGACATGTAAAAGTATTGAATAGGAAGTGATTTTGGTTACCTTTTCCAAAATCTGTGACCTCTTCCACATTGTACATGCAGCTACCACAACTGTACTACATATGTTTTATGGCTCTTTTATATAACAAAAACTGCTCTCAAGTGAATAACTAAGAAATAACAGGCATTTTAAATTACAGAAATCAACATGCAAGTTGGTATAACAACTAAGAAAAAAGTGGTATTTTAAATCACAGAAATACATATGTATCTGCACACTATAGTTACTTTACAAGACATTATTTGAACATTTAGTTTACAAAAAATAGTTAAATAAGTGATATATTTGAACACCATGATACATTTCCAAATGTATAACAACATATAAGTGTAATTTAATATATAAAGTCTGATAGTTGTGAAATGTTAATGTTAAACAAGACTTTTAAAAAGAAAAAAAGATGAAAATGCAGCATCAGGGAAAAATATTTTTTCCTCATACTGATATATCCTTTTTTTACCAGCTGGACAGTGTGGAAGTGTAACCTTCTGAAATGCTGTAATGAAAGAAGTAAAAAAAAGCAAAGCACTGGCATGTCTGAATCAATTACTTCACTGGGAAGAATGGCCTCTTTTATTATGCAAGAACAAGAAAAGTTGCTAAAAGAGAGAAAAACCTCAAGAATTGAGAAGGAAATTCCAAAACATAAGAGAAATACCCACTTTACATCTTCATCACATAGTAGGTTGACAGAGAAGGAAATTAAGAAGAGGCTGAAAGGTGCAACACGAATTATACCACCTGGGGTATGTACAGGAGTTTACCTGAAAACACACAACTTGATAAAATTTATACTAAGCCTAATGTTATACTATCAATAAGAACTTCTGAGTGGCAGTAAAGAAGAGTGTATAATATGTCAAACACTTCACATCTACTACATTTGCCCATTTGAAAAGCTAAGCACATAGGCAAAGATCAATGTTCACTTTTTTTTAAATGATAAGAGAACAGGCATGAATAACTGATGCCAAATTTTATTTTGCAAGCAGTATATTCTACAGCAAATTATTAAGAATTATTCATATCATCATTCCTATTCCAAAACGTGATGCAAATTAAATAATAAAAAATGTAGATTTACCATATGTTATTGTTGAGTGGCTCTTAGCAAGACTGTAGTGCTCAACAATTACTTTTCATGGTGGGCAGTGTAAGTAGCTCAGAACTTTGAGTGAAACCAAGAGAGAAACACAACTAATCTTTTTAAACTCTGTGAAATAATTTAGACTGATAAATTAACTCAAACTTTTCCCATCACTGGGGTTGTGTATTTTTGGTTTTTATTTATAATAGCAAGTTAGTTGATGGCAACTGTTGTGGTAGAATTGGTGCAATTTTTATCAAATTTCTGTATGTCACCCCAGACTTTGACATGGTGATGAATCTTCAGGTGAAGTAGGCTGGGGTGGTGGTTCTTAAAATGGATAATCTGGGGTGATGATTGTCCAGGTGAATACAATATATAGTGTATTTTACAATATTTTCAATATTATTTTTGTTACTGTGTACATGAACTTTGAATTTCTGTAAACCTATTAAAAAAGATATATAAAATACAATATTTGTTTTTTTGCATTTTGTTAGCATAATTATAGAACTTATATTAATTGTTGGCTGGAGTGACAATTCTTCAGGTGATACAGACTTTTTAACACTATATATTACTTTCTTGAATTAACTTTCTTCTTATTCAGAAGAACTGGTGAACCAGCAATCTAGTCTTTATGACAATTCCAGTAGGAATTTAGAGGAATTCATTATATTTGATTTCTTAATTATTTAATTTCCTTATTTTATGGAAAAATTTAAAGATAAAATAAATACTTAATTTAAAGAGAGGAATAACCATGCACAATTTAAATCCTGAAAGTGTTACTTGAAACAGAACTCTTAACTAGCTAGACAGTGCTACATAAGCATTGTTAACATTTCTCTTTAGAGTTATACAAAACTCCAACTTCCAATTTTTTGGTTGAAAATAGAATTTCTGTATAAATATATTTAAAATCTTCTTTTGTTGTTCATGAAGATACTGTATCTGGTTCATTAACAAGGCTTTAATTATTTTGAACAGAAAAACTCCTTATCAGAAATAGCCATCAAAGCTAAGCAGATCCATAAAAACTGGATGAAGGCTAGACTTCATGGAGACCTTGTTTCTGCTTACCCTGCATTATTATCAACCGTGACAACAGCTGCATCTTCTTTATCAATACCTTTATGTTCTCTATCTTCACTGTCTTATCAGAATGCACCAATACAAGCAAATTCTCATACAACAAGGAAACATAAACTATCTCAAACTCAATCAAGCATGTCCATTAATACTCTGGGATTGTATAAACCAAGTAAACCTTCATGCAACACAGCTTCATCTTACACACAATCGTTTTTTTCTTGTCCACATGATGGCTTATTAACTCCATATGTAAAGACACCATTGCATTATCAGACACAAACAAGAGCTATGTTAGATAAAGACATTATGTACCAAAACACACAAAAAAGGTATATATCACTTGCAGACTCTTCATATCATAAGTTACAAACAAGAACTGTATCACATGAAAACAATTCACATCAAAGGTTAGAAAAACATCTACTACCACGTAAACAGAACTTATGTAAGCAGTCTCAAAGGAAAGCTATGTCAGCTCAAAATATTTCATATCACAAGTCAAAAACAAGAACAAAATTACATGCATACACCTTGTATCAACAGTCACCTGATGTTAGTTCAGCTTACTTATGTCCAAGAACTACATACCCAGAAAATGACAAATTTCTTCAGTTAGCATCAGATAACTGTTATGCTCCTTCATTATTAAACTCACAAGAAAAATATCCTCCTAACAAAGATGTTTTAAAGAAACAAAAAACTTATTCTTCATCATGTTCTTTTCCTGTACCACATGACTTACAGTATTCTTGTATGGTGCTACACCAAAACATGATGCCTACAGGCCAAGAAAAAATAAAAGCCAGTTATAACTACTTTTTACCACCATTAGAACAAAGCTGTAAACAGACTCCATACAATCAGCTACTGAGATCTGATCAATTTACAGTATCTGATAACTTGAAACAACTACCAAATACAAACATTCAAAACAACTTTCTAATTCATGTTGTCAAATGAGGTATCATCCCTATCAAAACCAACACCAAACACATTATGCTAATTACCAAGCTTCTTCACACTAAACCTCCATTTCAAAAACATATAATGATCAATAACTACCAGAGAGAGAGAAACTTCCTTGAAACATGAATTATATGAAAGAGAAGTGTGCAACTACTCATAACAAAACACAGAAAACTGACTACTTGCCAAACAGGGTCTATCAAACTGCTGGTCTGTTTCTGTAATCAGCAGTCTCGTCAATCACACAGTTAAGTATTTACATACTTAAAACTAAAATTTAACTTTCAATAAACAACGATTTATTGTAGGCAGTTCTAAGATTATGCAGTAAACATATCGAAACTTTGAGTAAATGAAATTGTTTTCAACCTCATCGGGGTTTTTTTCTTACATAAAAATAAACTCACTTGTACAAAGTTATTCAGTATGTGCGATATGCTAATACAGTTCTAAATACTTCACCAAAAACGCAGTGAATGATTCGCTTTATAATAAGAAAACTTGCTATCCTCTAACAGTCTTCTCCGAATATTTATAATCTACCCTCGGGTTTATTGAAAACTTGACTCCAAATATTTGGAACTATATTTTTAAAACTTTCTATCTCAGCGTTATCACTACGATTCGCAGTTCCCTCCAACTGAAAACAAATTACAATACTAATCATATACTTTACAAAACGGTAAAAACATATATACATTTTTAACTTTGTAATAAATTAATACGTAAGCTGAAAAAGTTGTTGAAATACATATATTACAAGTTATTCTTACATCATAATTTGTATTCAGTGTATCTACGAAGTTGTCAAATGCATCAGCCTGGCATGACCAAGTGATTAAGGCGCTCGATTCATAATCCGAGAGTTGCGGGTTCGAATCCTCCTCACACCAAACATGCTCGCCCTTTCAGCCGTGGGGGTGTTATAATGTAACGACAAATCTCACTATTCATTGGTAAAAGAGTAGCCTAACAGTTGGCGGTGGGTGGTGATGACTAGTTGCCTTCCCTCTAGTCTTGCACTGCTAAATTAGGGACGACTAACGCAGATAGTTTGTTTGTTTGTTTTGGAATTTCGCACAAAGCTACTCGAGGGCTATCTGTGCTAGCCGTCCCTAATTTAGCAGTGTAAGATTAGAGGGAAGGCAGCTAGTCATCACCACCCACCACCAACTCTTGGGCTACTCTTTTACCAACGAATAGTGGGATTGACCGTCACATTATACGCCCCCACAGCTGGGAGGGCGAGCATGTTTAGCGCGACGGGGATGTGAACCCGCGACCCTCAGATTACGAGTCGCACGCCTTAACACGCTTGGCCATGCCAGGCCAACGCAGATAGCCCTCGTGAAATTCAAAACAAACCAAGCCAAACGCACAAATACTCCGCCTCGATAATTAGTCTACGTACAAACAGCTGTTTTTACAAATGTGTATGTTAATGAAATCTTCCAAATGAAAAATTGGAATGCTAATGGAAATATAAACAACATTTACCAGTTTCAACTTCTTGGGATAGGGATGTTTTGGTGACTATAAAAATAAAAAACGATAGCACCGCATCACTCCTATGTTCATTAATTTGACGTAACGAAGGTCACCTGTTTTGAATAAATAATACAAACCTGAACTGCAACTTTACATAGGCATAGCGTAATGTTAATAGTAATATTAATTTTAAGATTATATGCAATTTAAAAAATATATGAGAAAATATAGTAAACAGGCTTTGAATGGTTGGTTGGTTTGGCATTTTATGGCGCAAAGCAACTAGGCTATCTGCTTTGAAAGATGGGCCTGGCATGGCCAAGCGCGTCAGGCGTGCGACTCCTAATCCGAGGGTCGCGGGTTCGCGCCCGCGTCGCACTAAACATGCTCACCCTCCAAGCCGTGGGGGCGTATAATGTGACGGTCAATCCCACTATTCGTTGGTAAAAGAGTAGCCCAAGAGTTGGCGGTGGGTGGTGATGACTAGCTGCCTTCCCTCTAGTCTTACACTGCTAAATTAGGGACGGCTAGCACAGATAGCCCTCGAGTAGCTTTGTGCGAAATTCAAAAAAGCAAATAAACAAACAAACAAGCTTTGAAAGAAGCGGTCGAAAATGTACTCGACTCTCCTAGGTCCTCAAAGCTAAAAAACCCGGTATCAAACGTGAGTCAAACAAGCCTTTGTATTCAACAGTTCTAGCTGATCAATATAATGCCTCTTTAAAAAAAAAAAAAATGCTGTTATCTATCTATATACCAGTGGCGTAGCTAGGGGGGGGGAAGGGGGTACATCTGTCTCCGGGCGCAGCATCGGGGGTGTGGGTGGGGCGCCAAATTGATGTTATATGATTGGGAATTATGGATATTTTGTCACGAGGGAGCGCGAAAACTGACTTTGTCCCCGGGGGCTGAAAATCCTAGCTACGCCTCTGCTATATACATACATATACATATCTAAAGACGAAATGTGTGTTTGTTTGCACCTTATTTGTGATATAGAGAAACCCACTTGGAAGTAAAAAATGTGTTTTCAAGATGATTAGTATGGGTATTAAAACTTTAGAATACAGAACAACGTTCGACCTTCTTAAGTCATCTGCAGTTGCACACTCTCTTTATTAACCTGAAGATGACCGAAGAAGGTCGAAACTTTGTTCCATAATTTATTTTAATTAAAGTTTTAATAATCATACCAACTGTCTTGAGAATACATGTTTGCGCCTTAACTCCTCCGAACCTTTGGGCCAACCTCAACCAAAATTTGTACGTAAACACTGTTAACTATCGGGAATTCTCTAAGCGGGTCAAAATTGAGCTTAACCCTATTTCTAATTTGTAAAACCTACTGAGTCAATATGAAACAATCTTGGCAGGATGACGCTTTAGACAACTTTAAATGTCCAAAAGACTTTCAAGATCAAAGTATAAAAGTTGTTGGATAGTTTTTCAAACAACTGTACTTTTTTCATGGCCAGTGAGATGTAGGGTGTTTAAGGATGGGATCACCTTAAAATCTCTATCTATCGGTATATGGAAAGTAAATTGCAAATATTGTTTTGAAGAACTTTTGTTATAATTTACAAATTTTGAGATAAACTTTCAATACAAGTTATTCTTTTAAAATGTATTATTGCTGTTAAATTTACATTGTTTTAATTAAGTTTAAATATTCCCCGTGACGAGTATTTCTGCTTGTAGTAAATAAAGCTCGAACAAAGAAGCCTATGCCCATTCAACTTGAGGTAATTGTGTTTGAGATACAGAAAGAATCAGATCGGTTTCTTCTATTCATTCCCTATAATGAAGACATTTGCAAAACTGTTGAACTAACAATAACATTCTAAATGAGAGATAAATCAATTATGGATCGTTTTAAACTCGATAATATTAAAAAAGGTTTTTGTTGTTGAAGGATTAAAAATAATATTTAGTTTCATTCCACAATCCCCCTGTCAAAGCATAGGCCATAAGTAAGTACACGTAACTTCCCGGACCTCTAGTACATGTATATTTAAACTTCTACAGGGTTTCATTCGTCAAATTATTTACACACAATACAAATTAATTAATATGGAAATAAAAATTACAAACACAAGATCGAATGTAGGAATTTTCAGACACTTTTAATTACACGTCTACATTACAAAATGTAATAGATGACCTTTTTTTTTTTTTTTTTTTTTACAATGGGCTTGCACAAGTATTGTGCTAAACATGGGAAACGTTTGTTTGTTGTGAATTGCATCTAATGTTAAGTTTAGGTTTCACGAAAGTGATGCAGCTTTTATAAGGAGAGAGAGTTTTACGTTTATTACCCCAATTTAAACAAGTTTAATACACATTAATCATTACAAATCTATAATTAAACGCATTTAGGTATAATAAACACTCATTTTAAATACTAACTCTACAACTGATGAAAAATAATATCAATTTCTAACGCTTTCAATTTTACTTTAAAACTTTCGTTCAAACTTCTTGCCAATATTTTACTCTTTCAAATGTAAACTTCTATAATGACTCTTGGAACATGACTGAAAATATTTAAGACATAAGTAAAAATGCATAATAGCAATTTAAACTGGAACTTAAAATTTCTTTAATTTACTTTACGATCAAAAGCTTGTTCTCTGAAAAGCATTATTTATAAAATAAAGGTTACTTGTAACACACAATATTATATCTTTAAATTTACCGTGATTTAATTTTTGGTCTGTACATTTCAGATACATAAAATTAAATTTGGCTCAGTAGGCTTCATTAACGAGAATTAAACTTTAGGGCCATGACTTCAGTTTGGCAAAGTATGCTAATTAATACTGTGCAAAGTTGAAACACACAACACGATGATTTCACTTATTTCATTTCATATACTGCTGGCCAAAATCTCAAGGCCAATGAACATAAAGAAAAAATATGCATTTGGCGTTCTTAGACTCAACCACTTATTTGAGTAGAGCTTCGAAATATGAAAATAAGAAAAAGGAAAAAAAAAAAACAAAAAAAAAAAACGTTTTAGCATTTAATAGGGAAAATGCGAACACTATGAAATTCGCTTAAATACTAGCTGGTCAAAAGTTTAAGACCATACTAAGACGAAGCGTTAATCGGTAAACACGTAACGAAAGTTAGTCATTTGTGTTCAAGCATTAGCGTTGTCAACATCTCCCACTGACATCTCCTGTGTTGGGTAAAAACATGGCAAAGGCTAAAAAGTTGACAGAGTTTGAACGCGGCAGAATTGTTGAACTGCAAAAGCAAGGTCTTTCTCAACGTACCATTGCTAGTGAGATTGGGCGTAGTAAAATTGGTCTTACAAATTTCTTAAAAGACCCTGAGGGATACGGAAGGAGAATTTTAAGTGGTCGGCCCAAGAAGATTTCGCCGGCGTTGAGCAGGAGGATTCAACGATTTGTCCGGCAAGACACCAGCGGATTGTCGAACCAGATTAAATTTTCAATTTATTTACAACAAATGGAACAATACAAAAGGCATGACAAGAGAAAAAACATTAAATATATACAAAAAACATTAAATAGACCCAAAACAAATAACATGAAATATATACAATTGAAAAATAAACAACATGGAATATATACAAAGAAAAAACATTAAATATATACAAAAAAACATTAAATAGATAAAAAAGAAAACAATAAAAACCATGAAGCGAGGGTGGAGGGAGGGCAGCTTAGAATCCAATCTCCACCCTACCCCCACCAACGCACAAAGTGGCAAGACGTCCGACCGCCAGAGACGAAAAAATTCCCAAGAACCCAGCCGCCAAAACTCCGCCTCAAGGCAAAATAACGGCCGATGTCTGGCCCTTCTCATCATCGAAAAGTACCACACTGGTGCCTGCTCAAAAACCAATTTGTTTCGAGCAAGCCAGATGACGTACTAAAAGATGGTATACTGAACAGGTATATGGTACAGTATGGTCTCCGCCGAGAGTGGCAGGACCCGGAAAAGGCGAGCAACCTTTTCCAGATCTTTGCCGACGTCGAACAGACGACCAACCTGTGCAAGATAGACTCCACCTGAGTGTGACACACTGGACACAACTTAGTCGCACAAGAATTCCACAGGTACGAACGCTCCCTCACTGGCAGGATGTTATGCACAACACGCCAGGTAAAAGCCTGGAGGTAGCTATCAACATGATGCAGTGCAACGTGGCACCAAACAACGTCCCACGGCAGAACAGGGTAGTGTCACTCAATCCTGTGGGTACATTCGGGAACTAGCAGGTGGTAGAGGGAACGGGAGCCCTTCGGTACATCGGCAGACACGGTACGACACCGCCGGATCGCCGCAGCAGCGTCAACGTACCAGGAAGGAGGGTATAAACACATAGGTGTCTGCAGGCCCAAAGGAACATTCGTGCCAACCAAGTATCTCGCAAGGTGGCAACAGGGATGACCCTCCAAAGACAGACAGCGAAAGGTAACAGACAGAAGAAGGGAAAGACACTGGGTCCAGACAGATGGGATACCTGAACCACCCCTGCGAGGTGGCAGCGTCAAGGAGAGCTGAGACACTGCCTCCAGCTTGCCACCCCACAGGAAGGCAAAGACATGACGCTCGATTGCTCGCACAGCGCAGTCATCCAGAGAAAGGGCAATCCTCAGGTACCAGACCAAGGAGAGGATCCTCCTCCTCACCACCTTCACCCTGTCAAACAAGTTAACAGGACAGTAGCAATAATCGTGCACTGCCATACCAACACGCTGAACCACCCCCTCCCAAGCAGTCCCAGGGCCCGCGAGAAAACGAACCCCGAAGCAAGTGATCGGGGAGGGGTCCAATCCAGACTAATTGGGGAGTCGGCAGACGAGGCCCATTTGCCAAATCCCCGCGCACGAGACTTGGAAATATTCAGCTGGGCAGTACTGGCCCGAGAGTATCGATGGACGATGGCCAGTGCTTAACCTAATGATGTGAAGTTCTCAAGTCACGCACGAACCCCCTGGCATCTGGAGGCCACGCAACGAGACCGAGTGGTACAGATGAAAGAGCAGGCACTTGATAACCAATACGTAAAGCATTGGGGACAACATACAGCCCTGATGGACCCCCTGTAACATGGGAAAGGAAGACGTCAGGTAACTGTAAACCAAGATCCTGCTCGAAGCAGTGGGGTACAAGGCTTGCACATACCAGACAAAAACTGGAGGAAGGCCACACCTCCCCAGAACGAACCACAGAAATCTATGGTGAACTCGATCAAAAGCTTTGCTCTGATCGAGGGACATAAAGACAGCAGGGATATTCCGATCTGTGATGTAGTGGAACAGGTCCCTGAGAAGCACCAGAGTTTGCTGGATACTTCTGCCCTGCACGCCGCGCGTCTGAGTGCAGTGAACCAAGGAAAGCATAACTGCACCCAAACAGGCACACAGGACCTTAGAAACAATCTTTGCATCCACGTTCAGGGGAGAAATTGGACACCACGAGTAAAATGGTCTTCAGAGTGACTGGGATCCTTACAAATAAGTGTAATTAGCCCATCCAGCGTTCCTGGTGGTTCAGACACCGTAGCCAGACAGTCGTTAAAAGTCCGATGAAAGAGGTTCCAACAACATGCTACACGTGGCTGTAAAATTCCACTGGCAGTCCATCCGGCCGAGGACACTTTCCAAGCAGCATGGACCGAATGGCTGACCAACACTCACCCAAGCTGATTGGTTTCATCAGCTGGTCGTGAAAGGAAGGGTCGATGGAGGGCAAAAACCGAGAAATGTCATCCCACAACCCTTCGTCCACGGGTGAAGCCAAAACGAAACGGCGGTAATAGCCGAGGCACGCATCCAGAATGTTGGATATGTCAGATGACGAATGACCATTCTCCAACACCAGACTCGAGATGTGTCTGATCTCAGCCATCTCCCGTGCCTTGCACAGTGGAACCCTGGTGCCAGTTCTGGGATCGAGCAATTCGATCAGACTAGAGATTTGGAGTGTCTCAATGTTCGAGAGGACCCAGCGATCCATTGGTCCTCCACGGGGCAAGGCAGCCAAGGTGTCCTGCTTGCCCTGCAAGGCCAGGCGGCGGGCCCGCAAAAGCCACATGCCAGCTTGCTACAGCAAGTAGGCACAGGCTTCCTTGAGACCCACCCACCAAGACTCGGTGATAGACTCGACAGAACAGAGCTCTCGAACAAGGGCAAGCAAATCGTCTCCAACCTCATCCTAGGCAAGGAGGGAGACGTTGAGCCTCCACACACCAGGACCCTGACAAACGGGGACAAAATCTCGGAATGTGGTAAGAAGTGCCCGATGGTCAGACTCATGAAACGAGACACCCCAACCCGGTGAATTGCAGCCGGCGTCTTCATGTTCAAACACACACGTCGGTTCCCGGTGCACACAGTCGAGCACGTCTGGTGCGCCTCATGTTCAAGTTTTTGCACAGTCTCATACGCTGACAATCCGCCCTTGACAACGTCATGGAACAACTCGAAGGGAACCGACTGGAGAGTCACCCACTTAATGGTCTGAAAAGCCGGCTCCACAGGCACACGCTGGTCGACCAAGGGAAAGGCCCCTTGTCCAGTAGGCGACGGGCGTGAGCGGCCGACGCTAGAGTCGCCACATAACGCCCGTTACCAAAATGCTGCAGACAATCAGTGTGGCTACCCCCGACAGCGGCGTTCACGGCGTCTATGACCACCGAGGGTAGCGTGGCCGCAGGCACCACAAAGCGAATAGATCGCGGCCGAACAGAGTACGGCCGGATGACCGTAGTCATACTGACCTACACGGTACGTACACACACACGACAAGACTGCTATACAGCATGGAAACCCCACAACACACGACACGACCAAGATTCACGGACAAAGCCGACACACGATACAGCACATGGTAAGAAACAACACAAACACCCGTAACGGCCACGGCAAACGACGACACCAAAATCATTGAGCTGAAGGAAATAACCCATGCAGAATGCAGCTCAAGAACAATAAGACGGCATCTACGAGAAAAAGGCTTTTAAAACCGTAAACGTCTTCAAAGGCCACGACTCCTTTCACATCACGAAACAACTCGGTTAAACTTTGTTGAGAAGCACCAAACACGGGACGTAGAAAAGTGGACGAAGTTTTTGTTTTCTGATAAGAAAAAGTTAACCTGGTGGTCGAGATGGCTTCCAACGTTACTGGCACGATAAGGATATCCCACCGGAGACATTTTTTACACGACACAGTGGAGGAGGTTCCATCATGATATGAGGTGCTTTTTCCTTCCATGGAACAATAGAGCTTCAGGTTATACAGGGGCGTCAAACAGCAACTGGCTACATTGGCATGTTGGAAAGAGCATCCTTATTGACTGAAAGCCCATGCTTGTGTGGAAATGACTGGATCTTTCAGCAGGACAATGCTGCAATCCACAATGCAAAAGCACAAAGGACTTTTTCATGGCGAATAACGTGATTCTTTTGGACCATCCAGCGTGTTCGCCCGAACTGAGCCCCATTGAAAATGTTTGAGGGTGGATGGCAAGGGAAGTCTATAGAAATGGACGTCAACTCCAAACAGTGCATGATCTTCATAAAGCCATCTTCACCACTCGGAATAACATTCCAGCCAGCTTCTGCAATCGCTTATATCGACAATGTCAAAGAGAATGTTTGAAGTTATTGACAATGACAGCCGTGCAACTCACTACTGAGACCTCTTGTTGGGCATTTCCTACCCTGTTTAGGACTTCTTTTTGGTATGGTTTTAAACTTTTGACCAGATAGTATTTAGGCTAATTTCACAGTGTTCACATTTTCCCTATTAAATGCTAAAAAAGATTTTTATTTTTATTTTCCCTTTTCTTATTTTCATCTTTCGAAGTTCTACTCAAATAAATGGTTGAATCTAACAACGCAAAATGCATATTTTTCTTTATGTTCATTGGCTTTAAGATTTTGGCCAGCAGTGTATGTATCAATACAGAATAACACACTGTAAATTAAGTACAAATACAATATATTAAGCATAAACTACTTGAAATTTCAATATTAATTATTAAAATATATTTTAAAATAAATGTATGCTTTATTAATTTTCAGTAATTTCAAAATATTGGTTCTGCACGAAATGAGATCAAAACTACAATGACAAAATATCATTAAATAAATACACTACCTACCATAAATCTGAACACGTTTTTTCCTCTCAGAAGCAAGTATAAAAAATTTATTTACACAAGTTGATGGGTTTGAAATAACGCATTAGAAAATAGTTATGAAGCAAAACGAAATTGTAACTTCTAAGTAGTGCTTTTTCTCATAGTTTTTAATAGTAGCTCACAATTTTTCTCTTTTGTTTCTTTAAAACTAATCAGAATTTATAGTTTTAAGTAATTTATAAACGGAAACAAATCATGCATCCGTTAGTGTTAGTAGAACTTGCATCTTTAAACTACCAAGAATAATAAGGCATTCAGTAAAACCATGTTGGGAATTATATTCAGAAACTTTCTTTGCTCCGGTGATAAGTCTAATAAGAGAACGCACATTACTATAACTATGTTTAGTAGCTCCAAAAAAGTATAGTGAAGCCCATACATTTTTAAAATTACTGTATATTTTTAAATTTAAGTAAAAACAACATATGGGATGTATGTGAAATTAAGTGCTAAATGATATTGGTTTCAAAACCTAGTTTATATCTCCTTATACTACGCAGTTTCTTCCATATGTTTTATAAGTTATATGTTCATTGTAGCACTTGCCTTTATTTTTGTGCAGATTTGGCAATTTCTAATTTTTAGGTGGGAATTTAAGAAAAATATATTATTTCAATTATTTTTATGCAGTTCTTTTAGTCCTCACAAAACCTCTATTTTGGTTCCTAGCTTTCACACCCTTTATCGTTATATTTTTTTTTATTTTTTTTTTGGAATTTCGCACAAAGCAACTCGAGGGCTATCTGTGCTAGCCGTCCCTAATTTAGCAGTGTAAGACTAGAGGGAAGGCAGCTAGTCATCACCACCCACCACCAACTCTTGGACTACTCTTTTACCAACGAATAGTGGGATTGACCGTCACATTATCACGCCCCCACGGCTGGGAGAGCGAGCATATTTTGGCGCGACTCGGGCGCGAACCCGCGACCCTCAGATTACGAAGCGCACGCCTTAACGCGCTAGGCCATGCCAGGCTTCTTATCGTTACAAGTATCAAGTCTTGGTCAGTTGTTATCTATTATATCAATTTTTAACATTTTTTTATTATGTTAGTAATCAGGTTTCAAAACTTGCATTATTTCTGGTTATGATTATCTAGGTTTGGTTTTTATTTCTGCTAGCATTTTTAATTAGTTTTTGTATCTTGAATATTATTATTTTAATTTCACTGATTAGGTTTTGAAGTGTAATTTTGTTAACGCCATGATTTAAGTGATCATAATTTGAGCTATGAACCTTTTTCTTGTTTGTATTTTGGCAGTCTTGTTTAGAACCTTAGATGATTTTTACTTTATGATTGATAAAGTTCTGAACCTCAGATTTTCTTTCTTTCAAAAAAGAAAATTATGTTAATTAAATTCATTGTTAGAACACAGCTCATATATTTTATCTTTAAAAGCAGAATACCTGTTTAGATAAACCTCTAAGGGTTGTATGTATGCGTGTGTTTTCTTATAGCAAAGCCACATCAGGCTATCTGCTGAGCCCATCGAGGGGAATCAAACCCCTGATTTTAGCGTTGTAAATCCTTAGACATACCGCTGTACTAGCAGGGGGCCTCTGAGGATTGTTCTTGTTGATATGTATGTATTAATAGAGTACACATGTACAAAAAAAACCTAACTACAGGTCACAGCACTTATCTCAATATTCTTAACACTCCCACTTAATTTTAAGTTTTACATAAACTTACAATTACTGTCAATAATCTTACAGTTATTCTAAATGTTTTACAATTACCTTCAATCTATTATTATAATTGTCACTTTATCTGGTTCATTTATCCATTGGTGCCAGTCCAACATTATCTCTGAACCTTTCAAATGCATTTCTAGCAAGTGACTTTGTAAGAATGTTAGCAGTAATACTGTTTGTGGGACAATATTTCAGTTTTACTGATCCGTTCTGCACACATTGGCGAATGAAGTGGTAACGAATATCAATGTGTTTTATTCTTGCATGACCCACTGGATTCTGTGCCATGGCGATTGTTCCTTGGTTATCTTCCATGATACGAACAGGGTCATCAACTTCAGAACCTATTTCTTGCAGTAGTCTTCTTAACGAACCAAGCGTGTTAAGGCGTGCGACTCGTAAGCTGAGGGTCGCGGGTTCGCATCCCGGTCGCGCCAAACATGCTCGCCCTCCCAGCCGTGGGGGCGTTATAATGTGACGGTCAATCCAACTATTCGTTGGTACAAGAGTAGCCCTTCCCTCTAGTCTTACACTGCTAAATTAGGGACGGCTAGCACAGATAGCCCTCGAGTAGCTTTATGCGAAATTCCAAAACAAACAGTCTTCTTAACCATACTGTTTTCTGTGCTAAAAGACTCAAGGTGAACAGGGCCATCGTAGATTGCTTTTTGCTAATCCAACTTACAGCTGCTCCTGCTTGAATGAAGATATTTCCTGATGTGGACTTCCTATCATCCAGGTCTCCAACAAAATCTGCATCTGAGTAACCACTAATGACGTCTCCTGGTACCTTTTCAAACTTAAGACTAAGATCAGCTGTTCCTTTCAAGTTACGTAGGATTCTCTTTGCTGCTGTCAAATGTGCTGTGTTGGACTGAGCATGATATTTCGATATTGCTCCCACTGCATATACAATATCTGGTCTTGTTCCCATTGCAGCATACAGAAGGCTGCCTACCAACGACTGGTACAAACTGATGTCAACCTGAGTGCTAACACCATCATCTTTTTGCAGTTTCACGTTTACATCTGATGGAGTTGCAACTGCCTTACACTCAGTCATTCCAAATTTCACCAGCATAGTTTGGATATACTGTCTTTGGTTTAACCGTACACAGCCATTATTTTCATCCTGAACAACACTGAGTCCAAGAATGTAATGGAGCTTTCCAAGGTCTTTCATGCAGAATTTTTCCTTCAGTGCTTTCTTTATAGTAATTATTTCATCATCACTATCAGCAACCAAAATAATATCATCCACATATACTCCAACTATTGCTAGATTTTCACCCTTCCGTATGTAAACACGTGGATCTGCTGAACTCTGAACAAATTCCAGTTCCATCATCTGTACATGAAATTTGTTCCAACAGTGTGGTGACTGTTTTAATCCACACAGTGATTTTTTTCAGTTTACACACAAGGTTTTCCTTCCCTGGAACAGCGTAGCCTTCTGGTTGTTCCATGTATATCTCTTCTTCCAGATGTCCATTCAAAAATGCAGTTATGACATCCATCTGAAAAAATTTTCAAGTTGTTCTGCACAGCAAATGCAATCAAGGAGCACATTGATGCATAGTGCACCACTGGGGAGAAGGTTTCCTCGTAATCCAGACCATAATTCTGCGAGTAACCTTTGACCGCCAAACATAAACTTCTCTACATTTCCAGTATTTCCATACTTAACTTTGAATACCCACTTACAACCTATAGGTTTTCTTCCAACTGGTAATTCCACCAGATCCCAGGTGTCATTTTCTTGTAAAAATTCAAATTTCAGATCTGTGACTGACTTCCACTCCTTTGCATTGTCGCTTGGCATTGCTTCACTTAATGTGCTTGGCTCTAACATACTGCATAAGTTTGCAGTGTGACAAACTGATTCATTTGCCGCTGCAATATCGGCATACTCATCATATCCATAGAGGATGGGATTTCCTGTTTCTTGCTGGTCGTTCAGCTTTATCTTCTGTTTCTTGGTTCACTATCCGTTCACTTGATGAGATATGCTCATTTGTCACAGGCTCTTGACCAAATTCTGTCTCATTAAAGATAACATCTCGCCGTATGAAAATCTTCCTGGATTTTCATCATACAGTCGATATCCCTTGGTGCAGTTATCATATCCAATGAAACGTACCTTCATAGACTTCATGTCTACTTTCTGTCTTGACGCATCTGGTACATGTGCATATGCAAGACATCTGAACACTTTCATGTGTTCTACATCTGGTTTCTTCCCATACCATCTTTTATTGCCAAAGTGGATACTCTGTTACCCACATTCGCTGCAGAAGCTACAGCTTCTTCCCAGTACATTCTTGGTAACTTAGCATGTGACAGCATACTTCTTGCTGATTCCACAAGAGTTCTGTTCCTTCTCTCAGCAACACCATTTTGTTCTGAACAGTATGCTACTGACATCTCATGATGAATGCCTCTTGACTTCAAATATTGCTGGAACTCATTTGACGTATATTCTCCGCAATTATCTGTGTGCAGGGTTTTTATACACTCTCCAGATTCAAGTACAACTTCTCAAATTCCTTGAATTTCTCAGACTTCTGTTTCAAGAAATACATTCTGCAGCATCTTGAGTAATCATCAATAAATGTAACAAAGTACTAGCTACCTCCAATAGATGGAGTTTGCATAGGACCACAGACATCACTGTGTACCAGTTGCAGTCTTCCCTTTGATCTGATTTCTCCCACTGACTTAAATGGCTTCCTGTGCATTTTACCTTAAGTGCATCCCTCACAGAAACTGGCTTCATCAGACTTCTGGAATTTGATTCCAGTTACATTTCCACTCCTGACAAGCTTCTGTAACTGTGAAACACTGATATGCCCAAGTTGTTGATGCCATATATCCAAACCATTCATGCTGCTGTTTGAGGCTACTGAGGCATTCTCAATAACATTGGTCTTATAGTCCAGTTGGTATAGACCATCATTCTTTCTTGTACCCATGCCATGGAGATGTCCTGATTTACCTCGGATGTAACAGCGATTAACTCCAAACTGCACAGTATTTCCTTTTTTAGTAGCACCTCCTACTGAAAATAGATTACCAGCTAATTTTGGTATATAAAGGAGACTCTGCAATGTGACATACTTTGAATTACTGACTTTAAATGTCATTTCTAGTTTACAGTTTCCAACTCCAAGAGCTTCAACAGTTCTTCCATCACCAATTCTAACTTGCTGAGGTGTGTTAAACTTGCGATAATTTGATAATATGTTCCTCTGGTGTGTCATATGCCTAGATGTACCAGAATCCACCAACCATTCCCCATTTCCTATTCCTTTATCCTGGTTTGTTACAAAGGCAACACCATTGTTTTCATCAGTATAATCTTCCACCACATTAATATCCACATTCTTAGCTATGTGGATATTTCCTTCAGTGTTGGACAATTGCATTTTATATGTCCTTCTCTGCAACACTTGTAGCTGTTACCCCTTTTCTTTGTTTTTTTGTGTTCCATGTGGTTTGAAGTTGCTGCGAGTGGCTAATGCAGTTGATGATGTTTCATTTGATATGGTCTTTTTCTTCTTTTGTTCTTCATTAATCAGTGCCTGTTGCATAAATTCTAATGAGATATCATCAATTTTGGTTTCCAAGACTGTTACAATTGTATCATAGCTAGCTGGCAGACTACCAAGTAAGGTAACAATATGATCTTCTTCTGCTATTTCTGCCCCAACCGCAGCAAGCTGATCCATTAATTCCTTCATTTGTTTCAAATGTTCCTGGACCATCATGCTTTCTTTCATCTCACATCGAAAATACTTCTTTTTCAGGAATACTTTATTGGTTAATGTGTTCCAATCAAAGTGAGCACGCAGTACATTCCATGCTTCCTTAGGAGTTGTGCACCTTGAATATTCAGAACAATTGTTGAAAATGTTCTTTCCCTTTTCCTGTTGAAATCTGCCCTTGTTTGATCATTGGCTGTCTCTGCCAATACCTCTGTTTCAGTCACATGGCCCCATAGGCCTTTTCCTCTCAATAAATGTTCCATTTGAAATTTTCATGTGGCCCAATTATTTTCTCCCAACTTATCAATTGATATTTTATCTTCCATTGTCAAACTATTTCAACCACAACTCTAATATTCCTTTCTTTGATTTAGATCTATTTATCCCTTTATATGAGTTGAGAAAATAGAGTGTCAATCAATATTTTACTTCCAGTTTATCTTGGTATTTCACAATGGCTTCCAGAGAAAGGAAACAAATCACCCAGCACTTGTGATAAAGTATCCATGTAAATCCTGTGCCAACAAAAAATTGTCATCCAAAACTGTTCTACAGTAATCCTCAGTATCTCCTGGATTACTTGTACTAACAATTTTAAAACAGTTTCATCTGTTTAAGCACTATTAGAGCATTCCTGGGCCCATAACCTGTTTATATGTGTTTATTAATCAAGTGCACATATACAAAAAAACAACAAAAAAACCTAACAGCACTTATCTCAATATTCTTAATAGTTCTTACTTGCAATGATATACTATAGATACTTAGTAAAGCCAAACATAAAACTAAATATGAAATTTGATATAAAATGTATTTTATAGTAAAAATGTGTGTGTTAGCAATCATCATCCAAAGTTGGTGGGCTTAGTTACTGCAATTTGCGGAACAACAAATGAAAACTGTTCAACAGTGTAGACTATTTTAACATTTTGTTCCAAGAAAAGTGATTAAAAAAAAGTCCCAACTTGTTTACTTCTATTTTATATACATTTAGTTTTGAATGTAAAGACATAAATGCTTAATTAGTTAAATAAATCAATTATTACTTTCCATGAAGAAGGGTACATATTTAGCATCTAATGAGGTTGTTAAAAATTAATGAGGGAAGAAACAGAGAAAAGAAACATTACCTAATATTGTTCTTTATATGGTTGTTGCTTCCTTAATACGTTCCCTCAACTGGTTTCAATAACTGTGAAAGTTCTTTTTTGAACATTACCTGTAGTTGATGTTTGTTCATTAGTTGTCAAAGCTTAGCACTAACCAGATGGAATAACCATTCTTCTAGCTTTAAATCTCTTTTAACAAAGGGTATTCCATAATCATTTACCTATTCAGCACATTGTGAGAAGTAATCATAAACAATGTAATGTGTACTTGTGTAAATCAAAATTTTAAGCAAATAACTAAGCTGATTTCTAAAGTAACCAGTAATATATAGGAATATTACATATGATATTAGTGAGGGTGGAACAAAAGCACTGATAATCTTGTAATATAATTACAATCCATTTAAATATTTGATCAATATTTAATGAGTCTTTTTATTCAATAAAAATAGAACGTTTTGATGGAATAGTCATTTATTTCAAGTTTTTGGAATGACTGAAAAAACTTGAGCAAAGAGTATGACAAAGACAAATTATAAGAAAGTAAATGGATAAGTAGGAACAAGAAAAACAAAGACAGTAAAGGAGTTTGTGAATTATAATGTCAAAACATATTATGGCATAGTACATTCACAAACATGTTTTATGTACTTATAAAGTACTCACAATCTAGTGTTACATATACCTAGTACAAAATCATCGTGAACAATTATATAGATAAGTATCTTTTCACATCAACAAACTAGCACTTGTCATATGTTGTTCTTTTACTTATTTCAAAGCAATCCAGAAAACTAAAATAATTAAACAATTACACAACGCATTACTAGTTTCTTCTAACAAATGCTAACATTCAGAAAACAATACAAGCTTTCAGAGACACAGAACACACACACACAGCATCTTCTTCTCTATATTACAATATTTCATAGCTCAAAATGTTTCCCAGAATAAAGTATGTCAGAGAAGGCCATCTTGCCTACTTAAAAACAATAAGCCATACGCTTTCACTAATTTTCTTACTTTAAGTTTTTCTCAAGGTTAACGTCTGAAAATTAGCAAGTAAACTTTCTCTGTCAACCTAAGTTGTAGTAAAGGGTTTACACAAAATACAAATTGTGTACAAATAACAACCAGTTCCACTTACAAGTCATTTTCAGGAGCTACAAGCTAGAAATGAATTTTTTCTGCCCATATGAATACCAAAATTTAAGAAAGTTTTAGTTTATAAAATTAAGACTCATGTTTTAAACAAAATACTGATTTGATCCTACCTTATTCTATTTATTTTGGACTAAAGGTTTTCCTTTACATTATTAAATCACATAATTAAATATGTTTTTGTGTGCACCTATAAAACCATAATTCCTATAACTACCATAATATCTTACATATATGTTAACACTTTCATATTGTACAATTTTTTTCCAATTCACAGAATATCAGTGAATCACAATATTTAATTATTTCATAATGGTTTTTAACCTTTATATAGAGCTGAAATTTCACATACAGTAGATCAGCTATCTGTCAAACAGTCAGCTTTCAATATACTTCCAAAATAGTCAGAATGAGGAAATTCAAATTACATGCTCATTAACATTACAGTCCACCAGTCTTTAAGAAGAGATAACATAGAAATAGTGCAATGAAAGTCAGAACAAAAATCTTTTTATGTCCATCTAATTTTGTAATGAAAGTTTAACATACATACGTCATTACAAGTACATTATCAAGGCTGACAATTTTTGATTATACAATTATTATGTAACTGGTCTCCTACTTTCCAGTTTTTGATCAGTTACTGCAAATACGTAACAAGCTGTCTATAAAATCCTTGTACAGAAATCAATATGACTTTATACTTCTTTAAGACAAGTGACTCTGTAATAATACAGTTAAATAGGTAGAGTTACAATCACATATAAAGTAAAAAAAGCTTTAATGTTTATAGATTATGTTGCTGTAACTGCCTGTTTACCTCTGATGCTTTAACTGACAAGGATACAAAGCACTGGAGGGTTAAGGGATGATAAAAAAAACAGCAACAAATAACTATAGTTCAAGAAGTTATATGTGCAACAGATTTATGTACACTAAATGTTTTCTGTTAGTTTAGTTAGTAGTAATTTCCTTTCTTTACTAAATCTACTTTAAATATCCAAGTGAAAGGCAATTTGCAATATTACTTAATGCTGAAATTACTGGTTGGCTATCACACTCTGATATTACAGTTATTCAAGAAAATTGGTTAACAAGGTAAAGTACCATGAAATTATAGCTACCCTGACTTCTGACAATTCATGATACTCTGATATTACAACTGTCTATGAAACTATTAACAACGTACAGTTAGTAAGTACCATGAAATTACAGCTTCTTATAGCAGGTTATCATTCATCTCATATTAGAAGTATTCTTCATATAAACTCTGTTTAATCAGATATATTACCATAAACTTAGAGTTTCCATTACTTTTAACAGATAAGGATGATAAGACCTTAATTTGTCTAAGAATCTTTGTTAACTAGGTACAATACCAAGAACTTTTTTTTCTTTTTTTTTAAATGGCAAGTTATGATAATCTAACCTTTTATTTGCAAAAGCTGTGAGTCATTATACCCTGGTCTTATGATAGTTATAACATTTTTTTTAACTGTTGAAGTTCAGTTCCATGATTTGAGAGTGACAATAACTAGAGATAATAGTAGTAAGAAATCACAGTGTATAAAGACCTCTGATTAAATTTAACATAAAAAAAACATGAATTTCAGCTCTCTGTAGAATTTCTTAACATTAGGATAGTGTTGTAAATCTTGATGGCTGGTCCAAGCTTCATACATAAGATCTTCACAATATCTACTTGGTTCATGAGAAGAAATGCTTCTCCATCAATTTGCTGTTAAATAAAGATATTTTAATTACTAAACTCATATTTTATGAGCTTAAAGTTAATTACTACATATGATAATAAATCCTTACATTATTTATCTGGTTAATACTAAACAGTAGGTTCTTCATAAACTTTTCTACTGATTATGGAACATTGTTCAGGATACTTATAGCCTATGATTTTAAAATTGGAATATTAGTAATTATGTTTCTTCTTAGATATCTGTATTATTTACTAAATTGATGCACACAAAATATTATCATCAGTTTGCTATTAAACATATGCTCTAATTGGTATGTTCAGTAAAACTTTTGAAAACTATAGTATTATTGCCTACACATCTTACTAAAAATTTAAAACAAATCTTTAAAAAATTACATATGTTTATTATTTCATATATTCGAGGAAGAAAACAAGAACCATGATTATATTCCATTTACGTAGAAACTGCTCTTTGTCGCTTCATAATAGTATGAATTGATTCTATATTTAATAACTATCCCCTAGTTTACTGTTAACATTCTCTCAAGGATTTGGGCTGGTAGAACTTTATATACACATTTTTAAGACGTTGGTTGATTTTTATTACTTTCACTGTACAAATGATCTGATATTAGTTAATTAATGATGAGATCTTAACTTTGTAGATACATCCCATAACACTGAGCACTCCATTTTTTTTCTTGCATTGCAAGTACAGTTTCACTGCATTGGCCATACATTTAGAATCATTATTATACTGAAATCTGAACTCATGTTCTACCAGTTATCTTCCAGAAGGTAAAGCAAATTGTATTAGTATCTGCTTACATCTTGTAGCATCCATTTTTCCTCATCAGTCCTCACCTGATCTCCCACACCACATGCTGAGATGCAGTCCCATACCAAAATAGATTTATCTCAATGCTTCACTTTAGCTTTAAACACACATATTCTTCTCCAGCTCTTCTCTTTACTTACTGCTTTGTTATATTTATCAGTTTTTGATAACTAGTTCTAATGTTAATTCCGATCTAACTTTTTCTGTTCTGTAAGGAAGTTATTTCAGGTACCACTTATGTTGTTCACAGGTTATGATCCAACCACAGCTTTTTCTGTCTGCTTTTGAACCAGTCTCTTTTATGTTTGTTAACTTGGATTAAATGGTTAAAAAGTATTAAGTTGTTCATCTGTTGAAATTATTGGTTTTGTAGTGTATAACAATTTTGGACAGACAGATGTAAACTCCTAAATATTTCACTAATATACAAACTAGGATTTTTATATTCCAGCAACTCTTTTTTATTACTGCCTATACTTTCAAATTTAACATTTTATTCAATACTATATTTTATTCCATTAAACACATGACTATAAAAACACTATTTAGGGGTTGCTCAAAACTTTTGCACAGTACTGTATATATATATATATAAACAGCTATAATGAAAACTAAAGTTTTATCTATTTTTTGATTTATCTATTTATAACAGTTTTTCCTTCAAAATTCTCTATAAAGGATTATAACAATATTAATTAATTAATAAAAAAAATGGTATCTCTAACCTCCTCTCTGAAAACTTTGGCTTGTTCCTCACAGCCAGGTAGAGATTTGACAAAGTCACCAACTTCGCTTATTGACCAATTTGCTACTGTATCTCGAGAAATGTTTTGAATGTTTGGTAAGAGCTGAGAATGATGCTCCCATTGCAAAGGCATCTCATGTGAAGGAACTGGAACAGGTGGAGCATCAAACACAGACTGGTGAACAAAGTCTTGAAGAGAGGAATGGCTGGACTTTGATTCTTCATCTCCTGTAGATATCATGTTTTAATGTTAATCACAGATTATTTGTATTTTTAATGATGACCTTTTGAAAAGCAGTTTGTTTTCCTAACATGAAAACATACATCTTACATTCAGTAACAAACCCTCATACTGAGAGTTAAAACAGGTGTGGCATCAAACACAGACTAATTAACAAAGTCTTATGGATCGGAATGGTTTGACATTGATACGTCACTTCTTGTGCAGTGTAAAATATTCCTTTTATTTTTGCATTAATCACAGATTGCAACAAAAACTGATGGTGTAGTTACTTAACAGGAAATTTGCTAATACTCTGTAGGAAGATATAACAATAGGGCCAAGTCAAATCTAGTGTTAAAAAAAATCATTACTTAATGTAGTTCTTAGGTGTCTACAAACACACACACACACTAATTATCATTAAGGTATGACATGTTTAGACATTGAATATGTGGGTGCAAACCTAATGATGTTTCAAAAGCCTACGTATCTTTATAACATTGTCTTCTCATCAACACCTGATACTTACTTGTATAATGGTGACATCCTGAAACAATCATAAAAATCATAAGGAGCATAAAAAAAAATGATGTTCCTTTTTTCCTTTTTTTTCCCTCACACACAAGAACAATGAATACTGCATTAAGTAATAAATCAGAATTCACTAGTAACAGAAAACTAACTGCAAGTAATAACAAATTCAGAGGGCTGAACACTTTATATTGAAAATATTTTGAATATGTAAATCAGCAGGTCACATTGCAACCACAGACAACATAAAGTTGTAGTGGAATGGTATGTATAAGAATTACAATTTGAGATTATTTGGGGTTTTTGAGTAGTGTAATGCCATTAAAAATTTACTGCTTTTAGGAAAGGTATGTTGCAATCCTTTTGGATGCAAAATATTCCTACTCTCAGATAATATAAATGTGTTCATATGAGGGATTTATAATTTCCAAAATGGGGACATCCCTTGTACTTAATGTCATTGGGAAATAAATGAACCTGGGTCAACTTTAAGCACCAATACCATCCCAAAAGAGACTTAAAACAAGAAAATGAGAATAGAGAAATCTTGATTCATTGGAACAAATTTCTCCATTGAATTCTAAGCACTTACCAGTCATGGTAAGAATCTACAAACATAGAGGTCAGTACCAAAAGAACTCCATATGTTCCAGGCAACATATCTCTTCAAAAGCAGCTTGAGAATGAACTAGGTATTCATTTGTGATATACTACTTGAGGATGTACTAGTCAGGTTGCCTATGAATGTCTGTGTGCTTGGACTGTTGAAATAGGCATTGTATATCAGCAAGTCTTGTGACAAACACAGTCGATATAAAGTAGTGGAAGAGAATGCTTTAGCACTACTTTCTGACATTTTTTTAGTTTTTTACAGGTTGTGTGATGCTACCAAATACTGACTGTTTTTAAGAAGTTATTTAACAGCCCTATCTAACACAAAATATTCATACATTAAATCGTAAAGGTATGTTTAGATAAGAGATTTAGAATTTTACAAACAGGGATATCCCTTGTACTTAATAGCATTGAAAAACAAATTAATATGGATCAACTTTGGACACCAGTACACAACATAACAAAGAAAGATCTCCATCTGGAAAAAGATATATGCCATATATAAATAAGCTGCTTTCAGGACATATCCAATCAATGTTGCATGCTTCAAGCAGCTGAAGAATGAAATAGGCATAGAGGTTATTCCACATGAAGACACACAAGTCAAGTTGCCCATGCATTTCTGTGTGATTGGGTTATTGAATCAGGCATTGCAAAACCTTTGTCCTTGCACATTAAATGACTTATAGAAAGTCTGCAGGAAGGAAGTACATGCTTTTGGAAAGTTTTCTACAGAACTATTGTCAAAATGCACATAGATTGAAAATGGACATGTATATATGGACTGTAACAATGTGGTAAGGCTCCAAAATAATTTTATTATAATGCACTCAACCTCTATACAATTTCACAACAAAAGTATTTATCTTTGTTTTGAATACATATATGTTGTATTGTTATTCAGAAAATATATATGTTACATGTAAATGTCTAGACCAAGCATCATACAATGTTTCCTACTTATATCTATATTTTCAAATCTATGTTTACTCTTGCTATTATAAAAAAGGGAAAAGAAAGTTACCTTGATGTACTTCTGGTTTTCTGTCCATATCTTTAGGTTTAAAATTGTGCCTGGAAAAAAAACAGAAAACTTTAGTTTTGTTTTAACTATGTATGTCCAAAAAAATTTGTTTTCAATCAGAAACTTAACCTTTCTTGGGCTGAAGGGAGTGCCACTTATATTCCTTGACTTTTTTCTTTTCAAAATAGAAATAGTCAAATGAAACTTACATCAAACTCTGTACAGTAAAACATGTCTAAGCTGGAAACTGCACAGGGCAGAAATCTGGACAAGCCAGAAATATAAAAAATTTTGCAGTATTATCTTAAGATTTCTCTTATAAAAGACCCTCTATATGGCAGTACACGTAACATGAACAGGAAACTATTTTTCACCTACCTCATCTATTAACAAGTAGGATTAGAACCTGAGTAAGGCAGAAAAAATGTTTTTGATTAAATATTAATTTCTTATTTAATTAATAATTTCTTCAAATATTAATAAATTCTTGCTTAATTAATAATTTGTTTAAATATTAATAAATTCTCGGACATTTTGTTACAGAAAGTATTGGTTAAATATATTATGTTCTTTTTTTTGCTGTCATTATTCCAGAGGTCGCTATTCGAAAAAACAACTGACTGTACTTTTGGTTGCATTTGCTGATGGAAAACAAGAGAAACCATGGGTAATAGGTAAAAGTAAAAATCTGCACTGTTTCAAAAATTTAAGGAAGAATCAACTTCCTGTGGAATGGAAAGTGAATTATAAAGCATGGATGACAAGTGCTATATTGAAGGAAGTTTTGAACAAGTTAAACAAAAGAATGGAACAAGAAAATAGGAATATTCTATTTTTCCTAGATAATGCAACTTGTCACCCGAAAGTTCATCTTTCAAATGTTCGTTTAGTCTTTCTACCTTTATGTACAACATCAGTTCTACAGCCACTAGATAATGGAATTGTACACAGCATAAAATTGAAATACAGAAAACTGATGCTTCAGCATATTACTGCAAACATGGAAGACAGTAGGAGAGCATCTGAAATGACCATGAAAATTGATGTGTTAAAATGCAATTGTATTTTTAAGTCATTCAATGAAATGCATAAAAGATGAATGCATAATAAAGTGCTTTTGAAACTGTGGATTTATTCTTGATAATGGCGGAGATTGTGGAGAAGTTGTTTGTTATGACGATTCTAGTGAAACCCAAACTCTGATTGAGAAGATTGATGCTGATGACAAGAATAATTTAACAGAAACTGATTTAAAATCTATAATAGAATCACAGGATGGTACAAGAGATTCAGAAGATGAACAAAATGGAAAAGATAGTGAGGAAATAGAAATTCCTACTTCATTGCAAGTGTTAAGTTATATTAACTCTATCAAACTGTATGCAAAAATGAAGGGAGAAAAGGAACTTCATGAAAAGGCCGTAGAATTGGCATTCTCTTTTAATCACATGAGAAAGCCCATTAAAAAAATGAAACAGTTGAAACTGGATACTTTCTTCAAATAAATGTGGTAAAGATTTCTGTACTTATACTAATAAATATAGAATAAACAGTATAATAACTCTATTCACAAATGTCTTACTTCCCTTGAGTCAAGCAAGTATAACATTCTGCTCAAAAATTATACATAATTGAGAAAATACATGTTTACTGTCTAAGGAGGAAATTTTACTCAATCCTGTGCAATTCTGTCTTAGACAGGTTTTACTGTATATAATCCATAGTTTCTGCTTTAAAAAATCTTATTGCTAATATGAAAGTTAAATTTTATATTTTAAATCCATTTTAAAGTATCTATTATTAATTAATGTATTTCATTTAATACTTTATTTTTGTTTACTTAAGTAGTGGTACAACATAAACTAAATATCTTACTCTACAGTATACTACAGACTTTCTTACCTACAAAATGTTTTAACTGTTTTTGAAGTTATGATTTGATTAAAATATACATTTGGTTGAGGTCACATAAAATTCAGCCTGAGGTGTTACTTTCTGTAACTTGTGTCTGTATGATACTTTGTGACTGTTGCATAAAACAGAAATATTTCTACATTCCAGTGTTCTTTTCTTGATCAGTCAGTTATATAGAGAATATTTATAGTTTTAGGGTTTTTATCTAGTTTTGAGAAAGACTGTTTGTTTTGGGTATGAGGTGCCAAGACTTGCTGGCAAAGTCTAGTCATTATTTTTGTTAAGTCTTTTATGCTAACTGATTGTGTTGCTTTATTCCATTCTCAGCTAAACAGTGCTATCCACAGTTATTTTTGTACAGGTAAACCACCTGTTAGTTATTTATATTTATTCTTATTTGCAGATCAACAATCCTACTGCGATAACAATCAGCTGCAATTTGTCAACCTGTTTACAGTATAACAGAGAATTTTGTTTTGAACGTGGTGTCTTGTCTATTTCATTTTGCCTGTAACAAACTGTTAAGCCTGCATATTAGATCCATGAATTTTGTTTTGAAGATACTGAGTGATTGTTGCATGTAACTTTGAATTATGACAGATAACTTCAATTAAACAAATTTTGTTTTTAGTTATTTTGGAAATAGTGGTTGATTTCTGTCTTGAATTCCTCCATGTTATGTTTTCTCTCTTGTGCCCTTTAGAAGATAATATCCAACAGATACTTCCAGACTATGGAAAGAACATTAGCAGAGGGAAGAGAAATCTTGATGCAGTGGAAGAATTCCTTTGTTGAATCATAAGTGCTTTCCTTCAATGCAACATACATTCTAACTACTAATTGAGATGGCTTAAAAACAGCCTGTTCCATCAGGTAACACTGGTCAAACCAATTGAGCTCAAAGGTGTGGCCAATAGTGTTTTTTAAAAGACCAACTGGGATGTGCCCCAAGAAGATGAGTCTATAAAACATCACATAAGTGTGAAGAGATGTTATACATGTGACTAAAGCTTTTTTTTTTTCAATGACAAGTTGTTTTCTCCTAAGTATTTGTTGGTCAAGCAGCTTGCCCAAGAGACTGTTGTACTGCTCAAAGTATTTCTAGCTACATAACCTTATGGGAGCAACCACCACCACTTGGCCCATATCTATAAGCAAACAAAGAAAGAAGCCTGAGACCTTATCAGCCATTACTTATGTCAAACTCCACTTTTAGATGGACTGAAGACTTTGCATAGTCATTTCAGTTTCTAAAATGTGTCTTAGTTAATGCTACTGTGTCAGCTTATCCAAAGAGATATTTCATTCACCATGGATATGGATGCCAGTGATAACAGAATTAGAGCATATTATATTGGATACAAGTTGTACACTCATGCTCCCTGAATGCAACAAAGAACAAATGACTTGTAGTAGTAGTATTCATTAACCAGTTTTGCTACTACATATTTGTATTACTGTGAATTTACTGCATAAGTAGGTCATGCATCATTAAGATGGTAAATGAATTTTAGAGAAGTGGTAGGTTGTACCACAGTGTTGTAGGAATATAATTTCTCTGTGCGAGACGGACAGTGTAGAAATGCGGGTAGACTTTCTCACTAACAGCTAGTCTAAAAGTGCACAAGCTCTAGAAATTATTTGATTAACTAGAGGTACACAGGGAAGTGCTAAATTATTACTACATTTCTTGTAATTGAGGTGCCTGATTTGTGAAGCAGGTAGTAGCCCATAGAACTGTGAGAGCCAAAATTACCTGAAATTTACATAGTACACATATTTCTGGTATCAGAGAGTAACTCACCCTACAGCTAACTTATGGAGAGTTTTACTGGTCACATTCTTACAAATATGTAGTAATAGTGTAAACAGGTAACTTTTTGTGTTCTTCAAATCTGTTTTCCATTTTTCTACTTGTTTCTTGAAAACGTGTGAAGGTGACTTTTTGTGTTCTTTGAATCTGGTTTCCATTTTTCTACTTGTTTCTCCAGATTCAAAGAACACAAAAAGTCACCTTCACATGTTTTCAAACACTGCAAATCAAATAAACACAACATAACCATAAAAAAACCCAAATACTAAATAAAGAAACAAACATAAACAAAAGCAAAATTAAAGAAGCCTTACTTATACAACAACTTAAGCTCAAAATAAACCAATACAAAGGAACACCTTTATACCTATATTAATAAATATAATCAAACATCTAAGCACGATCTATACATTCCTACATTCAATTACACAACCGCCTTCAAACATGTGGTCAGCTATCGGTCAGTCACCTTTTTCTTTCTTTGTGAACCTGACAATGACCGAAGAAGATTAAAACATTGTTCGCTCCTCTACATAAATATTTTTCTCAATCCATACCAGCCATTTTTACTTGTATATAATATATTGGTCAATTGCCATGCCTGCTTTCAAAACATGTCATAAATTCTCTCTGATATCTGCTATTGTATTATTTGTAACCAACAGAAGGCAAGGATTTCACTTAACTGACAGCTATGAGATATACAGGCCTTTGACTAACCAGATTTGAACATTTTGGTGTCATTTTATTTTAAACACTCCATTTGGAACTGCGCTTGACCAAGTATATTAGTTGGAAAGCCAGACAAATTATACAATTTTTAGGGCATTCTATTTTAAGTGCATGGAAATATTTCATGTTCTGAACTGGATGATTTAATTTTTAAAAAATTCTGAGACTAAATAATCATTACATTGAATTAGGGTTATATTTTAAAGTTATTATGTGCGTGAACAATCTTGAAGATAAGATTTCAGATATTACTACTAAATTTCTTATTTACTATATTTTTTCATTTATTGTTATAAAATTAGACACTCATCATAAGTAGTTTTAAGTGATTTAAACAAAACACTCGTGATCAATGATAACATATGTCAAGCTCAAGCACAGTTGTGTATTTCAACAATGAACATGCTTGTAATTGTGTATTTAGTTCATACAAAACTGCCCAGTGTAATAAATAATTATTGCCATAGTTTAAGAAAATCAAAGCACAGCTGTAAATAAAAGAATAAATTTAAAAATCTATTAACTTAGGCTCTAAAAGTAAGTTGTGTATACTTGTAAATTATAACATGCACACATTTTACAATAACAAGAGAGTGATTTAGATTTATTTCATACTTTTTATGGTAGTTACAAGACTGTTAAAATTGACTGAGCCCATATAGAGAAGGTATAGCAAATAACAGGTGAAATACTGTGTTTTATTGAAAAACTGATACTTATTTAGGAGGTTTCAAAAGTTAACTAAATGAAATTTGAAATTTTCAGTTGGATAAAAGTAATTTTAAATTTAACATAAAAATAACTTTGAAATTGAACTAATCAACACTCTGATTACTTAATTAAAAACCTAATTTTTTGTGTACAAAACACTTGTAATGTTTACTGAAAGCTTGCCAGATTTCATGAAGGTACATATACCAAACTAAAATTTATAGAATGGATAATCTCATGATTACTTGGTGGTTACAAGATTAGTGTAATCCACTTATCTTGTAATGAAAGAGTTAAAGCTGAAAGAGATTTGTTTGCTTTACTTTTGTTTTATGGTGACAATTAATGAATTAAAGAATGTTAAATAACAGCTGGTAAGTTGCTGACAATAATAAGGATGCTTACAACACTACTTTCACTGAGGTGTAAATGAATGAATTCTGTCTCCATAAATGTTAATGAATATACCTTCAGCATCTACATGTGTGTATACTAAAGGAGAACTTATGTTATGATTTTACATGTGAAACACCTAACATTGTACTCTGAAGTAAGAATGAAATAGTCATACATATGGTAAAATGGTCATATGTGTGTATAAAACATCAAGTATGTGGATTCAAAAGGAATAAGTTGTATGTAAAAAATTATCATGTACATGCAATGAAGACAAAAAACCATAAGAGAAAATATGAAATACTATCCTTGACTACTGTAATTGTATCATAAACTAACTATGATTGTCCACTGGAAAGAGAGAAGTAAAGAATGACAGTACCTATTTGCTGTTTTTATTCTTTCAAAATTTCTAGTGTATTTAGTTTTAGTTATTTAAATGTATTTTGTGTTAGTAGTTTTAGATGCAAATACCAAAGATAGTGATAAATCATGGTGAAAAGTTTGATTTCTTTAACTATGGCAATGAAAATGTGTAACATTGCAGCTGTTCTTGACTGTGCTTAAATCTCTTACAAAACAAAATCTTTTTATTTCTTTTCCAAGGATAAAGGCAACAATGTTGTTTCCATAGCTGCATTTTCTGTATGGTGAAAGTTTTGATGAAAAGCAAACTTTGACGGTTAAAATATACAGTGATGAGAAACACAAAGTTTGAAAGCAGTATTCGTATTTCACTATTTTGTAAGTTAGAAAAGTTAGGAATAATTCAAGACAGAAAAAATAAGTTATTTTCTCATGCTGTATGAAAAAAGATGCAGAGTTTAAAAGAGTCAAATGTTCTGACTTTCTCTTTCAACTAGAGCACAGTTACTTATGTGTGACTGGGGGTCAACAGAAAAGTTGATGACACTTGTAGCTGCTAACAAATCAGGTGACACTAAAGGTGATATCAGAATATTCAAGCACTTTGCTGCTGCAGCAATTCAACTGTAACCTGTCAGCTGCAAGATTATAACAGTAACTGTTTTATTTCTTCATGTCTCCAAGATTGACACAGGTGCTATTTTCATTAAGAATATTTACTTGCAGGGAGAGCAGTGCTTAAACACCCTTTATTAGGTATATGCAGAAGTTACAGTTTTAAAGCAGCACAGAAGGCCACCAAGGTTGGCGAGACAAAATGCACTTATTTTAAGACAGTAAATTTGAAATCTGTACTTTTTACTATGCATTGTGTGGTTTGACGTTAATGCATGTATGACTGATCCAGTCTAGTTCAAGTTGAGTCTGGTAGTGCTGAATATATGCCGAGGTAGCCCAACTGGTCGTGTTAAATTTATTATCACAGGACATTTGCTTTCCTGCTGATAATTTCCTGTTAATCATAATTACAATTTTGTTTAAAATGTCACAAAAAACATCTTAATTTTTAAAATGAATGTTTCCTGCAGCATTTCACATTAACAATCCAATTCATACACATGTATTATTTACGTAGTCTCATTAAACGAGACATACACAAAAGAGGGTCTAGTAGAATGAGACTATAGTTAATGATCATAGTTGGTGTTTTGTCTGAATATTAGTTATGTAAATAGTTTACAAATTCACAATTATTTTCACAGCTCTTTCATATCTGCATCACTAAGTAGTGCAGTTTGCTAATTAAATTCCTATGCTGCCACAAACCTAAAGTCAACTTACATCCCTACAGGTTATCTGCACTAGCATATGACGAAATATCATTATGTTTATACCCTCTACTAATAGGAGGGTGACACAGTCTCCATGCACTGGTCCACCCATTAGTTCTATCACTGTCCACAATTTCCATCTGACCTCCTGAGAAACCAAATTTGAGAAATATAGCCTAATCAAGTATGATTTGCTGCAGAAAAATCTTAGGTCTTGGGTTCAAGTCCCAGTCCTGAAGTCTCTTTACACTTAAATTAAAAATGTTTGTCAGTTATAACTGTAAAATTCAAATAACTGTACCTTTATTTTTGTAATTCTCAAGTCTCTAAAGCTTGATTATTTTCTTTCTTATATTGAATGCCAATTTTTATATCAGAATGGTTTCTTAAATATACATTTTTTGTATGCTTGGTAAGAGGTGATGAATTAATTTAATTTGATTCCCTGCTTGTTTGTTTACTTTATTGAAGTAGTTATTTTGAGAAGTTTTATTTTTAATTTTGACCCAGTGCGACTGACATTAGATAGGGTCTGACTGAGACAGGTGTACATAAAATCTGATAGGAATATCTAATAGACGTAACTTTTACAAACAGGATATTGCAAAACAAATAATATTTATTTATATTAGTTTTAGCAATTCATAAGATATTTTATTGGAATTCTTTTTTACAAAGATAGCTAATTCATAACATTACTACTTCTGTAATAATGTGAATTCTGACATTTTGGTGGATGGTTACTGACGTAGTGCATAATGACATGACATACAAGTTTTTATTCCATTATAAATTGTAAATGTACAAAAAAAAATTAAACTTAGGTTCAAAAAGGTCCATGTTTATTTAGCTTTATGTTTGAATTTTGTGTATGGTTTTTGGTATGTTGAAGTTTATGAATTATTAATTTTGTTGAACATAAATATAAAAACAGATATACTTTAACACTGAGTTGGAAAGGTAACACTAATCCATAACTGCTGAAAAAAACCCAAAAAAACTGTTAAAAGACTTACTTTTTACGACCTCTTCCTCCTCGTTTTATGATAGAACGTTGCATTGATGTGTTTAGATCAACTTCTAAATCTTTGACTGCATTTCTTTCTGCAAGAGGGCATCCAGCCACTCTGTGATGAACTGAATATTTTGAATTCAGGTGACCAGAACCATCACATCCAGGAGTTGGGCACCTTCTACACACATAAGAAAAATCAAGCAGAATTCAAATGTTGATTAGGTGGAACTGGTGAATGACTACAATATGGTAACTTTAACTGTTGATCTATAACTTTTTTCTGTAATAAATAATTTCAAGCCAATTATTAAAAATAATTAAGTTCCAAATAATTAATTTTGCCTTCAAGAAAAAATAAAAAAGCATGAAATCAATCATCCAAATATACTTCTACTCAAAACAGTAATTATCATTAGAACAATAAATATAGTGTAAATCAACAAACTTCATGTCAAATATATGGCAAATGGTATAAAATTAATGTTAATATTTTCCTAAACTGAAAATACATTTCTGATTCATACTCACCTCCACACACAAAAGCCTTCTCAACTCATACTGCCAGGTGTAAGTCAGGTAAGTGGTGTATTAAGAAGTGGCAAAAATGTCCAAATCTGTGACACCCCACTAAGCACACAAAACTCAAAAAACAGATCTCAAACTCTGAACCACATGAAGAATCTTGTCAGGATAACAGATTTGCAATTAGATTCAGAGCACCCAAATTATTAAACACCAACAAAGTGATGGAATAGCAATGGGCCTAACACAAAAGATCCAGGGTGAGAAAACAGAGGTCTGTTGATTGAACTATAAAAGGTGACACTTAGGATGAGAAGAAAGAAGAGGAGCACCCATGGTAGTACTGTTTAAATCCAACCACCAATTAAAGTTGGTCTATAAAGAAGGGAAAAGGGGATTGTGAAACAATGGGTGAGATGAATAAAATTAAAAGACCAGACTAGCTGAAACTTTAAGAACCAATGGACAGACTATCAAAAACCAAACACCAATTAAATGAATTTGGTGCCAACCAGCCCTGACCCATGAAGAGTGGCCAGAGTAAGCCAAATACAGGAAAATAAGAAAATTATTGGAGTAGAACACCCATGAAGAGAGAAAAAACACCAATGCTTTAAGTCAAAATAAGGAAAGTTGAAACAATGAGAATTAAAAGCATGATCATCACCTCATGTGGGGGTTGAGACATACTGACCCTTAAATGGAAGTGCTCCTCAAAATGACTCACATGAACCCCAATATCCAGGGAAGGAGGAAACACCAACATAATGACCCAAAGACAGTACAGAAGGGGTGGAACATAAAATATGGGAAATAAAGACTGAACACAACATACCTCAATAATAAAATTCATCAAAGGAGGAAAAGATGTGGACAAGCCACCCAAACTGACATACAATTAATAGGCATATTCGGGAAGGGAAAAATGACTGTCTAAATCCAAAACTTTCCAACCATTAAAAACTGTGATAGGACAATCATCAATATGTTATGTTTGTTGTATGAAATTGATCAACTTCTGATGGACCAAAGCCATCACGTCATGAGCCAAGAATTGCAGTTCCAACATGTAGGAATTAGTCAATAATTCCATTCTGAATGCATAACTCATTAAATTGAAAAAGGAGAGAAGGTGAATAAAATAGCTTGAAACTCAAAAAAAAAAAAAAAATACAGTAGAAAAATCGAGAAAATAAAAATTTGTCTATCAGTGAATTAACAGCAAGCAAAAACACATCTGATCAGTAGGACTACCAACCAAGAAGCAGTTAGAAGCTCCAAGATCAGAGAGGGTGCTAGAGAGGGTTAGTGTCATGATCCTATTGGTGGAGGATTACTACATAGTCATTTGCATATAAATATGGAGATTGATTGATTGATTTAGTGTTTTATCACACAAAGCAGCTAGGCTATCTGTGCCAAACGTCCAGTAAAAATGTAAAAATAAATTAAATGTAGTAAAATGTATAAAAGGAAATGAAGGTAAAACAAAACATCATTGAAAAACAGAAAAAGCATAAAACCAATGTTGACACCTGGTCAACAATGTTAAGAGAGAAAGCAGAGTAAGAGAAGTTGTAAAGGACTTTCTCCAGCAAAATGGTAATGATCATAACCTGCCAGGAATACTAACAGGTAAGTACAAGAACCACCATCAGTCACCTGAAGTTGGCTTTTCCAGTCCTGGTTCCAGGTTATGTTGTCATAACAGCCATTATCAAAAGGTAAAATAAGAAAAGTGTTAAAAGACATATAGCAAAATCGAAATAAAAATTAGCCAAATGTTCTGTAAAAAGGTAAAAGTAAAGTAAATGTAGTAAAATTTGTAAAAGGAAACAAAGGTATAAACAAAACAGCAATTAAAACATAAAATGGCGTAAAACCAATGTTGACATCCAGTCTACAAAGTTGTAAAGAACTTCCTGTAGCAGAATGGTAATGATCACAACCCGCCAGGAAGACTAACAGGTAAGTACAAGAACCACCGTCAGTCACCTGAAGTTGGTCTTTCCAGTCCTGGTTCTGGGTTATGTGTCATTATGGCCAGTACCAAAAGGTAAAGTAATAAAAGTGTTAAAAGACATGTAGCAAAATTGTAATAACAACTCGCCAGGAAGACTAACGGGTAGTTCAAAAAAGCAGCATTAGTCACCTGAAGTTGGCCTTTCCAGTCCTGGTGTCGAGTTATTTAATGTTCTGGTCATTTTCCAATGTCAAATTGAACTAAAGAGATTGAGATTCTGGAAAGGGAACCACAATTAAAAAGGTGTAATGAATAAATATCAAACACTTAAATGAGGTTAAAAAGATTAATGGCCATTAAAAAACTAAAAACTTTATCAAGGTCGACAATGTCACCATCACCAATAACACTGTCCAATGCCACAGACAAACCCTGGGAGAGAAAATGTTTAAAATAGTGCCGTCGTTGAGAGTCGTAACAATGGCAAGAAAGTAAAATGTCGCTTATAGTGATTACACAAATGTTACACAAACTACACGCTGGTGCATCAGTTCCAGATAAAAGAAAACAATGAGTTAAAAAACTCTGACCAATGCGTAGTCTAGTTAGAACAACTTCCTCCTTCCAAACCTTATAGAAGCTAGACGGCCAAAGATCAATATAGGGTTTTATTTGAAAACGCTTGTTGTCACATTGCTCACTCCAAGTAGACTGCCAGCTGGCACGGACCCCGAGCCTTGAATACAGGGCCATAGTCCATGTACGGAATAGGCACAGTGGTGATAGTGCCAGAGCAGATAGATTTAGCTGCAGTGTCTACAAGCGCATTCCCACAAATACCAACGTGGCCTGGTATCCAGAAAAACTGGATAGAAGTAGATGTTAATGAGAAATGGGCCAGTCAGTTTTGAATATTAGAGAGAACAGGGTGTGAGCCAACGTGAAGTGATTCCAAGGCCAGTAGAGAACTAAGCAAGTCAGTATAAATAGTGCAGTCAGAGTACTGCTCAGCTTCAATATGATTCAGGGCAAGAGATATGGCGTACAGTTCAGCAGTGAACACAGAAGCTGTAGAGGGGATTCTGCGCGCAACCACCGAACTGCAACAAACCATGGTAGAGCCCACAGAATTACCTGATTTGGAAACATCCGTATAAATTGGAATGGAATGATTGTTCGAAAGATGTTCAGTAAATAAAAGACAGTACTTTCAATTGGAAGAATCTGCCTTTTTCAGATGACTTAAAAAAGGTCACATTTGGGGGCTGTAATAAGCCATGGGGGGATGGGTTGACCAGTGGATTCTGCAATGTTATCCAAGGACAGACCCAATTCATCCAATTGCGCCTGGATGCGAAGGCCAAAAGGAGCAATGGCAGATCGTCTGTTTTGAGAAAGTAAGGCCCACTGAGGAAGAAAAACACATCCCCAAGTAGGATGCTTTGGTAAGAAATGAAGTTTCGAAGAATACAGTATAGACAGTTACAAACAACAAAGGTGCAGAGAAGGTACGTGAGATTTCATGTATTAGCTCTGAACAGGGGAGGTGCGGAAAGCCCCAGTACAGAGTCGAATTCCTTGATGATGAATGGGGTCCAGCATCTTTAAGGCCGAGGGTCTGGCAGAGCCATAGACCATTGATCCATAGTCAAGTTTTGAATGAATAAGAGCACGATATATCTTTAACACAGAACCATCAATCTGCTCCCCAACTGGCGGTAGAGAGGACACGAAGGATGTTCAGTGCTCTTGTGCATTTGACCCGTAGCTGCTTTAAGTGTGGTATAAAGGTCAGCTTACAGTCAAAGATAAGCCCCAAGAACTTGGTCTCAGGGACCGCTGGCAGCGAAACTTCACCGATACGAAGTTCAGGATCAGGGTTGATACCCCATTGGCAGCAAAAGTGCATGCAAATGGTTTTAGAGAGAGAAAAATTAAAGCTGTTTGCCATAGTCCACTTCAGTACACGATTGAGGGCAGTTTGTAGTTGCCGCTCAATATATCTCATGTTCGACGACTAACACGAGATGTGAGAGTTGTCGACATAGAGCCCGTTTGCAACAGTGAGAGGGAGTTGTTCTGTGATGACATTTATCTTTATACTGAAAAGTGTGACACTCAAAACAAAAGAAACTCCTGTAAAAAAGAATGAGAAAGTGCCCGAACCCACATGAACTTGGAATTTCCTGTCTGTTAAAAATTTTTGATAAACATAGGTAAATGGCCACGTAACCCATAAATATGGATGTCTCACAAAATGCCATACCTCCATGTTGTGTCATAAGCCTTCTCAATGTCAAAGAATATTGAAACAAGATGTTGGCATTTGAGAAAGGCTTCTATGATTGATGTTTCAAGTCGAATTAGGTAGTCCATGGTGGAGTGCTGTCGTCAAAACCCACACTGGGTGGGCAAGAGGAGATTGTTTGATTCAAGGAACCAAACAAGATGAGCATTAACCATCCTCTCTAAGGTTTTACAGAGACAGCTCGTCAAAGCAATTGGACGGTAGTTTGAAGGAATCTTGGGATCATTCCCAGGTTTAGAGAAAGGTAAGATAATAGCCTGGTGCCAGGCACCAGGAAAAACATTGTCCTGCCAGATCTGGTTAAAAACAATTAGGAGAATAACAAGAGAAGCAGGAGAGAGATAGCACAGCATGTCATAGTGTACATCATCAGGTCCAACAGATGTACTGCCAGACCGATGAAGAGCCATTTTCAGTTCCACCAGTGTAAAGGAACAAGTATAGTCAAAGAGACAGTCAGTTCGAAAAGAAAAAAGATGAACGCTCTGCCCAAGTCTTGATGGCCAAGAAGGTGGAGGAACAAGCAGAAGTGCTAGATACCCGGCAAAAGCTTTCACCTAGAGTATCGGCGATGCTCGGGACATCAGCTACCTCTTGGCCATCAGAGAGTAAGATAGAGAGGGGGACAGAATTGTAGTGCCCACTGACCTTTCGAATCCTGTCCCATATGACCTTGGAACTGGTGGTGGAAGATATGCTAGTTATGAACTTAATCCAAGATTCCTTCTGGCTTTGACGTCTTACCCACCTAGCATGTGCACGGGCCCGTTGAAAAGCGATGCGGTTCGAAAGTGTGAGATATCTACGGAATGTATCCCAGGCCCGTTTTTGAGCCTTCCATGCCAAGTGATAAGCAGGATTCCACCACAGATGAGGATATCGTGGAAAACGTGTCGAGATTTTAGGAATGCACTGAGCAGCTGCTAGTATAATACAGTCAGTTACTGCTGCCACACAGTTGTCTATTGATGGCTGATTCATGATGGGAGGATCAAGTTCTGCGAGAGCAGTGAAAGCGGACAAGTCTGCCTGATTCAGCTTCCACCGGGGCACACGGGTAGGGTGGCATCGACCACGGCCAGTCTCAAAAGTATAGGAAAATTATCACTGCTTAGTGGATTATTGTCAACCCTCCATGAGAAATGGGAAAATAATGAAGGGGAGCAAACCAAGAGATCAATAGCGGTAAAGGATTGACTAGGTGCATAAAAATAAGTGGAAGAACCAGTATTGAAAAGAGAAAGATTGTGATCAGAGAGCATATGCTCTACAGAGCAATCCCTCCTATCAATAACAGCACTTCCTCAGAGGGGATGATGTCCATTAAAGTCCCTCAGGATTAGAAAGGGAGACGGCAACTGTTCAACGAGAGCATCAAGGTCTGACTGGTCATATGTCTCTCCAAGGGACAGGTAGAGAGAACAAACAGTGATGGTAGGACCCAAGGAAACATGGATGGCTATGGCCTACAAGGGTGTGTTGAGTGACAAATACAGGGAGGGCACATGCTGATCAACCAATAGTGCTATCCCCTTCATGTACTCGTCTATCACACAGCCTGCCATTTCTGTACAGAGAAAACTGCCAAATGGTGACTGTATCAGCAGGTTTTAGAAATGTTTCTTGTAAGGAAAGACATACAGGATGGTAGGAAGCAATCAGTGTTTTGATATCATCCAGATTAGAATGTAAACCTCAACAGTTTCATTGTATCAAGGTGGCCATTTTTAATGACGAGTAGGCAAAGTGGCTGGAGAACCCTTCTGTTTATGATCACATCTTTTTTCCTTACTGTCCTTATTTGGAGGAGGTCTATCGACCTCCATAGATCCTGCCCTGGGTCGACTGGTACTTCAACACTGGTACTTGGTTGACTCTAGCCCAAGTGAACCAGCCAATTGACCCAAGGGGGGCCACCCAAAGGCTGCCCGTCTACAGGAATTCAAGGACAAAGTGGTGTGTTAGGATTGGACCCCTCAACCACCAGGATCCTCTCCTCCCCTTCACGGGTCACCATGCACGGCAAACATGTGGGTGGATGTTTAGATCCCAGAGGAGGTAAACTGAAAGAGCAGAACCTTCCCTGGGAGGTCCCCTCACCACTTACAGGAATCCACACCAAAGGAAATAAATATAGAGATATCAAGGCTAGTGGTGAGTGAAAATTTGCACTTACAGTGGGCAGTATAAGTTAAGAAAGTGTTTTTTATGAGAGGGAGAGTAAGATATCATATCAGAATTTTTTTTATTCATGTAGTACCATACTTGCTTTAGAATAATTAAAACTACAAAACAGTAGTAAACTCTAAATAAACTAAAATAAACTAAAAACAATCTATTGCTGACACACTTTTTGTTATTGCAGTTTGCAAAAAAAAAAAACATTCTAGTTTAAAGGACTTTAATCAATTGGTTGGTTGCTTCTAATTAGGTTTAACACATCTATTATTGGATATGTAAAATATGCTTATAGTTTAGACTATAAACTGCTAATGTAATTTTTAATTAAAATCATTTACTGTTATACTCTAAATACAGATAGTTAATAAGTTTCATTGCTAACCTGAGACCCTCGGTAGCACCTGAATTACTGTATTTCAATGGCACTGCAACTTCCATAACACCATCATTTAGCCGACTTCCAAGACGATCTGGTAAGGCTGAGTCAAACTTATTCATATTTAACTGAGAGTATGGACAGCCAAAGGCACTAGCACAAAATAAAGATAACAATATAAAATAAACACAGTAGCAGTATCAAACATGGTGTGTCATCTTAGCAAATAATCAAACATCCTAAAGTTAGACATGCCGACCCATCTACAATGAAAAGTATACTTATCACTTTAAGTGTTATTATAAAACAAAAATTTAGATAAAACGGTCATTTAAATATATGTATGATTTTTATTATCATCAAATGAGCTGAGTTACTGATTATTTTTTGCAACTCTAATTTGATATAACATCTGTATGGAATTTTTCAAATTATGAAATAAGGAAAAAAAATATTTTTTAAAAATAGAATTACATCTTCATATTTGCTTATATATAACTTGTTAAACATCATTTTAACATTAAGTTATTACAGGTTCTAGATTAATTTGATATAAATTAATTGAGAAATACAGGCTCAGTTGTTACAAAATATACCATAATCTCTTACTGATATACCTAACTGATGTAAGAACTGTCTCAGAAACATCTCTAAAAGAATAAAATAACTAGTAATAAACTGAAACAGATAAAGATTAAAACAGTTGTTAGAGGAAAACAAAAATTTATAATATAAGATATGTAATAATCTGCAAGAAAAAGTGACAGCCTGACAAACAGTACAATATGATCTCATTCAGATGTTTTATTATTTTAGTCAATTTATACAAGAAAAAAACAGAATGAATAAAATTTTATGTTTTGTAAGAAATGTTAGTCAATAAAAATCTAAAAAGTATTGTTTTTAAGGATATATTTTCTAGATATTAATGAGAACAAATTTAAATAATTTCCGATATGAATTACGTCCATTTTTAGTCGTCTGCAAATAAACTTCATAGCACTGAATGCTTTGAGCTAGATATTCAATTTAGTCAACACTTATTAAACTAATCATTTATTATGATGAGACAGATAAAAATATTTTCTAACACCTTTGTACATATTACAGCTTTTGAAAATATCCCACACCTAAACAAAAACAGGAACCTAGGTAAGATACAGCTAATGCAGGAATGAAGCAATTTTCTGGGTTGGTCTTGAAAATGTTATTTGTTCAAAAAACATACATACATATACATATATTTTAATACTTACCTGTGATGAGTGGTATACTTGGGACCTTTGACGTGTCCAGTACCGCTACACCCTGGAGTAGGGCATCCTCCCTGACCGGGTGCACTCAAGTTTTCACTAACTGAAAAAGAAAAGTTTAATCAAGTCTTAACATATATACTATCACAAATAGTAACAACTTGATCCTGCTTATACTAAAACAATAAACACTGATCTGAAAATTGATTTGACCATGATGTAAAAGCATATCTGTTAAAACTGACACTGGCTATGCCATTGATGGGAAAGTTTACATAATTAATAATCAAACACAAGAAACTGGAGCACCCAAGTATAAAACAAAAACAAACATCACTCAATTAGCATCAAAAAACTAAAATAAGCAGTCTACAGATTCTAATAACCAGCAGAAAAACCAAAATGTAACATAATATTTAGGGAAAACAAAGGATCTGTTGACCCAATCTTGACACTTCCACCATCTTAGCAAAACTAAAACTATTAAATAAAAAATATCAAAGCCAGCCCTTATCATCTATCAAGCCTTCTTTTAAACTCACTCAAATCTACTGCCTTCACAACATCCAAAGAAAACCCATTCCACAAGCCAACCACCCTATTTGAAACATAAAATTGTCTTAGCTGAATACAGCTTCTACTTTGCTTCTGTCACCTAGTTCTATAATCCTTATTGTTAGGTATTAAAAATACTGATTCATCAACATTATCAAATCCTTTTCTAACCCTTCTTTTTATAAAAGAGAAAAATTTAATAATCTTAACCTCTCCTCATACGACAACTACTCTATCCCAGGTATATAATTCCTAACCGATGTAAACATGTTAAGTACAAATGTTCTCCTTAACAGAGAAACACCAATCCAAACCTATAACATATCAGCTCAAGAGAACAAAATTCAATAAAAATACTTTGTTTTAAAAAAGTTTGAAATTTCCTGTAATCTCTCATACTATTCCAGTCTTATACTCCATAGCCCCTATTAAAGATACTGTCAAGAAACTATACATAGTTGTGCCTGACCTTTTTTGTCAGAGTTTACCAAGCTCTTCCCTATTCATAATAATCACAAATAATGAACTTAACATAAAAACAGAAGAATGTTAGACAATTGAAAAAGTGAGAGAAAAAAAATCAAATGCCATGGCAAAATCACAAACATACACACAATGTGCACTAAAAAACATAGTTGTTAAACGGAGACTTCCCTCAAAACAAAAATGTTATTTAATAAAATTAAATAAAATTCAAACTTAATTACGTGACAGGCTTTGCCAAATTGTGCTACCTACTAGAAATGAGATATTTTACAGAAAACATCACAACTGCTCATACACTGTTACTCCTTGGTGAAAAGAATATTTCTTAAACTTTATTTTGTTACATCTCCTCACTTTTAAAGCTAAGTGGAAATTTATTGTATTTTATATTTATTTAGCACATTAAAAAAATTAGTTAAACAGACACAAACCTTTATACAACAGTACATCTGTAATACTCTGGTAGAGAAACATGACAATACTAGATTTACAAAGTCCCAGCTTCATTATGTGGTGTGGTATATACAAGCAAGTCAAAGTTATCTCCATTATTTTATGTACTAACGTTTGTGTGGATATTTCAACCACCAAATTAAAATAAAATTTGTTTTATGTAAGATAAAGAAAGGGGTAAGTTTCCTACCCTTAGTGAGTAGAGTCCAAAGGTTAAAAGTGTGTGTGTTCTGAAGATTCTACAGACATGCATATACATAAAACTTCTATGTTCCAACAGAGATGTGTTTTCTTTCTGTAAATCACTGTGCTGCCACCCCACCCCTAAAGTCTTCAAATTTATAGAGGGTTTGGAGTCAGTGCCCCAAAGATTTTGAATATTCAGCTACTACTCTGGTAAAGATCATCATTTACCAGCTTACAAATGCAATGCAGCTGTAGTACTAGACAAATTATATTACTAAAACAAATTTAAAAACCTCATTTACACTTAAAAATACAGAAAAAAAATCTAAATACAATATTTTAATAGATAAAACCAACAAACTAAAGTAAACAAAGAAGATTAGAGAATAACACCTCACTCTCCCCAAATCTACACTTTTCCAAAAATCTATAAACTTGAGGTATTACTATAACCTACATATAGCCAGTGATATACAGAAATAAGGTCTCCACACTATCAAGTTATTAGCTTCAATCATATCCCCTCTTGAAACCAAAAGGAGAAGATTAGATAAAACACAAACGTTTTGTAACTTAATAAAGAGTATACATGTAGAAACCAGTGATATACTTGCCAATTTTGAAATGTAACACATGTGCTCCAACATTCCATATGAAGAGATCTTCCACATCTCCATATAATTTTGAAGATGTAAAAGAAAATTAAACACAGAAGTTCCTGTACTACATTATCTACACAAACACTTTCTTATAAATCTTTGTATAAACACCATATTTTTTCTACTGTAGAATACTTTTCACAACACCTAAATTCTGAAATTCCAACATAAAATTAATTTCATACTCTTTAAAGAAACAAAACCTTTCCTTTCCAGAATGCCAAGAAAATCATCTTACAACTAGCCAACAAATATATAGATGGATATCTTAACATCAAAAACTATCCTAAAGCTATAAAAAAAGCATAACTGGTTTTCTTCTCAACAAACACCTAAAGTTTACAGTGAAATGCATTAGAAATATGACACGCCAAGATAACATTAAAGACTAATGGATATCCTGAAAACAGGCAAAACAAAGTCTCTAAAAATGTAATGTCATGTACAAATATTCTGAATCAGCAACACTGTTCAGAAAAGTTGAAGGAACCTTTCAAGTGTAAGTTCAATTACTATTTAGCCAAAGATTTCATAACTCATGTAAAAAACAACAGATAAATTTAAAACTAAAGAAATGATTTACAAAACTGTACAACTATGAAGACAAACAAGAAGAAGAGGCAGTATATCTGAAAATATGACTAAAAGAACAAATAGATTATATCCAGTGAATGAAATCCATCTCTTCTGCCAGTGCAGAACAAGCAACAGGGTGGAAAAATAACAGAAATTCTAAGAGAAAAGAAAAAGGAAGAAAGAAAGAAACTGAAGAGTTTAAAAAAAAAAAGAGTCCAAGAGATTAAAATCCAAACACCAGCCATTAACTGTGGCTGTTATTGAAGTAACCAACTAACATCTTCACTGATTCAAGAAGCTAGACATAACACAACAATAAGATAACAAAGTTTTTCTACCAATGAAAGCAAGTTGAGTAAAAAAGCCCTCTTTCATGAGAGTATGCAAAATCACTTAACATCAGACACTTGGAATTTTGTAACCTTATGAAAAAATATGCACATGATTGGAAATGTCATCCACCTTCTCAAATGTGTAAGCACATTGTTCATACTTCCCTTGCATATTCTTCTTATTTTTTAATCCTATGGAGGTGGGCTAAGTCAATTTGACAAATCTTATAACCATATAACTAAATTTTATTGCTCTTTGAACCAAGTCCAACTAACATAAAGCAATAAGTCACCCATCAAGAGATAGGGCAGATTAATGTAAACTGTTAAATAAAGTAGACCACATCTATTTTTCAGAATGAAGTTTTTCTTTCTTTCTTTTAACTTATATTTTACTATCTAATGTAATAAGTTTCCAATTTTTACATTTTAGTTACATTTTTAAAACATACATAAAAATAAAAATATACATAAAAACTAAGTAATTTAGCATTTACTTTAGCCACAAAGCTTTTTGCACTTGGATGCATTATTTAGTAACCCTATTTTTGTTCACACTGTTGGCTGTCCAAATATGATTCATGTAACTTGCAAATATCAATTTCAGCACACAAACATAACATACACTAGAATAGAATGTCCAGAAATAAGTAATTTATCTGGCTTTCTTACTACATTATATATACATATTTAAAAAATTCCATTACTACTTAGAACAATGTCTTTAGTCCTCACAGCAAACTGTCGACTTTTACCACGCAAATAACTGAAAGCTGTTTAATGTAGTTTAGAATTTGCTTTTTCTATTGGTTGCAAACATGTATTATAACAATTGTCAGAGAGAATTATAAAAACTTTCTAAAAGACAGAGGATATGGGAGGAAAATGTCAATGTTAGTTGAACATATATGGTAATATCTTATGAAAGCATAAAGGGGTTGACATTCTATATTCTCTCTTGTAAGCATCTATAATGTGTTGAATAATAAAGTAGTACAATGAAATTTTGAATATAACTCTGTAAAAAGTAGTTTTTTTTTTGTTAAACACAATGCTAAACAATAGGCTATCTATGCTATGCTCACCATGGGAAGCTAAACATGGATTTTAGCATTATAAACCATTAAATTTACTGCAGACCCCTGTAAAGATTGTCATGATGTGCACTTAGACCCTCCCATGCCCATAGGGTTAATCTTTACTTTGGTATTATGTTAAAAAATCAGTCAATAAATCAGTTCATGGTATTAAAATAATTGAAACAAGAAAAAAAATGTAATCACAATAGAAAGTTAACATAACCTTTAATTTTTCATTGGGAAAAATACAAACCTATAGGGGGTTGTAAGGGATGACCAGTTCGAAAACACCACCCAGCAGGGTGGAGGTCAGGAGAATCATCATCCATCCAGTAGTCATAGGCATCAGACCATCCATCAAAATGTATCTTAACAGCATGAGCTGAAGTCTCAACGATTGTTGATACCCTAACTAACATAGGATTTCTTCCATCAACTACCTCTAGCTTCCAGTTGACTTTAAAACTATGAGATTGTCGTTGCTTGAAAGCTCGAGCAGGCACAGCTTGTGATTTTGTTTCTGTCAAGTACTGCTCCCAAGTAAAATTTTCAGGATCACTGCAGTCTATAATAACAACATTTTATTCAAGAATTAAATTGAATAAATACAATGAAACTAAAGAATAATTGTGCTAAACAAATTTTTACACCATAACAAAAAGCATTTTGGGTAGACGTTAACTTTATATCTTCAATATCTCAGAAACCAACTCTGAAACACAAGACAGAAACTGTACATTTCCAAAAACCACTATTAACACAGAAGGCCCAGGTATTAGAGCCCAGGTAATATTCAGCAGTGAGAAAATATGCACATTTTGAAAAACAAACACACATACTATTTGGAGGTGTTAAGACATGCCCTGTATCTCTACACCAGTTGATTGGATGAATATATGGTGAAGTTGGGTCAGCCCAGTAATCATAAATATCATCCCAACCATCAAAATGGACCAGAAACCGGGTATCTAGCACATCAGTCACAGTTGCCACACACACAAGAGTTGTGTTTTTCTTGTCGACAGCTTCCAGTTTCATTCCCACACGAAACCCGTGAGGAGTGACTTGCTGTGAAACAGAAAAGAGCTTTTCATAAAAATGTGTAATAACATCTCACCAAAATCTAAATCCAGTAGTAACAATTATTTCATAAGTAGGTATAAATGACTATAATTTTAATATATATATATAAAATATTATGAGATCAAGTTGACAAATTCGTGTTCAGATGTAAGCCATTGAAAAATGGTGAATATAGCATGGCATCTATTACAGACTGATGGTAATAAAACCAATTCCTATGTGCTTTTAGAGACAGCATAGTTCATGCATTCTTGTATAAAAAAACAAACAAACAAACAAAGAAAGAACTGAAATAAGAAACATAAAGCAACTGACATACCAACTTGTTTCTTGGAGTGACTTGAAAAAGAGAGAAAATTACTACAATTTTTGTTTAAAATGTATCTTTTGGCTTTTGTTTAATTTGTATATTTTAGAATTAAACTATGTAATGTACTCATTTTTAATAGACAGAAAAAATGAAGGCATAAGTTGAATTCTTTATTTTTAAAAGCTAAACAATGTGTTGTTGAATAAATTTTCTTTTCTGTCATGTCATATTTCATTTTAATGTGCACAATTATTATCAAAAGCAATACAATTTAGTTTGGCTAATTTCATAGCTTTATGCATAGCTACACAAGGGCACTCTGTACTAGCCAACTCCAATTATGAGCTGAGAAACTAAAGAGAAGACAGGTAGTTAATTAATTAACTCTTTTATCATGAGCTCAGTCCCAGAGACCAACCATGTGATCATTATTACTTGTATATAGCTTTAATACTATAACTTTTGAAGCAGTATGTGTACTTTCACATTTGGCAGACTTATAGTAAACATTATGCCATTAAATATTTTTTTTAATAATGACGAGAAAACCCACTTGTATAGAAAATTATATATGTAAAAATGGCTGGTATGGGTAGAGAAAGCACTATGTAGAGGAGTGAACATCGTTTAAACCTTCTTCTGTCATGGTCAAGCTTACAAAGAAAGAAAGGTTTAGTGACCAATAGTTGACCACATGTTTGAAGGTGGTTGTGTAACTGAGTGTAGGAACACCTTTATATCTACATTAATAAATATATTCAACATCTACATTAAAACATCCTAAACATGAAAGATTTTATTATAATAAAACTTTACATTTTATCTGCTATTACCTCTATCCTAACAATATATTTTATTCTTCAATCAGTAGACAAATTGTCAAAGTATAATGAAAAGTTGTAAAATCAAAAGCAAAATTAAAAGCTTTTCCCTGTTTTCTTGATTATTATTCATAAGATATCAAAATGCTTCTCTTGAGAGTTTCAACTGCTAAGCATTCAACATTTATTTTCCATCTGTATTTTACTGTCTATGACTGAAGTAGAAAATAAAGCAACAAACCACAGCTTGTGTCAGTGGAGTTTTTATGTCACAATGTAATATGATACCATCAAAGGCAACAATGCACATGTGAAGGGACAGTTGACTTGAATCCCATTCTGAGAACAGGATGTTTGATGTATTGTATTATATATCTTACAGTGTTTTCCATGATATTTAACATTAATAATCACACTGCACTTACACAGTATACAAAAAACTTTTATGCCAACAATAGAATGTTGAATTTATTGGCTTATGCATGTATCTTAAATTTAGTATCTTATATCAAGTATTCATTGCAGCAACAAGAATCTGTCAAAATGTTTATTACATGGTTCAGTGCCCATACAATAAACATAGCAATTCTTGGAATACTGGTAATCTTTCTGGAATGTTAGAGAAGTTTAGTGGTATACTGTAGAGGTGTACAAAAGTCTTATTAGTACACATGCTTGTGAAATCGTACTTCCTTTTCAGCAAACTTATTCAATAACCAATAAACATTCAGGTTTCAAATCCAGTTATTGTTTGCTAGAATTCAAATTCAGACAAACACTGTGGCTTTGGTTGTTTCTTTACACTTTGTTGAAAAATGTAGATGAATTATTATCAAGCAAACACATTCTACTTGAAGCATATTTCTTGCTACTGACTTTTTTTCCTGGAAATAAGTAATTAGTATTTATAATACATCTGGAACCTTTGTTCAATAGTTTTAGTATATAGTTGTTGATTAAAATGCATTTTAGCTGTTTCTATATTTTAGCATAATATACACATGTAAAGAACTATTACACATCATGTAACACATAATAATGTTATACAACAGAGAATACATGATGTCAAATCTAATATATACATTTTTTTTTTTCACAAATGGGAGCTAAAAGAGAACTGAAAGCAAAGTTATATGAATTGAGAAAAAATATTCTCAATAAAAAAGAGAAGCAGTTTTTACGCTGTGCAACTTTCTCTTCAGATGAAAGCAGCAGTTTGTCAGGGGAATTATCAGATGAGGAAGCTGATAAATCAACTGTTATGCCTTTAATAGAATAAGTCTATAAAACTTGATAACCTCAGACAGAACAGACTCTTGATTCTGTTCTATGGACAGATGAAGAAGTAGCTAGATGGTTTTCATTAGATGTTGATGTAAAGGAACCACCCAGGCCAGCTACACTACCACCACCACATAAAAAAAAGGCAGGGCTAGGAAGAGTAGGGGAAAGAGTAGAGATGCTGTGTGTACTAGGACTAATGATACCTGAACCTGGCAGCAGCTAACCAAGGAGGAGAAAATAAACATACCTCTGTACCTGTGTTCAGACAGGTCACCTCTTTGAATATAATTATTGATATATTTCAACTTTTATTCACTGTAGCAACTTTAAGTATAACTGTGAAGTAACCAGTTTGCAAATCACAGACACCAGCTAGAAGGTGGACCAATAACAACAAAAAAAGTTCAAATAGAGTGATGTTACATACTCTGAGATTTTAGCATAATTGGTTTAACTTTAACAATGGAACTAAAGCCTTATCCTTCTCTTTCTGACTATTGGTCTACCTATTTTGCTTCCTATAATCCTTAGATTGTTAATATCTTCTTTAGAAACAGGTTTTTTGCTATTCACACTTACATTTCAATAACAATACTAATGCTTTTCCTAGAGCTGACCCTAACTGTGATAAATGTTTTAAGGATAGACCTATCTTTAAGCCTCAACTTCAAAGCAGACCAAGTCCTAAATCCTTCTGGTATGTCACTTTCAAGAACTGTGCAGAACTCATCACCTCTGAGACTCACTCCTGGCAAGCATTTCCCAACAACTGTTGATAGAAGTCACAGGAGGATATGCAGTCCACCCCACCCAGAAATTAAAGTAACAAACAGATGTATTGAATTTCTATGTATTAAACATTTAAAAAAGTACAACACTGGTGTTACTCTTCAAAGAAGTTAATTCTTTATCTATATCTGCTCTCTTCCTTTGTTTATATTTTTTCTTTAAATATTTTAATGTTTGTATTTCAAAGTTCATCAGTGGTTACTTTGTATATTAAATTTTTACTGAAATATTTTGTAAAGTTTTCTTTTCCTATTCATACAGTAGTGATGCTCCTTTTCATGCATTAAAATCAGTTTACAATGTCTAAAATGTTTATAGTAAAATACCTATGCAAACTTACATTCACTGATATAGTTCAGTTTTGCTTGTGTATAACATTAGGTATGTTGTTGTTTTTTATCCTTTCATTCTGGTTGTTCCTTTTATTATGCATCAACATTTGTATTCATTTTACATTAGAATATGTATAACTTGATATTAATTCATGCAATTTGTATGTGCATTACTCATTTTACAGATGTATATTACTTATGAACAACTTTATTCTGCAGATATTTGTAGAGTATTTTATCTTTCTAAAATTTTTGAAAAGTTTTCTAGCTGCTAGAGTTTCATCATTTCCTTTTATCTTACTTCAATTTAGACGATTATAAGAGTTATACAAATTCAGCAGGACTAACTTTTTGGACCTACAAAGTCAAAGTACAAACCTCTAACTATAATACTGATATTTTGCTAAATATGGGGAATTTCAGCTACCACACATAACGTGTATTTATAAATAAATGCTTAAATTTTAGTTATTTTTTTAAAGCCTACATGAATAAAGAAAATATACTTCAAAAACAAGGATTTTGAATACTTGTGGTGATTATGAGACTTTGTGCTCAAGCAGTGAATGTGCTAAGACTTGCCAAAAGACTCATTTATTATAGCAAGTGGCAGGTGTAGTACTATTAGTTTTGTTATAAAATAATAAAAAAATATCAACTTACTATATTAGTGCACACAAAACACTAATATGTTACTTGGGTGTCTAAACAAACTTTACGCGAGTTTTAAAAATTCCCATTTCACTTCAGAGCAACAACAACCATCACACTTCAACAGTTTTGGTAAAATTACAGTTTTATTCTTCAAGCTGTTTACATACAGCTATAAGATTTATGTAAACAAGCAATTGCTCTTTCTAATGGTCATTAATTCTTAAAAAAATAAAAGTAGGTGGGACCAGAAAAAAGGTTTTGAAAGAATGTAGTAGTAGAGGGAGCCAAACTACTAGGATTGACTAATTATACATATATCTTAGCAAATCAAAGAGGCAGGAGGACCTTATTTTTAACTATAATTCGCTGAAATCACCAATTTGAGTTTCTAATTTATTAAATACTGCACACATTGTGTGGTAGGCATAAGTAATTACAAATTAAACAATTTAAAAAATAAATAAGCAGGAAGTGTTATGTAATATGCATAAAATAATATTTACTACTTTTTTCTTCAATTTTCTTTTTAAATTAAGAATTTGAAACAAATAATATTAAAATTTGAAATATTCATTTTTGACATAAGTAATAGCAAATATATTTAGTAATATTGAAAATAATAATTTTGAAAATAGCTCTCTAAAATGTGTCATTCCTGCCTGTTATGAAAGGATTAACAGTACCTACTGTCAATTCTTTGACTATTCTAATCAAATAGTTATATTACACCCATGGCTTGAGAGAGCAGACATTTTTTTTTTGTGGCAGTGGAGTACAACTTATGGATCCTTGGATCCTCAGTTGAGCATATTAACTACTAGGCCATAGCCTGCCCCAAAAGCAGTTTTATTGTCATATATATATCAGATATTTATATTAAATGTTTATTTCAGAACTTACAAATACAGAGTTGAAATTATTTTTTATAACAATGTTAATGAATAAGCCTATTATTATTCACCTGTGTTTCACAATATGTTATAAATTTAACAACAACAAAAAGTAAAATAAACACACAAGGCAACTAAACATTTTCTTGATCACTAAATATCTGAAAACATTGCAAGTTATGAAAACATCAACAATGCTATCACAGTGAAATCATACCTGAGAGTTTTTACAAGAAAATAAATTTTTTGGGGCAGCTTGAGCTTTACTGAGTCTCAGATACTGGTTCCAAACAAAGTCTTTCAGGTTCCATCCTGGATGTAGTAAGTATAAAAACAAACAATATGTAAACTTTACTGCACTTTATGAGTTGTGGTTCTTAATTTTACTTCTAGTGTTTGGTATCATAATATTATATATGCAAGTATTTCAATAAATGTACACAACTTGAAAAGTAAAATAAAATAAAAGCTAGCTAACAAGGATTTTTTTTTAAATTACAACTCATTAGGACTAAATACATACATTTATAATAAATATAATAGTACCATCTGTTGTACATCTATGCAACTACTTCACAAGATGTGGATGGATATTTATCAAAACTGATACTGAGCTTTGTGTTTTGCCACTTTATATGGGAAATTTTGTGTTTATTACCACTACTTCACCTATGTGGATGGATCTTCACCATATTTGGTATGGACATTCATTGGGTCCATAGGAAGATACAAATTTTTAGTTTTGCATTTTTATGGGTGTTTTTTACCACTACTTTGCTTTCTGTTGATGGGTCTTCAACAAATTTGGCATGAAGATTTGTTGGGTCCATGTGGAAATACATGCAAACTTGCAGTTTCACATTTTGTGTTTTACAGTTTTTCTGTGCATTGGTTTTATAACATATATGAGATGCAACATTTCACATCCTAAAATAACCTTTTGCTAATCATAAATTTAGGTAACTTCCATCCAGAGCACAGTCAGCAAGTATTTAATATCTTTAATTATATAAAGTACTATCATTTATATTGCTGTAAAACTGTAGGTTTTCGTATTTCATTCTACAATTATGCACTGAAGTTTCAAATAAGTGAAACTAGTTATTTATAGCTAATCCCAGTTACATAAAAAAGATTAATACAAGGTTGCAACAAAATTGATAAAACACTTTAGATCTAATATGAGTGAGTTTCTAAAAATAAACAAACAAAACAGAGATTATCCTTAGAAAATGACATAAAAATAACCTAAAAATAAAAACCAGGTTTCAATACTTATGACAAGCAAAACACATACACTCTACTGTGCAACTGTGTTTAATTATAAAACAGCATAAAGATGATATTCTGAATACTCAGTTAAAATAATTGGAAACAGTAGTAATTTGAATCACTAATTTTGATTTGTTTATTACTTACATGAGTAATGACACAAATCAATCTGACTGCACAGACATGAATTAATCAGAAATAACAGAGACAAATCATAATGACAATAGTTTGATTACTGAATAACTGGAATAACCAAAAATTATTTTCATGACATTAAATGATTTAACTGTAATTTGATTAATTGTGAAAGATTATTACATCATTTAGTGGGTCGTAAACCAATCAAAATTACAATAAATTGATTATTATCACAAAAATAATCAAATAATTTAAATAGTGTTTCCAATAATTCCAACAATAAGTTAATTAAAACTGTGAGTAAACTGACTTGCACACAAATAATCAACTAATCAGAAGTTAACATTTTTATTTTCTCTAACCGGAAATGTATTTCAAATAATGCTTATTTCCTCTCACATTACAGCTATTAGTTGCCTGCAGGGTTTTTCCTTTGTCCATCGAAGCATTGGTCTGATTTTCTCTCACTTGCTCCAGAGTTTTATGCTCCACTTGATTTAAAGTGTAATATTTGTCTCATGATACTTTCCACCTACATCAATGCACATTTTATCCTGGTACTGTAAATAAGCACCACACTCAGATAATGTTATCACTTTTTTTGAGACTGACTAATCTGCAATCTCTAAAACCAGCTCTTAGAGAAGAGGAAAGATGGAAAAGTGTAAAAGGATATAGGTATTATTGAAAATAAATTTTTAATTTAAGGAAATGTTAACTTCCCAAAACATACTTGCTTCCTCTCACATTGAGAAGGTGGAAGGGCTGGTGTGAAAGTGTCTGCATAGATCATGAGTGTGCCAACAGAAGATTGGCATTCTAACGTGGGGAATTACATTATATCCAGAACAAGTATGCTCTTCATCCAGAATTTATTTCATGCACTGTAGGTGGAATTTTGCATGATCTGTCATTGTTTGGGGTTGGAATTATAAGTCCATGATCTTTATATCTCACATTGGTGGTTAGGGGAAATGGACTGCAAGGTATATATATTTTTACACACTTATGAATGGATCCCAATATGTAGCCATACAGTAATGTGCTTCAAGTGACCAGAACTGTGGTGAAAAGGTAAGCAACATCAAAGTGGACAAACCTTCTCTTCATAATATAGCATCAGGAGTAAGAGGGAAGTATTGGGTTGAGGAATAATTCGTGAGCGTTTTTTCAAGTTAAAAAAATATATTCATAAATGAAACGCTTTCGCAAAATATTTCATGTCATTTGGTAGATAATTTTTTGCTCTAATAGATGGTGTGTTTGATTTTCATATGTCTTTAATTTTTGCTTTCATTTTCAGCTCATTAAATAGAATGTCAAGTGAACAAAATCGAGCATTTTCGACACCATCTGCTTTTCGCATTTAATTTCTTGCAATTTCGTTTAAAACAATGCATACTATATACCTAGGTATTACATGAAATAAAGTATCATAATAAATGTTTTGGGTGTAATGTGTTCATGCATTGAAGTATTGTATAGTCTTGCATGTAATGCTTGAATGAAATTATTTAAAAACGCTCACAAATTATTCCTCAACCTAATATAACAAATCCTGAATGAGAGTATGTGACATGTGGGTGTGCCAAGAGGAGTCTGATTTTGTATTTGATGGCTCTGTACCAAACAAATTTGAAGACAATAAAAATTATGATATTATGAGTTTTGTAAATCCTTGAAATCCAAAGAAAGCGACAGTAGCACTCCCTTTACTTTACAAAGTAAGAAATGGGAAGATTCAACTTTTAAGAAAATGATGTATACTTTTTTTGATCTGATGATGCTTATGTCACATGTAAATAAAGTGTGTGTTGTCTGATTATTGGAAGAATGATCCCCTTATAGGAACTTAAATTTTACCAAAGAACATTACTCAAGATTGATTCAGGGAGATTCTTAGATATTTGTACTTTGCAAATAATAAAGAAATGAATATAAATGATCAATTATGGAAAGTTCGAATAGTGATTACAATGGTGAAGAAAAAACTAAGGAATCTTTTTCTACATTTCAATAAGTAGTTATTGATGAATCATTGATTATTTTTAAGGGTAGCATTGTTTTCAAGCAAGCATCATATATTTGGAATAAAAATCTTTGTATTACAAGATTGTAAGACAGAATTGTAATAGATATGATTATCTATTCTGCAAGTGATGTAGATGTCCCCAAATATCCCTGTTTAGGGTTTTCAGAATAAGTTGTCAAGCAATTGATGATAAACTATCTTGGAAAAGGTTATATATTATATACTGATAATTATTATACAAGTCTGGAAATATGCAACTTTCTCTTTGAAAATAAGACTGGTTTTTGTGGAACAGTTAGAACTAATTAGAAAAACATGTCTAAATTTGCACCTCCGAAGAAGGAAGATAATGAGACCAAGAAGCAAGGGAATATTTTAGCACTTCAGTAATAAAACAAATGTCCTGTTACTTTGCCTAGTACAGTACATAAAGGTGAGATGAAATACAGTGGAAAGGATGATTATAAGACTAAACAACCAATAACCAAGCACGATGTGGTTTTAGATTATATTATGAACATAAGGCTAGTTGACAAAAGTGACATACAAATTGGACAAATTGATTGCCTTTGTAAATGCATAAAGTGGTACAAGAAGCTCTTTTTTCACCTAATTGATATTTCAATTTTGAATTCTTATAATATGCATCTAGCAAAAACTGTCAAGGAGCCACCACTGATGCAGTTTAGATACAATGTAATTTACCAATTATTGAAAAGGTATGGAAGAATGACAAGACCTGTCCCAGGAATTCTTACTGTTTCCAATAGACTTGTTGGAAAAGAAGCATTTTCTCAGCACTTTTTAGAAAGCATTCCATCCTCAGAAGTTAGAAAAAGTGAACAAAGACAATGTTGTGAATGAATGCTTACAACAAGAAAAGAAACAAAGGATGACAACTACCTGGTGTAAAGAATGTAGAATAGTACTACACACTGGAGAGTGTTTTCATGATTTTCATAACCTAAGAAACATTTGAACTTGTAATAAATAAGTCTTTATTATGCTTTTCTTTTTTCTTATATATTTTGTTCAAAATTCACAATAAAAATGCTAAAGGTTATGTTTAAGAAAAATTTTTCCCTAATATTTTACATCTGTGGTGAGCTGCTACTATAACATTCCCACTGTTAAGGGTCAATATCAACTTTATGAGTTATTTCTAATATATTTCAACAAGTTTAACTTTAAGTAAGATATTTTGAAATTAATATTTTTTCATTTTCTTACATTTATTTAGAGTAATTCATGAAGAAGAAAGTGCATACTTTCATTTTGCACAGCTGCATAGAGTTTTGCCTCAAACAAAACAATTTGTCAATTTTTATTTTTATATATTTTCTGCTCATTCCAAAAAAAAACTATTTTTGCTATGATTCTTTTACCCTTTGATTATGCATTATCCATTTCTTTATTTTTAAAACTTTCCACCAAGTTTTTGTGTGATCCTTGATTTAAATCTTTTTATGTTGCTGCATCAAGCAGTTTGATTATTCATTAATGAAAAACAACTTTGATAGCAGCTATAATGAAAGCTTAAATAGATTGGATACAGCTAGAATTAGGTAGTCATATAAAAGAATAAACAGATTTAAATGATTTTTTTTTTCTACAGATTCTGTAACTTGTCCTTTCAGCTCCATTTGTTTGCAAATTTTGAAAGTATTTTTTATGTTAATTTATTTGTTTGAAAGCTTCAAAAATTTTCTTTAGTGAGAAAACATCAGATAACTAGAGATTAGCTTATACAGTGTAGAGATGGGTTAAATGTGTAACAAAGAAATTTACAAATTTTATATTTGTTTGATGCTTGTCATAATTTGTTGAGTCTTGTTAAATTACCCACATGGAAATAACAAAAAATCATAAATTACTATATCAATATTATAGCACTCCATTATAATCTATCAGACTAAGCTGTACTTGGGTCTAAAAATGTAAAATTTTCTTACACTGAAAACGTATTTCTGAGAGGTACTTCCCTTTCTTACATAGCCATCTCGATACTTTTTTGACCCCTAAGCATTGCTAAAACATTTTTTTTGTAACTAGCACATCATTCTTTATATCCCTTAAATTTCTCACCATTTTGTAACATGTACATATCATGTGATTACACTTCACTGATAGTATTGTGTAATCTATATTGGTACATATAGATTATTATTACTTCCGTTACTTCTGCTCAATGCTTGCTTTCAAGAATAGGCAAGTTTTATAAGAATTCCAGCCATGAGGAGGAAGATGAGAAGTATGTGAATGGATGCAAGTACCTATCAGAAACACATTTTCAGCATAAAAAAAATGTTAACATGCAGTATTGCCTCTTACACATAACAGGATTACAGGTATTCACCAAGACACACAAGTGGGATAATTGCACTACTAAAAGAAAAGGTATGCTCTTCACCCTTGAAGTAAGAAAAGAACCTGGGATATGCAGCTAAATATGCAACCTTAACCGTACAGATGAGGTTTCATAACTTGTCCTCAGCATTAGAAAGATATGCACAAATGCTATTCATTACAAGAGATGCAATACATAGTAAAATATAAACAAAATTAACTATTTATGTACAGAACCTCAATTGGACAGACAAGATTCCCTAACTTGTTCTCAAAATTAGAAGGTTGTGGATGAAAAAAAGATATACTGTAACATAATGTAGCATAAATATAGTGGAGAGGGCATGTGGACCATGCTATACAGACTTAGCAACCCCTACCATTAGTAAACCATGTGATATATGTCAAGCAGCTGGAAATGTGAAAAGAAAGTTAGCTTTTAGTCAAAACCAGAGAAACACTGTAGGAGCTAGAAGTATAATAAACTAAACATGTTATTACAGGGTTGTGAAGTTGCCTCAACTCAACTGTAAGTAAGAAAAGGATAGAATCTGTAACTAATATTATGAGCAGAAACCAGAACTCACCCAACCGTAAATACAGGGAAGACACCTTGCACCCAGAATTATGAGGAGAATACAAAATATACATTCAACTGTAGGAACACTGTACATATGTCCTGTAGGCTGATATTATGAAGGCAGATGAAATCCTTCAAACTCAACCACAGGAACAGGTAAAGAACCTCTGGCAACTAGAATTAATGATAAGAGGGGCCCTCTACTGTTTACAATTGTAGGAAAAGAGTGATACGATTCCAAACACCCAGTATTACAAGTAGGATCCTGCAATAGGCTGGACTTGCTCCAATCTACTATTTTACTTTTCTTTCTATTGCTCTCTACCTGGGAAAAAGCACTGAGGAGAAAAAGGAAGGTAGGAAACCAGCTTCATCCTCTTCTCATTGAGTGGATAATCATGAGTATGAACCATAAAATAAATTTCAAAACTCACTCAGAATGAAGCCTCCATAGTCCACAATTCCAGCAACAAGAAATCAAAAAGTGGTAAGGATTCCCTGTGCTCCACTGGAAGAAAAAAGGGGAAAAGTAAATAAAATGGGGACTCCAGAAAAATGTCACATTGGAGACAGTGCAAGCAGTAATCATGATTCCCTATTTCCAATGGACAGAAATCCTCTTCTGCTTAACTCATGAAGTCCAAGAATGACAGTATACCATTGAATGAAACTTGCTTATATTTAAAAACAGATATTAGTTTGTTATACCTTAAAAAACAAGCTGAAACAAAAATAAACAAAAAAAAGCTGCACTAATTAAAAAGATCCCAGGGTCAAACTATAATGTTGGATTATAAAATATACCCTTGGATTTGAAGGTGACTGCAGAAGTTGGACCCACATTGCAGTGGGGATACATTGTCTGTCAGTCTTAACTGCCATTTGCCAGTCTCATATAAGAAATAAAATACATAAAATAAAATAAATTAGAATATTTAATCAGTAATACTGAAATACTGATTCAAAAATTAATAGTTAATGGATTTAATAAAGAAATTTTAAATAAAATTATTAAACTATTCTGTAACAAATATAAGAATGTATTAAATAAATTTAAGTAAATAAAAATGAGAGAAATTTTACTTAAAATTTCTAATAACTATTTTTAGTTATGAATAAGGTCATTTAACAACTTGGTACTACTTTATGTGGATGTACATCTTGCTGGATATAAAGACTTATTTAGAGTATGTTGGTCACAGTAGACTTATTAAATGAGTGGTGATTGGGAGCTATACCAATTTGTTTAGATAGCTGGATGGGACACTTCATACTAGTATAATTCATCTTCTGTCTTATCAATTAGTGCCTTTCTACCAAATTGAGGGCTGGAATGCTAACTTCAAGAGGTACGTTTTCAAATTACCTCCAGATGGTAGTACCTTATTTTCTTATTTTTATTTCAATTAATTTTTCTTCTTTACTTTGGAGAGCAGTCACCTTCCCACAACTGTCTGCAGGCAGTGAAGGGTGATATAGATGTGGGACATTGTGGGCTTGAGCACCCACATCTCGCTATCCTAATTTCTATTTCTATATCAACTGCTACTTTTTTATTTCTTATGTGAGACTGGTGAATGGAAGTTAAGACTGATAGACAAGGCATATAACACCACTTTAATATTCTGGTTAAGTAATTCAAAATGTTGTTTGAAGAGTCCAAAACTTTCAGATGTTTAGAATAATTAAGAGTAAATGAAAAAGTTGTTTGCATAAATAACAGGACACAAAGCTAGAGCAGAGTGAAAACCAGGTGAAAACTAAATATGGTGGATACATTAGGTAAAGTGGGTAGAAACACCTAGTGAGGTGCCCACCCCTCAGACAATTTTAGATGTTAATTTCTATGAGCTCAGAAAAGTCTTGATGTAAGATTTGGGATTGGGTATGCTTCAATAAGATTAGCTTAAAAGGAAGATGCAGAAGTGGACTCACTTGATGATATTGTAGAAGAAAAAATCATGATTAGGCTAACCAATCTAGGGCTAACAACAGCTCACAAATAGAGGGCAGAAACATTGCCAGAACTCTGAGTAACAGATGAATTGGGAAAAAGGCACAGATGTGCAATCCCATCCAAGTCTAAGGATGAGGTACCAGAGACTCCAAAACTTGTAGTTAAGAGTATCAATGAGAAAAAAAAGCAGTCACTGAAGACCTGAACTAAGAATAAATTCATTGGAAAACCTCACTACAGACAATCTATATAGTCAGGAGAAAATTAGGACTGAGATTGACAATTTGCTAAGAAATTCATCACCCCAGAAAAATGGCAAGCCAGGAGGCTGATTTGATTGAAATAAGCCCCACAGAGAAAGAATTGTTTGTTTTTTGTTTTTTACATTTCATGCAAAGCTACTCCAGGGCTATCTGCGCTAGCCATCCCTAATTTAGCAGTGTAAGACTAGAGGGAAGGCAGCTAGTCATCACCAATCACCACCAACTCTTGGGCTACTCTTTTACCAACAAATAGTGGGATTGACCACACATTATAACGCCCCCATGGCTGAAAGGGCGAACATGTTTGGTGCAACCGGGATTCAAACACGTGACCCTCGGATTACTAGTTGAACACCTTAACACGCTTGGCCATGCTGGGCCCAGAGAAAGAACCACATTTTAAAAGCAACATCCCCAAGAATGCATCTCTCCATTCAGTAAATTGAAAAATCCACTGTGAAATTGATGAAATGTCTTATAAGAATATTTCCATGGAAGAGATCTAGATCCTGCACTATTTCCTCTTGGATAGCAGGATCAAATTATTGATGCAAAATAAAGATATGTCCTTCATTGATATATCCTGAATTACCTGATTGTGACCCCTGAAGGAAAGTAAATATGAAGACATAAAACTTGGGACAGAGGATCGGTAGACATTTCTACACACACCTACATATATAGATACACTTGAATGGTAAAGTTGACCCAAACCAACCTTCACTCAAAAACTAAGATGTTGTTTTTGATGAAAGAAACCTGAAGATCCAGTGGATTGAAGTTCCAGATTCATTAGCTGCCCTGGGACTACTGAAAGGATAGCACATGTCCTCATCCAAAACACAGATTTGAGAGATGCCCATAAATGCAGAGATATACAACCACTCCTGTAAGTAAGAGTTTGACTGTCCATTCCTATATCCTGAAGTTGGATGGAAGGTGAAGACATGGTGAAAACTTCTACAGCCCAGCAGAAAACATGTGGTGCTGATACTAGACCAAAGACAAGAACTATAGAACCTGATCCTTGCACATGAAACAAAGCTGAAGGCAAAATGAATTCACTATGAGAATATTGAGAAATACCTTAGCAATTTCAAACTTGGACATTCAGAAACCTGGTGAAGAATGCCAACAGAGGGTGAGAAAAGACCCCACTGAGGAGATGGGAGAACCACAGAGTTGGTTGAGATAAGAAAAAACAACAACAATGGTCTATCAATTTTCCTGCATCCCAGGTATAGCAGTGAAACAGGAACAACATCCTAGAAGAATGGGATCAACTGTCACAACCATCAGTGACAAGTAACTCTGACAGCTGTGAAATGAAACCCCACAGGTTGGGAGGATAATGGTGGTGGAGACTTGAATGAAAAACCAACTTCAATACTAGAACCTGAAGTACTCGTAAATCTTCAAAGAAGGAATTCCAGGTGTACATCAGTAGTAGTAACTCACTCTTAACTAACATTACTATTGACATAAATCAGTTCAAATGGAGCAGCTCTGAAACTAAGGTTTGAATATAGTCAGTTTCCAAAGCCCAAAACGATCTAGAGGTCTACAGTAATGAAAAGCAAACAACTGAAATCAATTCAATGTACAAACACCTCTGAGACACCCATGACCATCAAGTGACAAAAAAAGGAGCCACATATAGCATGCAGAGTCTACAACAGGTAGACAAACTCACTCCATAAAGGTATCTCTATAGAAGAAACAGAAGTATTCAATCTGACCAAGACAGAAGTTAGTAGAAGAATCCATTCATCTGTAAATCTATGTGGGGACTACTGATAGGCTGCCAATAATTTGGGGGGAGGACGTCATGGAACAAGATTGATGGTCAAGGAAATGTGACTGGTTGAAAGTGATTACATGTACCATAGTGGAACCACACACATCCACGAAGAACTGTTTGTAGTCCCCCTGACCTTTCCACCAACAAGGGAGGAATAGATTCCAAATGCCCAGAGGAAAGCCACAACATTTCCCAAACTTAAGTGGTTAATTAAAGAAAAGGAGTTTTTGATCTAAACTGGACTCAGAAGAAGCCAACTTAGTAAAGAAAGGCATTAGAAAAACAGAATCCAATTATTTCCAGAATAATCAAAATCAAAGAAAGGCAATGTCAGAAGCCTCAGGAAAAAACATCCTCAGGCAAAATGTATGTCTCCATCTCTCAGAAGATCAAAACACAGACAGCTTCAACTGAAATTGACCCCCTCCCCAAATTGTAAACAGATGCTAGATAACAAAGAAGGAATAGGGGAGATTGGATCCACCAACATGCTGACAACAGTAATACAGGAATTCATACCAGCATCTATTACATCTTTATTATTACAAAGAAATCCACAAGGGGACTCAAATATCACAATCCATAATGGAACTAGGTGCAGCACTTCATCAGAGAAAAGTGTGACCAGTGCTTTGTGAGAAAGAATGATTACATTATCTGAGTAAGATACTCATATACAGTGCCAGGATATAGGATGCACTGATGTGGGTAGAGAGATTGCAAATTAGGTACTGCCAAGGGCATTTAAGTGCAGTATGAAAGACTGAAGCATGCAAGACCAATGCTTAGACAAACAAAACCAACATCAAGAAATAGCAATAGTGTCAGCAAAAGGTAAGAATGCCTTGGAAAATGCATAATTTATATCCACTTCATAACTTTTTATGGTGGTTATGAGATCAGTCAAATTGACCAAACCCATACAAAGATACAATAGTGAAAATAAAAGACATAATAGAGTTTCTTTAAAAAAATTGTCTGGAGGTTATTAGGAAGTTACAGAGATCTTACATGTGAAATCCAATGATTTGTTGATGCATAAAGTATTTTTAACTTTAAAATCAAAACTTATTTACATGTTTGATTGTCAACATCCAAAAAGAAAAATACACAAGCAAATAAAGAATGAAAAAATCTTAAAATTAAATTTAAAAATTCTGATATTTTGTATACAAATGCCTTTGTACTGTTTACTAATAATTTGCAAGATTTTGTGTAAACATGTACATTTTAAAAATTGCTTTATGGTTACTTTGAGGGATATGGGTTAGGTGGAATCCCCCATCTCTAGTAAAAGGGTTAATCAACAGCCTGCTGTATTAAATGTGTATACAGAAGGGTTTATCAGTAGCCTACTGTATTAACTTTACTTATAGAAGGGTTAATTAATAGCTTATTCTGTTGCTTAATATGCAAAAGTATGGAAAGTTGGAATTTCTTTCATTTACCATTCTGATCTGATACTCACACAAAATTCCAAACATTTGCAGCACTGATGCTACTAATTTATTTTTGCAGTTATTCAACCAACAACTGCTTAAAATGCCAAAAATGTCTATGAAGTCCAATCTGTTATTTAAGTTACAACTTGCCATTGAGTTATACTGGTCAAACAGGTATCTGGGAATACCACACATATAATATACACTTCACAAAAACATGAAGTCTTGTTCTTTTTATTTGCCCTTAGTCAGGGTCACCGATGAAAAATGGGACACTCCCAAAGTGGTATAAATAATTCAATGATGAGTTGTAAACTGAACTACAGATTGAATTTCAAAATTTATTTTTAACTTACAAGCCTGCTTTATTTATTGTACAAGCAGAGGAATTAATCAGTAATTTATTGTGTTAACTTTGCAAACAAGAAAATCAACACATAAGATACTGGAGGTTTAACCAACAGCCTTCTATACTTTTACATGTAAGAAAGTTAAGTGTTGTATTATCTTAGATGCAGGAAGGTTGACATTTTCTGTACGTACTTTATATGCAGAAGAATTAAACAATATCCTGTTGTATAAAATTAATTATATATTAATTACCTTATTTTCTTACTTTTAAGAGGATTTAGATAGTAATTTGAATAATCTTTTTTTTTACCTTTTGGAGGGTGCAACCTGTGACCTGTTTTCTCACACCATCCAACTGGGAATATATCTGGTGAATCAGCATTCACCCAGAAGTCATAGCAGTCAGAGTAACCATCAAAATGCAATCTCAGCCGAAAACCACATATCTCAGCAATGGTAAGAACACAGAACATTGAAGGGTGACGAGGATCTATTCCTTCCAACTTCATCCCAACTTTAAAACCATTTTTTGTGAGAGGAAAACTTTGAAACTATTAAAAAAAAACAAAAAAACTTAAACACATTACTATGCCCTATTTTTCTACCACTTCATTACTTAACCCGTAATGAACCAATAGGGAGATTTCCATATCAATAAACTGTAAGCATGAAAGTATATTAAAGTAGGATTAACATCATGAATAACCTATGCTCACCAATGTGGTTTTCCACTCTTATGATTTAATAATATATATACAAGTTTTTCCAATACACTTTCAACTAAATTTAAATACAAATGTTTCTAGGTTTCACTCCCAACATATTTCTGTAGGAGATTATTACTTGAACATAAATTGCTTTTGATTTTCTTTATCCAGCAACATGACTTACCTGACAATAAAAACCATTTACATTATAACAAGTTCATGAATTATATGTCTAAATCTAATCTAATTATTCTGGACAAAGCAACATGAATAAATATTGGACCACAAAAACAAGCATCTGCAATTGTTTAAATTTAGAAGATGAAAAATTACATATTTCAACTTTAATGCCAAGAAAGGCTTGAAAATCTAAAAACTGAGAGTTCTTTTAACAGCAAATAAAGTTAACTTTAAAAATTAGTTTATGTTTTTATTTGTTATTTCATTTGATGGAATGATACAATATAAATTTCCTTCACAAAAAGATCATATAAAAGATATAAGAATTTCATTTCTTAACGACCAAAGTGAAATGTAAAGTTAAAAAAGAAATAAAATCAATATTTGTCCTAACAGCCTCAACTCCTAACATTTTATTGTTTTGCAGTATATTTCAGACTCTACCTCATTAGGTGAAGAGTAATTAATTACAACTGAAGTGTAAACAAACAATCAAGTAATAAATACACAATGCATGTAGCATGAGCTGATCTTGTAAAATTTAATTTATTTTTACCATTTCTGTTTTTTTTTCATTTAATAGTTTCACAATGGGTTCTGTATATAATACATGTTCATTTACACATCTGCACATTGAGAATTCATACTAAAACTTTTAATGCAGTACTATATAGTTACAAATAATATTACAGATTGGAATGAGAAGTTTTTTTTCCACTTCATACTTCATGTCACGTGATCTAGGCAGTTAGCTATTGAAAAGCAAGGGAGTAAAAACGTACATACACATTCTTAAGTTGAATCTTTACTGATAACAAATTAAATGAGATGTGATGTTAATTTTATCAATCATCTAAGTAAACTGGCTAATTATGAACTGGTATCCTGCAAATTTCCCTTACATTCAATGGAAATTTGAGTTTTGAATAGGCTAAAGCCTATATTATGCTGCTTTACAACATGGCTTTTGACAGGTCACAGAATGTTATAGCTATATGGCCTAGCCTGCATTTGCTTGACTTGAGGTTACTAATGTGAGTGATGCTTGCGGATTTGCTAGGAAAGTGAGGTGACCAAGATTTCTCTCAATTAAGCAATACCGACAGATTTCCTTGCCTTGTTGGCCAGAATTTAATAATTGTACAATCCCAAATAAGTTTCATATAGGGTGGAAAAGTGCCTAAAAATAAATAATTGTACACATACGATTATATGAATTCTACAGTTTGTGCACCTTCACAATATTTGGTAAACTTTTAGTAAGCATTACATATCTTTTGTAAACAAAAAATCAGAATTTTTAATGAAGAAGTTTTACTTAACATCTGTTTGTGAATATTTTGAATTTGTTTCATTACTAGTCCAAGTGCAAAGTGATTTTCACATTATGATTAAAAATTATTCTTTATCTCAGAAATCTCAAATATTGTTAGTGTTATCTATACAACCTCCTAAATACATTCCAATTGTTTGTTTTCAATAAAACTATATTTTATCTGTTATTTTCTCTATTTTATCTCTACACAGAGTTTATCAATTTGACCAACCTCAAAACCACTATAAAATGTTTGGTAATAAATATAAATTATGCTTTTCTCGTTATAGAAGGATTACAAATTATAACATGAACACAAATGTTTAGTATAAATAGCTTAATTATCATAATTATACACTTATACATATATTTATTAGTTTTTTTTATATTGACCCTTTCAGCTGTGCCTAGCTAACAATACAGAAATGGTAATGATGTGGTCCACATGCATTCATGTTACTGTATCTACGAATATAAAAATTTTAATTCTCTTATAGTGAAAATTTACTTCCAATTGAAACTTCCTTCCACTCACAAGATTAACTATTCTAATTCAGTGATGCTCTCTATATACAAACTTTTTTACTTTATGTATGCCACAAGCCTTTTGCACCCCCTAGTGGAATCAAGTGATTTCAATAAGTCCTTCATGTAAGTCATTATGGAATCACCTATCCACCAGCAGAAGCATAGCATGCTCATGTGACCCATGCAATTCCTCTACCATGCTATCACTTCGAAGTTTGACAGAAAACAGAAGCACCTGAAATATGTGGGTAGGAAGGATTGGAAGTGTGAAAGGAGAGAAGTACCTATCAGAAATACATTTTCAATATAGGAAAATTCTAAGGTATACTCTTCACCCATGTGTAAAATGTGTAAGATATCAGTATGTAAAATGAGAGGAGAACATCTGAGTGGGAGAGAATGAGGTAGGAATGTATTCCTAACCAGAAGATATTGTAACTCAATCCCACAATAAAAAAAAAGTAAAAAATGAAGGACTTCTGAATGTAGAATGGCTAGGATGCAATGGAACTGTACTTGGTATATCAGCTAAATCAAAACCCTTCTCACCAAGTACTGGCATCCATATGAGGGTAGGATGAGAATCATACTGTCCTCACATCAAACCAAGAATAGGAGAATTGAGAATCACTCCAATACAGAGGTAAGACACAAGGATTACCTATGACCTACTGATTCTGGTATGAAAAGGATGTCTGTCTCATGCAACCAACTCCCCCAACTCTGAAATAGGCTAGGACTATCCAAATGGTAATAACATCTCTGGAAAAAGAAAGAACAAGTAACAGCCAAGGACAGAACCAGAGCAATTCCACACATCACGACTGTGACCCACAACACTGACAACAGAAATTGAGGATGAAAAATAGACAACCAGAAACCTGTATCACAACCTATATTGATTGGTTCAAACTAAATCTAAAACCTGTTCATGGAAGTACAGCATCAACTCAAAGGCAGGATAAGGGCTCCCAACTGAAGAGTTGAACTGCATACTGATATCTCACTCCACTGTATTGATTATTGGAAATTATTTTCCCCTGCTGAACATCACTGTCTTACTCTGCACTGAATGGTTATAACCATCTTTGTGTAAAACCCATTGAGGATGGTAGCTCCAAGGTTGGCCATTCCAGTGGCTAGAAACTGTTAAATAGTATGGATCCCATAATCCACTAGAAGAAAGGGGTCATGAGAATGCATTGCAGAATCTGGACAAATGTCATCACAAGAGACAATGCAATGGGTGATTATGAAACCCTATTCTGAAAAACAGACCACACTGATTTATTCAATTAAGGTAGGGAAGATATCCCTTTCTGCTTTACCCATGAAGTCCAAAGGTGGTATGATCCAGAACAAGCTAATTTATAAAGCATACATAATGAGGTTCTTCACCTACAAGCAATAATGCAAAACACCCTATCTCAATGTTGAGCATTGTGAAGCAATGAAAGATAAATCATGAGTCATTATGGCTGTACAATGGTGTTAGAGTTAAGGAATATTTGATCAGGCACCACTCCCCACAGAGCAGGACCCATGTGATACAAAGTAAATAAATGACCCTATGACCCTGAAAAAAGTATGAATAAAAACTCTACAGTAAGAAGCACACCAAAGTAATGAAGCATGACCAAAGAAGAAACCATGATATGGTCTAGATAGTAGGAGGTGAACATATTGGGAATGGTCTACATACCAAATTTCAGAGTCTCATCCATTGGACAATGAAGACAAAAGCAAGGAAAAAAGCAAGGTGTTGGATCTGTAAGAGGACAACTAGAACAAAGACCAGGAGGATGAAGGGAGGGAAGAATAGGCCAACTGAATCACAAGGCAGACCCAAATGGTAAGGGTAGAAAATGAAAGATCATGATGAGAAGTGGATTTCCATGTAAATAATAGCTGTTAACATGTACTCCCAAAGTGAGCAATACTGATTATATAAGAACAAAGAGCCCCAATCAGACACAGAAGTCTATAAACATCCAGTAAAGGTAAACACAGGATACAGGAGAAAGAAGGAACAGCCATTCCAAGCTGCTAAGATCTCCAGGAGAAAAGAATAATCCAGATAAAGGAAGACAGGTAGAGAGATAAAGTATGTGTTTTCTTATAGCAAAGCCACATCAGGCTATCTGTAGATTTCACTGAGGGGAAAAGAGTTAAAATGCATATGAAATGTCAATAGCAAACAAATATGACTTATGACATCCATAGGCTAAGAGAATGAAATATGTTTTACAGGAAAGATGAAACATGGAACATGAGAAAGTGGTTCAAACAGAGGTAAATCGAGGGAATGTTGGACCATATGAATATCCCCATCCCAAAGGGTAGGACACACCAGGTATGGAAATGTATCTGGAAGGAATGCACAAGAAGGGTAAGCATAAGGTAAGTAAAACATTTAAAGGATTGGAAACAAAAGGTATTGAAATAAAGGGCATCTGATATCCAGAAAAGGTAAAGACTAAAGACACAAGGTCAAAAAGTCAGGTGAAAAATTTCCATCACACAAACCATATTAGGCTTGTCAACAAGAAATCATCTGGTAGTAGACCAACTGTGGAATACATTCCACTGGCACATGTACACCTCCATAGAAGATGAATGGATGGCACAAGCTAACAAGAAACTGTGAAACCAAATCTTCTCACCATGAACCATATGAAGACAAGGTATGAAAAAGGAAAACTCAAAGGTTGGGTTCCAGGTTATGTGACCAAAGTAAATTAAAAAGAAAGGAAGGAGCCATTGTTGTAACTTTGGAAATCAAGGCTTAGTTGACCGAAAGGGAGGAATCAGGTGGAATTGACAAGTGAAATCTCTTGATGAAGTAATTGGATGGATGGGTACACATAAAGATACTTGAGTGACCAATTGAAGCTGAAGGCATTGACTGCCAGAGCCAGTGGATAGGGTACAGGCAATCAAAATAGAAGCAACTTGGTGTTGATGTCTTTAGCAGTGGCATCTCTGTGGAGAACTCCACCAATGACAAAGATCCATAAAAACAAGGGGATTTAATACCCACTCCATGGGATATGTATGATTTGGGTGCAAGAAACAATCCATAACGAGACTGAAATCATCCAGCACATGACATGCAATAAGGCAAGTGTGATGCACATGGCCTTAGTATAAGAAATCCAACTACCAAACCATAAATCAAGGTGCCTCCTTGGTGAATGATATGTATCACCATGATAGAACTGTCTGAAGGAAGTATCCCTAGACAATGTCAGACAAGAAGAATGAAGTAATTTAATGCCCAATGAACTGACAGAAATTCTCAAACAATGATACACAAAACATTATTGTCAAATATCACTGGCTTGAACTTACCTAGTGAGTGCCCCACACTCCCCATCGTTGAGGGGATACATTTAGGAAAAAGATATAGATCTGTACATGAAAAATGAAAAGATATATATACCAGAGTACTGGCTTTGTCCAGCTACCAATGCAGATCATCTTGGAGGGAATGAAGAAGAGAATTGGAGCAGAAAAAGTATCCCAATCAAGATTCCACCACACAAGTGCCCAATGAAAGGAATCTCACATGGGCATGACAGGACCAGAGATGCCATAAAAGACCACATCTCCAAAAGTGATAGAACCTCGTGAGCAGTAGGTGACAGGAGCCAAGAGGGTGTGGTGAACCAAAAGTACCACTGAACTAAGTTGTGAAGGAGAAGGGTGCGCTTGACTGATGGTCTTGTCACAACAGACACCTAAATGGATATTGAGTGGGACTGAGGAAGAAATTCTCAAACTGACAAGTCAGATTACCCAAACTTCAGCAGAAGTCGCTGCCAAGTAAAAATAAGCAATTCCTGTTTGAAATGAGACAAAAAAAGCCAGACATTAATGTAATAATAAAATTACAGTCCATGAGCATGCAGATTACATGCAAAAACATGGACAATTCAACAAAGTACATAAAGTGCTGAGGCAAGTCTAAAGAGCAGGACCTGAAGCAGTTAAGCCATCTCTAAATAAAGAAACTAAAATAAGGACAACAACTGGGGAGATATCACTATTTGTAGGTAAGCGTTGCAGACATCTATTTATGTCATCAACAACCCTGGAGAAAATTCTCATCTCAAGGCTTGAGAAGAATCCATAGTGAATTTGAACAGCAATGTGAAGTGGTTGAGGCAAGACAGGTTTACTTTTACTTTAGTTATCTATGTCTTTTGCTCTTAGATGCCATGCTTTATTAACCTATTTCTGTGATAGTTGTTCAAAACATAATTCCTGTATATTTCATAAATGCATTTTAGAACAAAATTTAAGTCATTAGAATAGAATATTCCAAAGCTAATGTTTTTCTAACTAAGCCATAAAATGGTTTAAAAAATTTCATTACTAGTCTAAGCTATGATTTTAGTCAAAACTCAATGAGATTTTGTTGTAAACTACTAACTTTGAATGCCAAAAATAAACAAAGGAATGCAAGAATTCTGTACAAATGAAAATGTTCTTTCTGTTAGTAATAATCTTTTCTATCAATACACATAATCTGGTTTAACCAACTATCCTAACACAGGAGGAGTCTCTTGTGACTTTGACAAATTTATTGATATCTCAGCAAACCATGAAGGTAAAATGATTCATATTTTATATACTGGCCTATCACTAACTGTAGTGTTTATTTCTAATTGGTTGGACAATCTGAAACTTATAAAAGAGAGAATGAAAATAAATGGGATAATTCAGTGAGCAAGACAAACGATGTGACACAGAATAGTGAAGAATGAGAATTTATTTAAATATTTCCCTTTGAAATTAAAAAATAAAAACATAGTTAATACCAAAGTTTGAATTATACATTATTATTGACATGTAATAATAATAAAGTTTTTAAAGTAAATTTTAAATTTAATCCTATAATAAGGTTGTTACATGTGCATTTTGATCTAGCCACACGTATAGTATATTGGATGGATGCAATACAAAATTTATAAAATATTTTAAATCATGTAAAAACATATGGAAGTTTCAAAAATTACAATTTGGGAAACAATTTCTGTCTCATGAGAAAGAACACTAAAGAACATTTTACACAAGTACATGTTTCCTATCTGTTCATGGGAAGGTTACATAAAACACCATAGTAATGATAAAAGGCAGATATTTTGAGTTCTGACAAACAAAATGGAGCCAGAAATCAATCATGAACTAGAGTTAAATAATTTGAAAAACTGTATGTATGTTTAAAAATAAAATCAGTTAGTTTTGTCACTCTCTTTACCATAACAGAACAACAAAACATATAATTTGTAATTTTCAAATATCTTTAAACATTTAATGATTTTTTTATAAAACCCTTTCATCAATGAACACATCTGGTATTATTTTTAAGAATTACTATAAAATATTCATGTGTAATTTTAAGGGAAAACTTTCATAATCCTTAAACTTTTAAACTAATCAGCTTAAACTTATTGCTAATGCTCAAGAAAAACTTCAAAACAATTAAACATTAATTACTAATGTCAGCATGCTTTCAATTTGCTAATAATGCTTATTAACTTACAGTATACCATCTTTTATGACAATAAGAATAAATAATTCCTTACATCTCGAAACACTTTTGCTGGAACAGCTTTAGACTTTTCTTGATCCAAGTATGCAGACCAACTGAAAGGCTTAATTTTTTTTGCAATTCTTCCAGGAGAAAGTGACCTTGAATTGGAATCTTCTTTATCAGAAGTAGATAACTTTAATTCTTTAGCTTCTGGCTAAAGTAAAACACATTGAAAATTTGATAAATACCCAAGAATCTAGTGATACAAACTTTTGGATACAATTTCAGTGTTTTTTGGGTTGTTTTTTGAATAATGATGTGCTAAAGCTAACTTTGGTGTTAACTGGTGGTAAGTACTTGAAAGTTACACACCTACATTTTCAGTCCATGATAAACAAGAGTTCCAAAACAGTGAAATATTACTGTAGCCACTGTTGTACAACAGCTCTACTAGACTAACATAGTTATATAATTAGGGATAACCGGTTATTCTTAAACATTAGAATACTATTTTAGCTACTGAGCTGCCAACTGAGAAACAGCAAAAATAAAATAGTAATACACAGAGTGTTCGGAAAGTCACTGTGCTCTTATATATTTATTAACAGACAAAACTGCACAGTGACTTTCCGAACACCCTATACTTTTCTAGTCCATAACAGTAACTGATTCTTCATGTTAATAATAAGTAGCCACTTCAACTTGATAACATAGGCTGAGTTCATCATATTAAAATAACTCCATGGACTGGTTCCAGGGATTCCACAAGAAACAAAAATCAGTAATGGTAGTTATATTAAAAAACTGAGACTGATCTGTAATTATTACAAATTTTTCTGACTTATTAAATGATAAAAAAACAGGAAATCAATTTGTTGGAATTTAGGCTACCTATTGATTACAAATATAATAAGGCTGGACATCAACGAAACCTATTAGGAAATTATAAAAGAGAGAACGTAACAGGAGGAATCTGAATTTTTATTGCATTTTCTATCAAGTAAGCTAAATGATATAATTGAGACTATTTTGTATCAAATATTTTAGTTCTAGGAAGGGAGGTAAATAAATTAAAGAAAAAGTGATGACTAGAGAACAAGATACCACAATTCTCAGATTAGGGTACACAGAGGTTGTTTGTAAATACTTTTTTATAAAATTATGAACTTCAAACTTAATCTAATGTTGTGTTTCAATTCCATCTTCAATAATAATATATGTAATATGTTTCTCATATAATATACACACACACGTACATGTGTGTGTGTGTGTACGACAGGGTTCCACTGCGAATAAAAGTTCCATGGCAGTATAAATATTGAGAATCATTTTGTTAATAGATCTATAACACAGTTTCCATTAGCAAGAAGCTCCAATGTAAGTCTATCTTGTCAAAAAGTCACCACTGTTCAACTTATGCTTTTTATAATATACCTAATGTACAATAGTAAACAATAGTTTACCAGAGCCTATTTCAACACTCTGATCACATAGAAATTCAGAGGTTGTATGTGGCTACTCATCAAGTATGTGTTCACATGGAAAAGCAAAAATATAGATTTCATTTTTCAGCTGCTTAAGCAATGCTATAGTTAAATGGCTATACATTGTAAAAGAAACTTGTGTAGATTTTTCACATTGAGAGTTTTCTTGATTACAACTGTTGACTGAGGTGTCTTTATGGTGTTTTCCCACCAACTTTCATGCTTGTGGATTCTCACCTGCCTGTTAAAAAATGCTGCACTTTATTTATCACAGCTGGGATATAACTTATTGGAGGTATCTTTTTAGATGGTTTTGGCAAGTTGATTCATATTCATTTTCTAATGTCATTCAGTACATGATACATTCTTGTCTTAGAAATTCCAAATACCTTATCTGAAAACATTTTTATGACCTGAGTGTATATATATTTTGTGTGATAAAAACTGTTCTATACCATTCCTAAAAGTAATCAATTTTCAGTAGCAGCACATATTTTATTAATAACAAACACTGTCAACATACAGTCTAATACATTTCATCTCACTTTCAACATGACTTCATATTAGCTCTGCTTGTCATGAGATTTGTTGATTTGGATATCCAAAACTATTTTTAATATAATGCACTCATCCTTTCTTATGCTTTTTTAACTAATAAAAGACAGTCCTAAAACATTAATAAACAACTGTAGCCAATACAATTATTCCAGAACAGTGGTACGATTTTGGTCAAGAACAGTAGCACTTTTGCAATGCTGATTGTTTTAACTATTCACAAATAGAAAATTCTAGGCATTGAAATTATTCTAATTACTGAAATTCATAAACTTCTCAAAACTAATACAATTTGTCTTCTACTTCATAAGAGTCAAAATATACTGTATACTATTTCTTGTAACTGTATTTCTCAATACTATTTCTTGTAACTGTATTTCTCATTGAAGACTAATTTTTGAAACTGGTAGGCTCTCAATTACTGAAAGTCAAATATCTCTTGAAATTAGTATTTAAAAAAAATTTAGTTACTAATAACAAAACTCTTAAATTTTGGTATATTTTAAAGTTATCTTTAAACAAATATTCCTTGTTAGAATATCATTGTTAATCAAAAGCTTTTACAGATAAGAAAAACATTATCAAATAACATCTGCAGAACAGAGCAACTCCTAAACAGGACATTATCATCAAGAAACAGCTTCTAAACAGAACATCACCATAAAGAAACTGTTCTTAAGCAATACACATTACTGTTGAGCAAATGCTCCTTATCTGAAGAGGTCTATAGAAAAATAAAAAAATATATTTATAAAATTACTGCAAAGCAATGGCATCTATACAGAAAAAATACTTCAAACTAACACCATAAAAACACAAACATTACCACAAAGCGACAATCCATAATGAAGGAAAAAATTGTCTGCTTGTATACCTGGCTATATATTAAAGGAGGCGTAAAACAAAAGTTTGACCAGTTACTCTGATGAGGAGGTTATCTTGTTTAAAGTGTGACATGAGAAAGATTACTGAAGCTCTCTAAAAGTGTAGAACACTGAACCACAAAAACTTGTTTCCAGAGATCCTGCTTCAGATATGGTAGAGAGGTAACAGTATCAGTATTTCAAAAGAATGTTAAGCAGCTTAATTCACTATTACTAGCTGAACAATGGTAGATGCCTCTGATTTTGGAGTAAGCAGTTGAATGAATCAATCACATAAGTTGTTAGCTAATTTCCCTTGTGCTAAAGTAAACTGCAGCTCTACAGTATGGCTATCTAACATAGAGACCAAACAAGACTAAAGAACAGTGAATTGCATGCATGTTAAATGATAAAGAAGTTGGGTACCTCTGAATATGCAAGTTACATTACAAGGTACACTAAAAGTGCAATATAATACATTGTTGCTGTATGCTGAGATGAAATAACTGGTGCAGAAAACAGTTTTCTGTTCATAAATCTACTGGCACTTGACAATGCTTATCTGTAATTCAGGACAACCAGAAATGCAGTAGCTGGAATGATTATTGGCCTTGTAACAAATAAAAACATCACTCAGAACAGCCACATCATTGGAGTCACTGTAATGATGGTGTATCTGAAAATTCATGGCTTCTAAAACATAGCATTACTGTTCAGGGTTGTGCTGACAGTGTAAACTCAGAGCAGCAAGAAATCAATGAATTATTGATACAGTTTAGTGGGACCAGATGACTATCTTGGTATTACTTCAGTACCATAACAACATAAAAATACTTAAGTGATGCATGTCTAATGAAATTACTGCCACAGAGGCTGTCTTGTAGTAAAAATGATGAAGCTAGTTCTAAAATTAAGCAGGTACAGGACAATATAACCTTTAGAAAGTTCTTGGCTATATTCATTTATTAAAGTTATTAAGAAAAAGGAAGGAATGCTAAGATTCTATGAGGAGTTGAGGCAGGTAGGAAATACACATTAATGCCTTTTCTTACCACAGATAGATGATTCTCTGGACATGCAGAAATGTGTTTATTACTTCAATAAACTAGACATGGTTTTCTGCTACTAAGACTTTAAATTAGATAATGAAAATAGATCTAAGACTACCTATGGCACAAAGGAAACACTATTAACTCAACACCATGTCATTCAATTTGTTTAAGGTACCTGCCACTTATGGTGAAAAAGACTATAACAAAATTTTCATCTCCGTGGTTTATGGTTGCATTTCTCTAATTGCTACTGGGAACCTGAAAATAGTGTTTGAGTATATTCAAAATGTAGACTAAAACTGAAACAAAAAAAAATTGTGTTAGTATATTGTACAGAAATAAAAACTGTTTGTGATATAGTAGGCAGGAACAGAAAATTCACTGGCATTAAAAAAATTACAGATATCAGGAACTGGCCCCAGTCTGAAACTAAAATCCACAGTTTCTAGGTTTATGAATCATGCTAATAATAATTTTTGGTAACTTTCTCAAAGATAACTGCATCACTCTCTGCACTGAGTGATTTTGACATGCATTATATGTAGACAGATGAAGGTTAGCAGCCATTTCATTCCATACAGTATACTTTAATTGATATATTGGAACTGATATCAGTTATAGTAAAAGTAGAAAACAAACAGTAGTATAGAATCACATGTGAAATGTAAGCTAATAGCTTCAAAATGCTGATACTATATTATACAATCGGAACTGCTTACAGTTGTAGATATGTCAGATGTTATTGTTAATATTTGTATAGTACAGAGATCACCAACTGAGTAGATCATGCATCAATGAAACTCAAATGATTGATTAGCTTTAGAAATCCAAAAGATATGACTGTATTTTGGTTGAAGAAAAAAACAAACCTAATACAACCTACCTCAACAACTCCAACTGGATAACTTACACAGAAACACAATGAAATTATTCCATCTATCAGTGCAAGTGTGTTTGTTTACTAAATGTAATGATCTTGGGCAATAGCAGTGATCAAAGCGTTTGCAGCAGCATTAATAATAAACTATATGAAAGAGAGGTTGCAATGGAGAATGTATCTTGACCTTCAATGGTTTAGAACACATAACAAAATTAAAGTCCAAACTTCAACAGTACTAATTTTTATAATTTACTAATGATATTCCCATAACTACTATATTATGTATGATTGAAAACTTTTTTATTTTCCATATACTCCTTTTCAATTAAATAAAACATTCATATGCATGTTAAAAATGTTATACACAATAGTAATTACATTGTTATAGCTTAAATAAAAACTCAAAAATTCACATTATATATATAAAAATGGTTGGTATGGGTAGAGAAAGCACTAATAGAAGAGCAAACAACGTTTTGACCTTCTTCTGTCATCGTCAGGTTCACAAAGAAAGAAAGGGTTACTGACTGGTAGCTAACCACATGTTTGAAGGTGGTTGTGTAATTGAGTGCAGGAATGTAGAGGGTGTGCTTAGATGTTTGATTATATTTATTAATACAGGTATATAGGTGTTCCTTTGTATTGGCTTATTTTGGGCAGGAGTTGTGGTATAAGTAAGGCTTCTTTAATTTTACATTTATGTTTGTTTCTTTATTTAGTATTTTGGTGTTTTCTATGGTTATGTTGTGTTTGATTTGCAGTGTTTGAAAATGTGTAAAGCTGACTTTTTGCATTCTTTGAATCTGGTTTCCATTTTTCTACTTGTTTCTTCAACATAGAAGTCGTGGCAGTTATCACATTGTATTTTATAAATAATGTTGGTGTGGTATTTGTCAGTGTAGTTTTTACATAGTATAGACCTTAGTTTTGTGCCTGGTGTTTGAATAAATTTGGTATAAACTGGAATGTTACATTTTGTTGCTAGTTTTTGCCAAATGCTGATTATTTTTCTACTGATGTCGGGAATATATGGTATGCAGCCGTACATGGCTTCATGATTTTTTTAAATAGTGGGGTATATTTACTTTTATTAGTTGATTTTGCTTTTTGTCTAGATGTGTGCATACAATGTTTTCTACTGTTTGTGGAGGAAACTTATTGATGTTGATGAAGTATTATTTTATTTTCTCTAATTCATTGTTAATTTTATCTGGTGAGCATAGTTTTTGGCTGTGTTTATTTGGTTTCTTAGTATGTTGAGTTTTTGTTTCCTTTCATGTGCTGAGTCCCAAGAAATGTATAGTCCAGTATGGGTGATTTTTTGGTGGATTTCTGTTTTAAATTTTGTGTCGGTTCTTGTTATTTTGAGGTTAAGAAATAATATTTAATTGCTTTCTTCCTGTTCACATGTGAAGTTAATGTTGGGATGAATAGAGTCAATGTGGTTGAAAAAATTAAGTATGTGTTCTGTAGATGTGAATTCCGCAATGGGGTTGTCTACATATCTGTACCAATATAGTGGTGGATGTAATGCTGTGTTAATTGCTTGTTTTTAACCTGTGTCATAAAAATATTGGCTAGAACTGGTGATACTGGATTGCCCATGCTTAGGCCATTTGTTTGTATATAGTTATGGTTGTTGAACATGCACATTGTTTACTTGTACATATTTGATATAACACACAATACTCATATAACTACATACAGTAAGCTATGATTTTTGCTTATTGTATTTTATTTCTGAACTGAAACCTTCTCTGGCAAACAAGAAATACTACTTGCTACCTAATCTCATCTACAAGGAATTGTTGGTATGTCTGTTACTACAGGATAGGATGTAAACCTTCAAGACACAAAGTTAATGCAAACAGAAGGTTTCCTTGCTGCAAACCTACTAATATAAATGCTATCCAAGATTCTAAATTCATTGCTCTGGCCATGAAAATAGAGCTCCAGCTACCCACATAGACACCATAAGCACTGGCCAAGAAAACTTTAGACCTAAGAAAGTAAAGAAAGGGAATATATGTACTGCATCATGATGATCTACATAGCTGAAAATTACAGGAATAGATATAAAAATTGAGTGTTCACACTATCTTTGCTTTCAACTTATTTAAAACTCTACTGACTTCTAAACATGAGAACCTTTGACTAACTATCATTATGTGTTATTTTATATTATTTTGTTACTAGACTTATTATAACAAGTTTAAACGTAATGAGTTTACTACATTTTATTACCTAATAAGTTTTTGTAATTTGGTTTGTTCTTCTTCCCTTCTGTATATGCTACATTCTATGTTTTGGTTATATCTCACTTTGAGTTCTTTCTATTTGATTGTATTGTTAGGGTTAGTTGAATTATGTCATGTTTACAAGCTATTATTGCATTACAATTTTTATTTGTTGATTGCATTTAACTGACCAGCATCTTGTTTTGACTTCATTCTGAAATTATGAGGATCCTGAATTTTACATTATTATGAGTTTTACTTTTGTTTTGTACTCTAAATTAGTTTAAACTGAAATACCTAAATCAGTTGCTTTAATTGTAAGTTTAGATGCACATATATTTTACATAATTCTGATCATATTGCGAGTTTATGCACAATTTTAATTTGACTTCTGTTATGTTAACTAACTACAAGTTTAACTGAATTTCTTTACTGTAATGAGAATTGGAGTTTATCCCAATTTTCAGTTTTTGTTCTTTTATTTATTTAGCAAGTACATTAAAATTTTCCTCTGTTTGTCACATGCGTAAAGTGTCAAAGCATCTTCTGTAATGTTTAAGGGAACAATTATGGAAAAAAGAACTACAAAAGTTATTACTTAATGACGAGAAACCCACTGGTGTTGGCATTAACACATTTATTGATAAGGAAAGAACGTTTTGACCTTCGTTGGCCATCTTCAGGTTAACCATGAATATTACAGAATTTTCTCTTTCTGATCTACCCAACTTGAGGTGAAGACAGTGTAGTGAGAGGAGGAGGGTCCACACTGTCTTCACCTCAAGTTGGGTAGATCAGGAAAAGAAAATTCTGTAACATTCAGGGTTAACCTGAAGATGACCTACAAAGGTTAAAACGTTGTTCTCTCCTTGTCAATAAAAGTGTTAATACCCATAGCAGCCATTAGCAGATACAAAAGTTATTATTTTCCTTCACTGAAAATATATTTACCTCTGCTTACACAATTGCCTTTCTTGTTCAGTGCTGACCTCTATATGCAAATTTTTTTCACATGCCATTACCCTTGAAACTCTAACTACACTATGATTAAAATGGTTCACTGCATCTTCATATGTAAATTATCATGCAACAACCCTCCAAGAATAAGAATGCAACACACTCTCCTGATGCATATTACTCTCTCTATTTGATTCTACCTAAGAATACTTCAGAGATTAGGCAGAATGTAAACACTAGTAGTGTGGAGTAAGAGTGGAAAGTGTCAGAGGAGGTAAATAAACATCAGAAATATATTTTAGTGTAGGAAAATAATAATTTATGATACAATATCTTACTTTCTCTCGTGTAACAGCTAGAATCCCATCTTGAAAAGATGGAGGGGACCAGTGCAAGGGATATAAATATATTCACACCCAAGCAGTGCAAACCCCCAATGGGAGAGGCACACAAGTGGGAGACTGCACCAGGTATACTCTTCATCCAGTATGGTTGTAAGTGTCACATAAACAGGCATAATTTGTCAGAAGCACATCCAATAAATGAGAGAAAATGGACATGTTCCTTGGTGTACAACGGTTAGAGTGCAACATATTCTACTTGATAGGCCAACTTCAATCCAAAACCAGACAATGTTGGCCATACAACTTCCAACCAGTGGTAAGAGGAGGATCTACACTGTCTTCACCTCAAGTTGGGTAGACCAGGAAGAGAAAATTCTGTAACATTTAACTAAATAGGAAACATGCACAAATCCACAACCAACACCAGCCATCTTGGAACTCTACAATTGAATGATGGTAAGAAGGGGCATATCAGTGAGGCAGTTCACTTTAAATCCACAACCAATAAGACTGTACATTATCTGTCTCTGGGTCTGAGCATCACAGAAGAGGAACACCATGAAAGAATACATGCATTCCACATACATCATCCTCTGGACTGGATCTCACAGAAGCTGAAGTGCATGGATGACCAGCCAATTTACCAAGCAACCATAGTCCAAAACAAACTAAGATGGGTCTGTGCAGCACCTTCTTGGACCCATTACATAGAAGAAGAATGCATGAAGCAAAACCTCATGACTGTGGCAGAATAAGGGACTGAAACTCAACATACATGAGGTCTTATGTTGGTTGGTATTGTGCTAATCCAAAACCACTTGCTCTGAATCAACATTCAGTCAGTGGTAAGGTTAGGCTTCCAAAATGGAGGGGTGAATTGCAAAGTGGTGGATCTATTTTAACATCTGTCAAAAAGTCTACCCATATCTTACAAGAAATAGAGGTGAGAACTTGGCAGAAACGAAGAATTTCCCTCATGGGCTACATGAGGTATGATTGATCCAGATAAAGAAGAACATACATGAAATGGAAAATAGCACATGCAACTTTGATTATAAATACCTCAGACAGATGACATCCACAGGAAAGAAGTAAATATTTCATAACTATCTGATGCCTGTGGGGATGAGATATGCTAGTCTATGTCCTCAATTATAACAGAAAATGATAAGCATAGACCCAGATTATCTGGAGAAGAAGGAGAAACAAGGAAATTGGATGAGGTTACAGCAAGAAACAAGGAAAGGATAGGACAGGTCATGATACTGGGGATACAGAGAAAAGGTAGCACACCTGGGAAATTCACACAAAAATGTAGAACACCTGAATGTGAAGACAACTTAATAAGAAATGATGGTTATATGGAATTGAATAGAAGGGGTAATGTACGTCAAAAGGGTGTGTTGTACTCCTACTGGTGAAAGGCTGATGCATGATAATTTACATGTGAAGAAACAGTGAACCAAATTTATCGTTGGATAGACAAGATTTTCAAGGCTAATGGCATGTGAAAAATATTTTGCATATAGAGGACAGCAATGAATGAGAAAAGCTATTACATGAGAGAAGGTAAGATATTATATCAGAATATCTAGACAATTTTAAAACTTCAGGCCTAGGAAAAACCTGAGATGTAAAAATGGAGAAGCATTCAAGTTACAAAAGTTGATAGCAACAAGATTTTACTCCTTCATAATTAGAACAAAGATATCTTGTTATTCAGATTTATTCATAAATGTTTCAGAGAATTTCACACAGATGTATTACATTCAGCGAGTCTCAGAAAAGGAAAATAGATAACCATACAATTTCTTGAATCATTACCTCAGACAAATGTTATACATACTACAGCAGTCACACAAGTTTGTTTATTGAAATTTGCATAAAACTACTCATCGGCTAACTGTATGGTAATTCAAAAACTCATTCAACTAAGCTTCTGTGTTGTACAGAAATATGAGCATGTTAGGTTAAGAAGATTTTGAATGTATAATTAAAAGTTATGAGATAACAACAGTAAGTATAAAATTAAAACTACATTTTGACATTGTTTGGTGTTTTGTATCTAGTGTGATGCCACCAAAATCTGATCACTTATGGAAAGAGTATGTAATGGTCCTTTCCCAAACAAGAATTACATATGCACATATACATGTGCTAAGATCACCAAGATGAGACTGATTTAGAATTTTTAAGCCAGGAATATCTCTTATGCTTAAGAGCAGTGGAAAACAAAGGAATATGGATTAACTTGGGACATCATGACTACCCAGAATAAGAACTGTAACAAGTCATAATCCATTTGTGGTTAGCAAAATGCTGTACCTTGTACAGGTAAGAATCCACAAAGGTTAGAGGCAAAAGCTGTACACATACTCCAGGCAACAGTATACAAAATAACCAAGAAGAATCTTTACCTTAAAATGTAGACAATGGGGTAATAGTTTATCAAGATAATGTTTCCCATCATACCTCCTGTTCAACCACAGCACAAACAAAGCAGATGGAGAATAAAAGAGATATTCATATTATTGCATAACAACATAAACCAGAAATGTTGCTAGATACAGTATCTGTGGGCTTCCATGTGATCTAATTGTTCAAAAAAGGTACCACGAAACTACTGTCCTTGTACCTTAAGGGGACTGTCAAAATCAATCAAGCAGGAGTGAAGTGCTTTGGACAACACAGATTCTCTGCAATAAAAACTACATTACTGGGTTATTTTCTATTGTCAAGTTTCACAGTCACAGACTGATCATAACAGGACTCAGTGACAAACTGTAACAATGTGTTGAAGTTCAAAATAATTTTAATATAGCATGCTTAACTTCTTTATTTCCATCTCTCGTGCAAGACATGACCAAGTGGAAAAATGATGCACAAGTCTGTACAGGTTAGCACACGTAGGAAATTTATCTTGTCTGAACTGCATCATGAGACTGGTTAATAACATAGGTAGTTTTGGATTGTGAAATGATCCAAACGGTACAAGATCCCTGGTATAACCAAAAGTACAACAGAAAGCATAACAGAAAATTACAAGCATGCAAGTTTACATCTTATCAAGAATATCAATTTCAACAATGGACATTCAAGTGATTGCTATAAATTTGTGTGAACAGGCTCCAAAAACAGTCCTGAAAAGGTTAAAATATTTAATCGCAACATTGTCGATGTGACGACATGAATCCCCATCAATATGAATCAACTATCTGTCTTTCTTTTCTTTAGTTTGATTCTAGAAACCACATTTCGATCTTCACAGTTACCAATCAACACATGAACTAAATTATTTCACAGAATGTGCTCTGCCTTAAACATAGTATCTTTAAACAAAAAAAAAGACTGTCTGTAGTAACAACTGTAAAATCAGATGAACTTAAATGCTGAATCTGATGCTCTTTATAATAGTAAGTGACTAATACAGCCAACAATTTTTGTGTGATTTGTACTTGTCAACAATCAAAGAAAATAATGGGGTTCTTAAACTATCTAATATTTGTCCTCAAAAGTCTTGCTTACACCTAATCTCATCTTGTAAATGCTTCTGTGCATGACAGGAAGAGTATGTTTAGTGAATGTGAGTCCTTGAACAACTCTCTTGCCATACTTATCATAACAAGTGCTTTAGAAAATGGAGGGGAATATTTGGTTATAAAACTCAAAATTATAGCTTCCATATTATACACACTGGAGAAGGAAAATGACTAGTACATCCAAATTCTTTTGCTGTAACCTTGAAGGTTAGGGCCAACCCATACATAATGTTTTTCTTTCAAACTGTTGTTGTACTGTGGGAATATTTGTGAGTGTAATGTGGTTTTGCACATGCTTCTTCCTTCTTGCAAGATCCTCTAAAGACATGCATCCTCTTCCACCATAGTTTAGAACCTTAACTTTGCACCATATATAAAGGTCTTTCCCAGGCTGGTTTATCTGAAATTCACATGAATCTTGCAAAACTAATACAAAAATGTGAAACATATTTAAAATCTCCCCTCCAAATTTAAGACTTAATACAAGTACAAGAGACACTACTTAGGGATACCTATTAAGAAATGTCATTGATATTGGGGGCTATCTTAATAAAATACTAAATAATACTAGTAATACATTATGTAGTATTGCACCTAAGCATGCAGTAAATCTGGATTTAGTACCAATATGGAAACTTTTATTTTCATACATTGTAATCTTTTACTTTTGATATGTACCTTTCTGATAATGTCAACCGGAATGCCCTCAATGAAACTGCCCTTTCATTGGGTTTTAGGCACTATTTCGTCTATAACAATAACAACTTTTCTCAATCCAGGTTCAATTACATTTGTTTTAACAAATCTATTTCTTGAACCATACATCTTTCCTCTTCAGAACCTTATTGCCATTCAGTACTTGCAATAAAACTTTTAACAGTTAACTTTTGGAACCAGTGGTCCAGCTTACATGTTCAGAAAAACAACAGTAATGTTAGTTTGAGAAACCCATCACATGGCAAACATTCTTGGCATTCTGTCAATCAGTGTTAAGAACACATCCACTGAATACACTACATGGCCAAAAGTATGTGACACTTCTTCTAATTAGTGGATTGCTAACATCCATTGCTAACAGGTGCATAAAAGCAAGTATACAGCCATGCAACAAACAATGGCAGTAGAATGGGTATATTGAAGAGCTCAGTGACTATCAACGTGGCACTGTCATAGAATGCCACCTTTCCAACAAGTAAGTTTGTCAAATGTCTGCCTTGCTAGAGCTGCCCCAGTCAACTGTAAGTGCTGTTATTGTGAAGGGGAAATGTCTAGGAGCAACAACAGCTCAGCCATGAAGCAGTAGAACACACAAGCTCACAGGACAGGACCACCAAGTGCTGAAGCTCGTAAAAATTGTCTGTCCACAGTTGCAACACACACTGCTAAGATCCAAACTACCATTGGAAGCAAAGTCAGCACAAGAACCAATTGTTGGGAGCTTCATAAAATTGGTTTCCATGGCTGAGCAGCCACACACAAGCCTAAGATTGCCATGCGCAATGCCAAGCATTGGGTGGAGTAGTGTAAAGCATACTGCCATTGGACTCTGGAGCAGTGGAAATGTGTTCTAATGCATAGTACCAACTGTAAAGTTTTGTGGAGGAGAAATAATAATCTGGGGCACACAAGCCTAAGATAGCCATATACAATGCCAAGTGCCAGCTGGAGTGGTGTAAAGCTCACTGCCATTGGACTCTGGAGCAGTGGAAATGTGTTCTCTGGAGTGATGAATCATGCTTCATTATCTGGCAGTCTGATGGATGAATTTGGGATACCAAATTCAGGATACCAGGAGAATGCTACCTGCTTGAATGCATAGTGCCAACTGTAAAGTTTTGTGGAGGAGGAATAATGGCCTGTGGCTGTTTCTCATGGTTTGGGCTAGGTTCTTTAGTTCCAGTGTAGGGAAATCTTAATGCCACAGCATACAATATTCTTGAGAATTGTGTGCTTCCAACTTTGTAGCAACAGTTTGGAGAAGGCCCTTTTTGTTTCAGCAAGACAATGCCTCTGTGTACAAAGCGAGGTCCATAAAGACATGGTTTGCTGAGATTGGTGTGGAAGAACTTGACTGGCCTGCAAAGAGCTCTGACCTCAACTGCATCAAACACCTTTGGGATGAATTGTAATTCTGACTGTGAGCCAAGCCTTGTCGCCCGACATAAGCGTCCAACCTCACTAATGCTCTTGTGGCTGAATAGGAGTGAATCCCCACACCCATGTTCCAAAATCTAGCAAAAAGCCTTCCCAGAAGAGTGGAGGCAGCAAAGGGGGAACAACACAGTTTTGGAATGAAATGTTGAAAAAGCATATATGGGTGTGATGGTCAGGTGTTCACATACGTTTACCCATGTAGTATAGCTGAATAGTTGACAGAATGCATTCCCAGTTGAGATGTTTGTTTCAGTTGGCTCATTTGCAGAAACCAGTTTCCAAAAATTTGCAAAGCGCTTATAAGTCAATCATCATAAGCACATAAAAATGCGTGAAGAATGAAGATTCCAAATCTTGGTTCCAACTATACTAACATTTATCATGTGAGCTAAACCTATTTATGGTACAAATACACTTCCAGCAACAAGAACAAAATAATGTTTTTATAAGCAAAATTTGTATGTCTGACATAAACTGAATCACAAAATTGTTAGAATGGCTTCTTGACTTGAGAATATCTTTCTAAACAAACTAAAATTAAAGGAATTCCATAAAATCAGGAAAAAAAATTCATGTCTGAACCTTTAAAAGTCATAAAAAATATTATAGATGACTTTAGAGCAATGGTAGCAATGAAAGATTTTGGTGTAATAAGAATAAGCAATATGTGGTTAAAGATAGATGACTTTTATTACAGCAAAGTATTTGAAATACAGATTTAAAGGTTATTTAATAGGACAGAATACTAAAGAGAGTGAATGAGTGGCTTTGTATGTAAAATGTGAGTTACATCTTGTTGGAGTTTATGATATCAAATATCAAGGAGATCTAATCCACTTGAGTTTCTATTACTGGATATAAAAGTAAAAGGGAATTTGTTACAGACAACCAGATGATTCTGATGAAATTAGTGAAAAACTTTACAATGAGATTAAGATTTCAGCTGTGAATGAAGTCATAATTATGGTCAATTTTAATTTCAGGCTTATAGATTGGGACATGCTGGAGTCAAACTGTGAGGGAGAAAGGTTATTAAAACTGTTAAAGATGGTTTTCTTCACCAGTTAGTCAAGGAACCTACCAGAAACAACGCTATTTAGATTTACTGTTAACTTCAAATATAGAAATGGCAGAAGGAGAAAGTTGGGGAACATCACTGCTCTATTAAATTCAATGTTTTGCTGTATATGGAGACAAAGAATAATGATATTTTAGGTATAAACTTCAAAAAGCAAATTTTAAAGGATGCAACAAAAATTATCAGTTTGTGAATTGGGCAATTGAGTTATTTGGAAACAGTGGTTAGATGTGGAATATTTTTTACCTTGAACATTTCGCACATAAAAAATAAAACAGGTAAAATTAAAGTAAATTATCATAAATTTAAGAAATTTAAATTCAGTAGTATGATAGAAGATTTTAGAAGATTAAAGGAGACTAAATGTCAGTGAAGCAAAAAAACTAGGATATCAGAAAGGATATAAGAGAAAAGAGTGGTTGAAATATAAGAAATAATAGTAAGGAATTTTTAAAATACATTAACCATGTGACTATGACATACTTACATTATAGTTATGCAACTCTCATGAAAGTTCTTTATAAAAGTGAAACCAGTTGATGAAATAGTTTAAAATTTGTCTTGTACTCACAATCTTAAGATTATGTAGTTTTAGAAAAATAAGATATTTAATTTTGATTTTTGTACTATTTGTAAGAAATCAATAATTATTTAATGTAGTTGCATGCACTCAGAGTTAGAATAGTTCACAGGCAATGTGATTTTAATTTCAAGTATAAAAACTATTTATTATCTTATAATTTTCAAATTTCATTTGCACAATCTCTTGAACCTCGTAACTAAATATCAAATGATTCTTAAAGTAATATATTTTATATTCCATTTTTTTTCAATTATATTATTAACTCAAGATATTATCATCAATGCACAGTGCAATGAAATGATTAAATTTAAGAAATGGAAATATGTACACATTTTTTAAATAATTATAGATTGTCTGTAATCTTTTTTTTTCTCATATACATAATTTCATGTCTTTATTTTTACAATTTATGTTGATTTTTAATTTTTCTTTCCAATTCTTTGTTTTTTATTCTTGATTCAGGTATGCAAACCTGTTCCTGCCAACATGACCCTGAGTTTGTAATAGTTATTACAGGGTGAAGTTCATCCATAAATTCTTTCACTAACACACAAGTGAATCACACCATCTTGCACAGACATTTCTACAGGTCAAACTACACTGAGTTAAATGTATACAACTATAAAATTTTCAAATATACATTTATAAACACAAAAAATACACAACTAATTAAAATATACATGTAAAAGCTAAATGTAATCTAACTGTTTAGCAAGCTAATACATATAATACTTGTCAAATACTGGTACACTTCAAAAGAACAATGGACAAATATCTTCTATCTCATGCTACAAATCTATTCACTTGTAGAGATTTCTTTAAGCTATAACTGAATAGTCAAAAAAACTTTTTTTTTGGTAGTAAGCATGTCACCCAGCAATATATGAGAATGGAAGCAAGAATGGCTGACCTTAAGCTTAGAAATATTAGAATATAAAACCCTATTGAGAAATTTTTGTAATTTTTTCAAATGCTAAGGAAAGATGGGTGGAACTTTAAATTCATCTTGTATGCCAACAGCCTTTATTCTATGCTCACAGTATCATATATAATAGCTTATTAAGTTTAGACTTGTAACCATAAGTGAATCACATGACAGCAAAATCTGCAGTTTCAATTGCTGTTTTAAATCTTTCCTTTTAAAATAAAGGAATAAAACTTAGATAATATAAAACTTTAAGTTATAATGTACATGATAATAGTAATTTCATTAAAATACATTCATATTAAAGTATTTTAATTAAATTTTGAATGTAACTCAGCAAACATACAGAAGGGGTTAAAAAATTGTGACACTAACATAGGAATAAAGGTAGGTAAGCAAAATGTTGGGATGGGGATAGGACCTTTGAGGGATGATACCTGATGATTATTGCTTTTTCTTCTGTTTTTACTAATGAAGATTAAAGTAATATCCCAGATCTTGAAGTGTTGACAGGTGGAAAAAAGATCAAACAAGATGAATGCATTAATTCCGAGCTTGTTAACAAAAAACTTGCAAGTTTAATGAATGATAAGGCTCCTGGAACAGATAATATTTCCCCAAGGCTTATGTCAGCCACTTGCTACTTTTACTTGTAAGTCCTTAAATAATGGGCTGGTACCAAAGAATTGGAAGTTAGTTAATGTCACTCCTCTTTTCAAGGGAAGTGGTAAAAATTGTTCAAGTAATTATAGGCCCATTAAGTTTGGAAAGTTTGGGAAAAGATGGTTTGCAAAAGCCATTTAACAATGTTTGGAATATTACTGGATAGTCAACATAGTTTCACTGAGGGAAAATCTTGCCTTACAAATCATTTTGACATTTTTTGAAAAGGTCACTGCTTCTGGATATGATAGTAATGGTGTAGATTTGGTGTATGCAGATTTTCAGAAAGCATTTGACTACATGCTTCATAAATGACAGATAAAAAATTTATCTCTGTAGGTGTGGGAGATAAGTTAGCAAACTGGATAGAAGAGTGGCTAGATGGAAGAAAGCAGAGGGTTGTTACAAATGAAATTCACTCAAACTGGATTAATGTTACAAGTGGAATATCTCAGGGCTCAGTCTTCGGACTTGTGCTCTCTTTGATCTACATCAATAACAAAGATAAGAGAATGGTCAATAAATTACTTAAATTTTCTGATGATATTAAGGTCTTGGGTGTTGCTAGCTATGAAGAGGATACTGCTAATTTACAAAAGGATTTAGATCGGTTAATGTGTTGATCAAATAAATGGCAGAGGGTTTTAATTATAATAAATGTAAGGTAATGCCTATGGATTATCACAATTTGAATTATATGTATACCATAGATAATTAATATATTGTAATTTCATTGTATAAGTCACTTGTTTGGCCACATTTGGTGTACTGTATTCAGTCTTGGGCTCCTTACCTTAGGAAGGACACTGAAGTATCAGAATGGGTTCAAAGAGGGGTTACTAGAATGGCGCCTGGGATAAAAGAGTTGTCATACAAAGAGAGGTTGAAATCTCTCAGATTGTTTTCTTCTAAAAAAAGAAAAGTTAGAGGGAATATGAGGTGTTAAATGTTGTAATAGGAATTGACAGTGTTGATGCAACATTTTTTTTCACATTTAACAGTAATAATAGTAGAACTAAGGGACACAAATATAAATTCTGACAGGGTTGTGGTCATCTTCAACTAAGGCAGTTTCATTTTCTAACACAGTCATTAACTTTTGGAATGGGTTGCCTATGAATGTTATGAAAGCAGTAAATTAAAGTGAGTTTAAGAGAAAGTTTGATAAGTAAATTAATGACAAGGTCTGGCTTTAAACTTCTTTTTTTAAATAGCTTTAGTTTAGTTTAGAGGATAGGACAGTTGAGATGGTCCAATAGGTCCAATGTTGTCTCAAAACATTTTTATGTTAGTCAGAACATTACTGTTAAGCAACAGATTATATAAGATCAAACCACTGTTAGCAAGCAATAGCTTGAAACCACAAATAATGCTTTCAAACTACAGCTCCTAAATAAAAGAAAATGATTAACAGAAAGAAAAAAAAAACAAGCTTTTTATTATTTGTGTATAATAAAAAACATATAATAAACATGTGTATTAACTACTGATGAAGTTATTGCATTTCATCAACAGGTAAACATGAAAATGCTTTTATGGATAATGACATATTCTGGCCTGAAGTATACTTATGGCTAATATAGCTTCCAATATCAAATTAAAATTAAATTAAATAAGTTAGGGTCTTGGTTGAAACAGATCAAATACAAAAGTAAGATACACACACACACACACAAAATGGAGTTCATTAATGGAAGCAGCACTTGTTCACCATATATAAATAAACTACGAAGGAGAAAGTTTTCATTTCAATATTCACTGAAAGAGATATCAACAACACATACCTCATCTTCCTCACAACCAGGAGGATTATTTGATGGTTGAATAAATCGTTTCCTATTCTTCCGATGAAAAATGGACATTTTTTGTTTTCGAATTTTTGTTTTCCTGAAAATATCTAAGAGTTGTCTAACTATGTTTGTAAAAAACTATGATCTGTGAAATAAATATCCACATACAAACTAAAATAGAAAAACATAACAATAGCTCAAAATAAATCATCACACTCATTAAAATTTTGAAATTACACACATTATTTCAAAATCTGATGAGAAATTTGAATATATCAGACTATTGTGATAAACATCATCCTGAATGCAGTATTGCATCATTAAAACACAAATATACCACTAAACTAGAAATACTACTAGGTTTCTTACTATGCAATTAAAACAACAAAAGACACTACTGTTGTATTTTATTATTTTATTTCTGTACTATACACTAAATGTATACAAATCCGTATTTTACTTCTTTATTGATCCTCTGTAACTGATGACAATAACATTCAAACTTTTTATAGATCACATCAGTTTAAATCAAGTTTTCTGTATCAATATGGGTGAAACTATGCATTAAAAGGTTTTTCTTGCTTTTTCTACTTTTATTTTATAAAATACTTGAAGCTTCTTTAAATGATGTTGTGTGCTATTAACTCTTTTGCTTGGGCTCAGTCAAATAAATCACATTCAAGAACCCAAACTGACCTTTATAGTTTTAATACTGTAACTTCTAATACCTTTAGTGTATCTCCACAAAAGTTCACAAGCTTTCAGTAAGTACACAAAAAAAATGAAATTTTTAATGACATATTTCTTCTAAAAAATTCTCTATGAATATATGAAATCAAAGTGTTAATTGCTTCAACAGCAAAGTGATTTTCATGTTATAATTAAAAATGCTTCTATTCATCTAAAAATTGTAAAATGTTATTTGCAAAATATCTAAAACCTCCAAAACAAATTTCAAACGTTTTTCAGCAAAACTGATTTCATCCACAATTTGCTTTGTTTTAGCTCTACATAAGATTAGCAAATTTGAGTAACCTCATAACCATCATAAAAACATATGTAATAAATCTAATTACTCTTTTATTTCTGTCCAAAGTTATTTCAAACTTTAACATGAAACTACTTTTGTTTATTCTAAATAACTTAATTCTTGTAACAATAATCAGTGATGATGAGAAAACCCACTTGTAAAGAAAAATACATATATGTAAAAACGGCTAGTTTAGATTGAGAAAATTTTTTATATAGAGGAGCAAACAACATTTCAACCTTCTTCGGTCATCGTCAGGTTCACAAAGAAAGAAAGAGGTAGCTGACCACATGTTTGAGGGGATTGTGTAACTAAGTGTAGGAATGTATAGAAACAAGTAGAAAAATGGAAACCAGATTCAAAGAACACAAAAAGTCACCTTCACATGTTTTCAAACACTGCAAATCAAATAAACACAACATAACCATAGAAAACATCCAAATACTAAATAAAGAAACAAACATAAACAAAAGCAAAATTAAAGAAGCCTTACTTATACAACAACTTAAGCCCAAAATAGACCAATACGAAGGAACACCTTTATACCTATATTAATAAATATAATCAAACATCTAAGCACCCCCTCTGCATTCCTACACTCAGTTACACAACCCCCTTCAAACATATGGTGAGCTATCAGTCAATTACCTCTTTCTTTCTTTGTGAACCTGACGATGACCAAAGAAGGTCGAAACGTTGCTTGCTCCTCTACATAAAAAAATTTTCTCAACACAAACCAACTGTTTATATATATATATATATATAAATCTTGTAACAGTTGACATCTGTTTATATTTAAATTTTACTATTTTATTGCCTTTTGAACCATATTTAACTACTAATCCCAACATAGAAGTTGCAAGTCACTTGTCAAATATGTAACTCATTTTACCTTATAAAATTATGTAAGGCACATACTTTAAGAAGCATACTTCCTAAAATTTTATTATTCTTTTTATTTACGTTACAGAATCTAACCTTATTTAATATATTTTTTCTAATTTTCTTTTATTTACTTTTAGTTACTTTTATAATAATAAATAAAGAATACACGTTAAAAAAAGAAATATAATACTTATGTGGATGTTTTCCTTTTTGTTATCGATTATCGATGAAACTTAACCATATTTTTTTATAATAATGGTACTACTGCACTAAACTTATTTTATTAGATAATGCATCAAATAACACAGAATAACAACATGTAAAAAGCAGACAATATCCAATTACTGTTACAATTTTTCTGGCTTTCTAACTATGCAATAACAGTGGTTAAAAATTCATCTATGCTTGTTGATATGTTTCTATTGGGAAAAAAGTTTGAACTAAAAGTTAAATAGACAATTATCTATTCAGAAAACAACATAATATGTTGTTTCATAATGTAAAACCTCAGCTTTCCACTGCTTATAAATAATACAGTATTAAACATATCGATAATTCATGAAAAAGATGTGACAGGTTGGCATGGTAGGAGGGCTCTGATTTTCTATTTTATGACTGTGCATCCAAATAAGATTGAAAGCTATAATTATGCTTTGCCTAAGAAATAACAATATTATAATGAATAATTTACATTAAATTCATTATTTCTTAAAGAGATGGTAAATAAATTGAAGAATTTTGGATACCTAAAGAGCAAATTCCACAATTTTCAAACTAAGGTGAGATTGAGAATTTTTAAAATATTTTCTTATAAAAGTAAGAACTTAAAACTTAAATAATATTAAAAGTTGATTTATTACCTACATCATTGTGTGAAGTTTATTTGTGTAATATAATAACAAAATAGTTTAATTATATTTTAAATGTAGCTCTCTAAAAAGTCACAGCATGCACACTTTGACCTTCCCATAGTGAAAGGATTAATAAGGTAAATTTCTAGAATTTTATTTGTCCCAAAAAATGAATTTTCAATAATAATTACTGAAGGAGATCTTGAACACAAATATTATGCTTTCAGTTTCATTATTCAGCTTCCACCAAGTTACACAAGCAAAAATTTCACATATATATAGAGCAGTTTCTTTTCAATAAGGCATTAGTCCTACAGATATTAATCCATGAGAAACTGGGATGATTTTATCTTTGAAGATACTCACTCAATAAATAGGGTGTACAAATGTAACTCAATAATGTAAAAGATATTGACTGAGACGTTGCTTAACTGTTGGAAATAGTCCTTTGACCTATTACTATCATAGCTCCATTTTGATCAAGGGTAAACTTCTGCCAGTACCGAGTACCAGAATTTTTTTTAAAAGTGGTATTGGTACAGAGACCAATTTGAGCTACCTCATTGTTTTTTTTATATTTACACATCAGTTGTTTTTTTTTCTTTTTCAAAAACAGGTCTACTTCACCTAGTTGAATATCTCTCTCTCTCTTTGTTTTTGTTTTGAGAATTTCACCCTTGCTTTTGGTATTAGTTAATTTATAATGCGTATTTATATAAGTTCTCTGTCCAAAACTGTGCTACAGTTGTTTTGTACAATATTAAGGTATTCTACCAAATGTAAAAAATAATAGAAAAAGTGCATTTTTTGTGGAGTAGGAAAAAAACACATAGTAACAAACAGAATGAACTAGAATTTCATGTGCAACTGGTTTTTTAATCATTAGAAGAACTTACTGCCAAACTGTAGCACATTCTTGACTGCAAAACTTTCCATTTTTATAGAATTCATTTTGTAATCCATAACAGCCACAGTTTTCGCATTGAAATATATCTTCAGAATGTCCCTCAGTATTTGTAGTTTCACCAATGTTCACAGAATGAGAATCTGTAATAAAACATTAATTGATATGTAATGAATACAGAGAATAACAAAAGAAACAGTTTAATTAAAAAAATTGAAGATTTTAAGTTGCAAGTTATAAAAAAGAAGTATGTAAGATTTATTCTGAATTGAATGCCATAAGAATAAGTTAGCATTCCTGAACAAACCACAATTAAGATCAAATTATTAATAAAATATTATTCCCTCAACAATTAGGTAAGAAATATTTTTATAGCATATTACTGGTTACAAAATGTTTTATTTTGTTTATCATAATTCTACTACAAAAACTATGAAACATAAACAAATTAATCCATAAGAAATTATTATGATTAACTCTCTCATAAGGGGCTCAGTCAATTCAATCTAAAAACTGATCCCTAAATGACTTTTATAAATTCTAACATGTTTCATGTATATTCATGAAATATTGCAAACTTTCAGTAAGCTTTAGGAATCATTTATAAATCAAAAAATTGTATTTTTAAGGAAGTATTTACACTAAAAATTTCTCCACAAATATGTGGAGTCAAAGTGTTAACTGCTCTGTGTGCAAAGTGATTTTCATACAAAAATGAAAAATATTTTATTTAATCTAAAATAACTCAAATTGTATTTGTATAATCCATAAAACCTTCTTAATAAATGTAAAATGTTTTCCTTCAATAAAACTTTATATTTAACCTTCTTTATTTCCCAACCCTAAATAGGTCAGTCAATTTCACAAACCTTAGAAAAAAAATTGAAATAAACCTAAATTACTATTTTTTTTCTATCTAGAATGACTTCAAATTGCAATATGAAACTACATTTGTTTATCCTAAATAGCTTTAAACTTGTACTACTATATCTCTTTTTATACTTGAATTTTATTGTTTTATTGTTCTTTGAACCATACCTAACTAATAACAAAATTGAGTATTCCCACCACAGGAGTTGTAACTCAATTGGCAAAAGTGTTGTTCACATAACCCTATCAAATTATATAATGCATGGGCTACTTGTGAGTTGCTCACAAGCATTTGTTATGAAAATATGTAACATCTTTATTCTTTATTTTACCTAATTTAAACTTATCTAACACAAAAAGTTTCTAAGCTTCACATCTGAGTTACTTTTACAATAATAAATAGAGAATACTCATGAAAAACAAGAAATATAGTACTTATATGGGTTCTCTTTGCTTTTGCTGTCATATGTCAATGAAACTTAACCCTACTTTTTATACTAATGTTAATACTGTACTAACTATTTTTTATTCAGTTAAATAAGGCTTCAAATAAAAGAAGAAACAGACAATCTCCTATAACTATCAAAAACTTTCTGCCCTTTAAGGTATGTGAAAAAAGCCATTAAAAATTCAACTAAGTTTGTTGATGTGTTCCCTGTAGGAATAAGGTTTGAAATGGAAGAGAAACAGACAATTCTTTGTACAGAAAACAATGTAATATAATATGTCATTTAAAAAATGTGATTTTTGGCTTTATATAGGTTATAAATAATATAGTACTTAGCTGACAATTTATGAAAGAGAGATTATGATAGGTAGGAATGGTAACAGGATTCTCATTTTCTATTTTATTACTCTGTCACCAAATAAGATTAAAGACTATAAAACCTATGCTTTGCCTGAGCAATGAAGATATTATGATGAGTAGTTTCTGTCAAATTTTTAATTTCTCCTAAGGTTGGTAAATAAATTAGAGAAAAGAGGATACCTAGTAAATAAATATCACAATTTTTATAGCAGGAAAACTCAGGAATTTTTCCCATCTTGTCCTATAAAATTAAAAACTTAAATAATAAATATTAAAGTCTGGATTATTAGCTACTTTTTGTTGCCAAGCTTATTTATACACCATGATAATCGAGTAGTTAAATTTTCAATGTAACTCACTAAAACTTTGTCACACTGTGCAGAAAAAGATGTTCATAGTGAGAGGGTTAAACATGTTGATTTAGAATAAATATGAATTCTCCCATATAAAATGCCATAATATTTGAGTGTTTCAAAGTTTAAAGACATCATTAAATGTACATTATCTCTAATATATTTTGTATAATATTTCAATGTGTGAAAAACATGCATTTCCTAACCAATAATAAGAAATTAAAATAAGAAAACATAGCTATTTTCTACCTTTTTCACTTTTCACATCACAAGAAGATTGTTCAGAATTTTCTTTGTGATTAACAGGTGACAAGCATTGAGTTGATTCTTTTTCTTTATTATCCATAAAAGAAATACCATTTTTCTCTTTATCTTTTTCCCAAATTTCAGCTGCACTGCTAATTTTGAAGTTTTCACCTTCAGTACCCTCCAAATTAACTTGTGTGTCACTTCCTGTATTATCATTTTCTGTCACCATCTCAAGGATCCCAAATTCATTAAGTTTAAACTGCCAGAGGAAAAAAATATTTTGATGGTGTATCTCTTTCTAATATTAAAAATTACAATCAAATAAAAGGTTGTGTTTCCTTTTCAGTTTCATTCTGTCAGTAAAACTAATTCCTTATCCCTAAAACTTTGAAAATATAATACAAAAAAGTATCTATGCATAACAATATCTAACCAGGTGAATTCAATATTATTTAAATTATGGCCCAATGTCATAAACAAAAAATCATTATTGGCTGTTTTTCATAGTATATAATTACCATTTACTTTCACAATATTGTCTATGAATTATTTTCACTTGATTTCTTTTTATGAAAAAAATGTTTTCTGTTGGTCAAATTATATTAATATAATTTTAGTTGTGTTTGCATTCATTATAATGTCATGGGATTAATTTATAATTAATTTTTTTTGTTATGTTGTGATTATTTATTTAGAATAATTAATCTAGACTTCTTAATATGATGCTGTTTTATACCTTGATATTACTGCCTGGAAGAGTTGCTATTCCATCTTTCCAATCCATTGCTTCAATAGGATCAAAGTCAGGATTATTAGGATCTGTCTTAGAGCCATTACTTGAATTATTTTGAACACTTGTATGTACCAAAGGAGTTAGAACTGGTGATGAAAATCCTGATGATGCTCCCACAGTTAAATTTGGGGCAGAGTTCAAAGTCAAAGATGATGCTACTGATGAAGCAGACACCAATAGAGGTAGGGCTGCTGAACTGGAGGACTGAACAGAAGACTCAAGTGGACGGGGAGATAATGTGAGAAGAGGAGGAACAGAAGTCTCAACACCAGAAACACATGCTAGTGAAATAGGAGGTTGGATACTCTGTACAACTTTGATGAGTCCACCTGTCCCTGGAGGACCAGAAGCTAAAGAGCAAGAAGCAAGAAGAGGTACGGAAGAGACTCCAGAGGGTAAAAGGGGAAGGGCTACAGATGCACATGGCAGACCAAGAGTTGGTGGAGTTAGCACTGTTAAACCTGATGCAAGGTTCTTTGGAGCCAACACTGGTAAATTTGATGTATTTGTTGATGATATGGTTGTCAACAGAGGTTCTGTAGGTTTTATACAAGAAGGAAATATTTCAGTTAGCCTTTTCCTATCCCCTATCATAGGAACTGTAGTAACTGGGATCTCAGAGTTTAGTTTAGAGCTAGCTGTAATTTCAGCATGACCATGTGTAATTTTGCCTGGAAGATTTACATTACTGACTGGCACTGAACATGAAGATGCTGTTGTTCCAATGATTTTTGAGATTGTTCCCATTGGATGCTGAGATGAGAAGCATGACACAGATGATATAGAGCAAGGTGTAATTGTGGCAGCATTGGACAATGTTACTGAGCCTATCATTCGGTTTGGGGAAGCAGATGGAACTAAAAGCTGTGGTGAGCTAATAGAAGGACGAAGGGAGTTAACAACAGCTAGAGGAGGCTGGGGAAATGAAGGTCCAGCTGCTAGCCAACTGATATTTCCTGAAGTTGGAGTAAGAGGTGGAATGCTACTAGATGAAGGGAGTGAGGTTTTGGTGATATGTACAGGTATTGAGATGGTGGCTCCAGCCATCGTGACTGTAGGACCAGTAGAGGCAGCACTCAAATTGCTTGGGATGAAACTAAATGTTTTGGTTGATGGTTTCTCTTGTACACTAGAACCGCAGTCACTGACTACCGTTGTAGCAGACTAGAGAAAACAAAATATTTATTAGTTTTGCACTGAAGTCCAGTTTCTTTTCAAAATAAAATAATTTTATGTAAGATAATTAAAACAGGTTACATTAGTAAAAATCAACAAAAATAAAAGTATACTTTAAGCAAGACCTTGATACAGTGTTACCTTTTTTGATGGCTTACCTCAGAGAATATATCTGTGTGTATAGACATCATAAAATAACTATACCACAACAAAGGTGAAAAAAATCCTCTTCCTATTTCATAACCTCCAAATAAGGAACACTGTTTGAGATCTGTATTCTTTTTTTATATTATTTCATATTATTAATGGAACAAACAATGCGATTGCATACAACCCTACTAATTTTAATATGCAAAAACTGTTAAGCTTGTTATAAATAAAATAATAAATGCAGTCAATGGTAATGTTACATATACAATTATACAAACACTAGCTAGAAGTTTTGATCCAAGAAATTCACATGAGCAGCTCTAGTTAGAAATTCTGATCTTAAATAGTTACACAACAGCACTCGCCTGAGATTTGGTTCCAGGTGTTCCTGGAATACCTGAAACAGTTACAATAATTGGTTTCTGAAGAGGATTCCCTGGTGTTTCACTTCTAAAGTCACGAGTTACTAAATATAAGAAAATGTAGAAACATGGAGAAAGTGATATTCTTTATAAAGAAATATATAACTCTGAATAATCAATTTTCTTAAAATTATAGTTCAAAAAAACAACACTACTCAGACCTCATCCCTGTTACCTATTCTATATAATGACTGAAATAAATCTTTATTTTGTGCATCTACTGGTAATTCAATAAAATACATAATATATTATGATCTTTTAACATATACAATAATTAAATTATGTCCTATGACATTTTCCCTATTAAATTTTTAATACATATTGAGTAATATATCAGGTGGTTTCTTATTAAAAATAATATATATAAAAGTGCTTCACTTCATGAGTCATATTCTAATAACAACAAAGAAATGTATGTCTATAAGAAAAAAAATTAGTTCAAAATGTCACTTGTTATGTACAGTATTAAGTCTGATGCTAATGTATATTTGAAAATTGAGTTGGATTTATTTCTTAAGACTGTGTAAAAATTAGTATTTACCAGATACTGGTGTTTCAAATACTTTCAAATTTCTATTATTATACAGAACACTGAATGGCTCATGTGTAAGAAACAAGAAATACTTAAAAAAAACATGACCACAATGCAAAAAACTTAAGATACCAGAAAAGAGTAAGCTCAAATGAAATAAGTGCTCTTTCAATAAGATTAAATTCTTAAATCTTGCTTTTAGTGAGGCTTAACCTAGACTAGTAATGTTATATGCACATTAATAGGATATTTTCAAACTATATTGTTGTATTATATAGATACCCATTATCTGTAACTGAAACATCAGGCCAATGTGTTCAAATTTAAATTACATAATTTATTAATGATTCAGCACAGCAGGAAGACCTTTAACAAATTTTATGTATTATATACTGCATTTGACAAACTACTTTGATTTTCTGCAGGAAAAAAGGCTTCAAGACTGTTATACTGATTGAAAATCATTATAGTTCAGTTCTAGCTTCACTTTCAATTATAAACATTATAAACAACGAGAAGATTAAAAAAGAAGTGAAAGTACACTCATTAAGAGTGTAACAAATATATATATACAGTGCTAAATTCATACCAAAATACAGTCACTCACCATTTCAACACATAAAAACACATAATTGCTTTAGGTATGTACATGTCTTATTTTAGTACTCATTACTCACATTTATAGCAACATCTCTTCATTTTTCGTCATTACTCATACAGCCTATATCATCAACCATATACATTTTACAATCAGTAAACTATCATATTTGATTCAAAACTAAATACAAATGTTGACTGTATTGATCTATGTTTGTATGTAAATTGCAAGCATCTATACAAAGCAAAGAAAAAATGTTGTTTTGAAAACAGTTGTTGGTGTGTTAGACACATTCAGTGATTGATAAGTTGGTTTTTTTCCCATTAAAGTTGTCATCAACTTTGTATACATTTATAAGTTACTGGACAAACACTAACTTGATGACAAGTACTCAAACTAATTTTCAAGTTACTTATGAACTTTAGATTTGGTTATTTATTAACTTATTGTAAAGTGAGTATATACTAAAGCAATTAGAAAACTGATTTTGTGGAATTTACATATCACTTTAAGTATAATGAAACATTTATACTTTATGTATGGTATTATCTATTCAATGCTTTTATTTTTTATAAAGTGTTAGGGCTATGTTATTTTTGTGCTATTAGTCACTAGGATTATCTCTTACATAGATTATACTGTTAATTTATTTTATTAATTCAAACTGATGTTTTTATTACAATATATGTTATGTAAAATGTATATGTTCATACATTTGTACTTTTAAGGCTAAATATTTGTTTGAAGATGACTAAAAGACTCTTCTTGGCATCAGTGGTATTTCTGGTGATGGTTTTACTACTTCTAGCATTCCTTTTTAAGATAATATAAATATAGCTCTGCATGCATAAGCTAAGAAGACATTAAGAAAGCTTCTTAAAATAAATTACTTGCTTTCTATGGATGGATAGCTTCTGTTGGCATTCATAACTGTGGTTAAAATGCAAAAATAAAATGGGGTACAACTGATTTTCATTAAAACAGTCAAGCAAGACATACCAGTTTATTTTTGTACTACTTTACAGAACATAAATAGTTTTGGAGTTGCAAACACAAGTAATCTAAATAGGAGAATTGATATTGTATTCAAAGGTGATAGAAAGGTTTCAATTCCAATGGAGAAATTCACTTAAGTGCTAGTTTCAGCTATAGCTGATGGAGACTGTTAATACTGAAATTTACCTGAACTGGTAATCAAACTGAAAAAATGACAATTGCCTTTGGCTTCTAGGCATTCAGTGCATTTCCTAGAGAGTTGAATTGCCACTGAATTATAGTGTATCTAAATTATGTGGTGATGTGAAAGACTTCAATGACAACTATATATTACTTATTCAAACAATCTGGAATGTTCAAAAGACACTGGGAAACAACTGCCAGTGCATTTGGTGTGAAGCATTTTAATTTTCCCAAAGTGCATAGTACATGATTTGTTGCACACATAAGACATGGATAAATCATGTACTGAGTACTTAGCAATTCTTAATCTAGCAATAGAGAATTTTCTTGTCAGTTGCAAGAAGAGTAGCATTAGCTAAATTTCACAGATTCTTAAAATATGAAAGACTTCACTTTTCTGTCAAAATGTTGCTTTTACAAAGATGTGCTGAATGCATGTTCTATTTTGTCTATGCAGTTTGAAAAAGAAAATATTTCACACTATCAGATAATGTCTATGGTAGAAAAAGCAAGGGATACTTTACATGAACAAGGAAGAAACTTCAGGTGTGCAATGTGAAAATCTTTTCAAAAAGTTCAAACTTGAATTGGAAAGGAAACTGGGTTTCTGCTACCTTAAGATCACTTTGCTTAAGGCAAGGCAGCAGAAAACAACAAGCAGGGAATTCACTGTCATCAATGCTAACTACGGTCAATGAACCATTAAACTATAGACAAACTAAGAATTACAGTCATTCTTAGTGTGCAGACTTATCTTAAATCAAGATTCTCCTCATTTGAGAGAAAACTTTATCAAAATATGTTTGGGATAGATCCAAAAAACTAGGGTAGCACCACTAGTTCAATACTTAAATTTAGTTCCAGAATACTTTTATGAAATACTATAATGATTAATTTTCATAAAACTAAGATAACATGAAATAGCTGGATCTGGACAAAGAAAACAACATAGGTTCAAACAATCGCAGAGGTGAGAGACAGTAGGAGGGAGGTAATAGAGAAAGAACAATCATTTTCCCTAGCAGTTGAAATCTTAGGTAGAAAATTTAGGTTTGGATAGAGGTATAAATAAGTATAATGAAAGAAAGTGCATAAAACATTCATAGAATATATATTTGAACAACAGCAACATACGTGAGAAGGAAGTATGTCTTCAAAGAAAGATAATATAAAGAACAGGAGGCTCAAACATTAGTTTCAGTCAGTCACAAGAGTATGGAGAGATTACAAACTATTCTGTGTGTAGAGTGGAAGTATCACCTTGAAAGTTGTAAAATACACAAAATATGTGTGAATGTCACTGTTCAAGAAACTTTGAAAAGTATCTTGAAACAAGTATGTATTGTGAATGCGAGATTCAATGAAGCATTGAGTCTGTTTTCGTTTAATATTGTGATTTTAAAACTAATGAAGTATTCAGATCAGTGTTAGATATGATATGTGTTAAATTATTTGATTAATTAGCTGTGAAATTATAGAAGTAAATTTATATGTATATTAGCAGTAACACCATTAACAAGTAATACCCGTAGAAAGTGAAAACATCACTTATGAACTAGGACCTTCAACTGCTGCAAACATTTGTTATTGTTATTTGGACTTGACTTCACATTATTTTTAACAAATAATTTAACAGAACTGAGCAGCTAAAGAGCTTTTAAAACAAATTCACAATATTGATATCAGAAAGATAATTTGAAAAAGCTTCATTAGAGTTCAGAAATGTTTCCAAGTTTTGTTTGTGAACTATGTGATTAAGAACAAAGGACATATTGACAGTTAGCCCAAAATTCTGTGTTTATATTTAAGAAACTAAAATATAAGTAGGCCTTGCTTAGCTAAAAAAAAAAAAACCAACAAAAAACAAGATTTAGGAATTCATATGCATGTAGAAATACATGGTTAATTGTTCTTTGTTTTGTATTTATGTATGTTCACATCTTTCCAGCTTCTCAATAAAATCTGTTGCAAATACTGTTATTGACAAAAAAATGAGCGAGGGTTAATTTTTATTTCCAGTCAATGTCTTAGTCAGCCTGTGAAACTTTCTGTGACTAGCTAGTTATTTTTCCTTGCTTGTACTTGCACAATAATGTTATTGATAGAGAAAAATCTGCTTAAAATATCCAAGGAAATGTTTCTCTAAACTACTCACCATTGGTGAAAGTTAAATTGATAACAGTACTGTTCGAGGCTTGTGTTGATGTGTGACTTGAACGAGTTAAACCTGAAGGCGTCGTTGGAACTAGTGATATAGCAGAGTTAAGAACAACTGGTTTCTTCACTGTAGTAGCTTGGGATATTGGTACTGTTGAACTGCTTTTAGGTAAGGACATTGTCTACTGTGCTTCAAAAGAAACAAGGGAAAACTGTCAAACACAGTTTTATCAGTTGAATCACTTAACTGGTAGGTGTTCAAAAGGAAGCTTATATTATAAAATTAAGCAAACTAAACATGTAAAAAACAAACTACCCTTAACATGTTAATATTTTCATGTGAAACTGGCTTTATCAGTTGGATCTATAACTATAGAACTTTGAAACAAGGAAATGTGATAATTTTACAGAAAGTTTTGTAGCCTATCAATGTATATTTTATATCTAGGAAGTAACATACCTATTATTTTTTTTCACAGTTGATGTAATTTAGAAACTTAAATTTTGTGTATTCAAGGTTCCTCACACTTTAAAAAAAAAAATATATATATATATATATAGTTCCAAGTTATCTAATGTCCTTGAAAATACTTCCTTTTATAATTTATAATAATATATACTTAATTCTATACATTTACTAATGCCATGATTTCCATTGCAATAAATAAACTTCTGTAAAGGACAGAAAGCCAATTTTAAACCACAGTTTTTGGCCAACTTTCAGAGATCTTCCTTAGTACGTGATCATCAACTTCCAATGCCACATTTACATAGACCAAAGTCTTAAAATGCCACTGAAGTTGCACCAGAAAAGTTATTATATATATATATTGGATGTGGCTGTATGGGATTACTATGATTTCACTTTCTTTGAGCAACTTCCTCCTGAAAACAACCATTGATTTTTTAAGTGTGGCTAGAAACTTGTGACCCTTTTTCAATTTCAAATCCTTGTTTACTATCTTGTTAATAACACCAGAAAATACATTAATTTTATATAATGGCCTTTAGAATAAAAAAGACCTTTCTTTTTAAAATCTCCATTACTCCAAATGGCTTGATGTGTGGTTTCAGAACCATTGCTATGCAAGTTTTCATATTCCAACAAAAACCTCTGAAAACTCTCTTTCTTAAAGTGTTGTGTTCTTTGTTTCTATATCATTGAACAATCATACATACATTCAGCCATATGTCTATTCTGGTGACATTGTATCTGTGGATGGTTGGAGGTTTGTTGTGAAGAAATACATAATTTTACCTGTAGCACCATGCAGTGGCACACTACTACATTAGCACATGTACATTATTCTTATATTTCATGTATAGTAGCATTGACATGTAACACAGGTGATACTCCATTTATACATAATATAGCATGAAAACATGATTTCTACGCAGAATGTAGGGAGTCACAACAGCTGCATCAAGTAATACATATTTAAATTAAAATTATGACATTTCTACACAGACAAGAGTTGTGGCAACTCAATAAATATATTTTTAAAAAATAAAACATAAAAATGCCATTAAGAAATACATTAATTTGACATGTAGACTATATCTTTCTATTCTGAATACAAATAACTATTATATTTAAAATAATGCAATCCAGTGAGAAAGAAAATTATTTTAAGATTCCTTAAACTAAAATGTAGAATAATTCATTGCAAGTATATATGTTACTATTTCTGGTAAATCATAAAACTAATGAAGACACAATAAGTGTTACTGAAAAATATTTCTTTATACTACGCTATAAAATAATATACTTACAGAAACAAACTTTTCAGACAACATTATTTTTTGGACTTAATATTTTGTAAGTATTCTAAAGATTCAAAAATATTACTCATGCAAAATACAAAAACATCCAAATCAACAGAAGATTCTGCTTATCATAGACACCCCCTTACTTTTTAATACACACAAGTTTGGTTAAATAAATCATCATGTAAATTATACGTTTAACAGAAAAGTAGTCCATCACTCAAACAACCTCCAAAGTTTTTGATTTTAACAATTTTCACTTCAATCTGAATAAAATATACGAATTATTTTTTCTTCTTATTAATAAAATAATAATAAAATAAATAATAAAATCACCAAGAACCTTATTTTTTATCTTTGACCATGTTCCTTTGGTTCACAATAGTGTTTACACTGGAATATTTGTTGTGTCTGTATTCTCTTTTCGCAGTTTTCATAAAAATGATATTCTTTTAATACCCCAATTAAACTTGTGCAAAGAAAAGTAAAAAACTACAATATTTTTCTAAAAGCTTCTCAGGATTAATCATAAAGTTATTTAACATACAGTTTATAATTTTTAATCATGAAAACTATTTAGCTGCTGTATGTCAAACATCAGATAAACCAACAACACTTTGTAAGTTAAAACTCACTGATAAACCACATAAATATCAAATGATTTCATCTAATGAAGGTAAAAATAAAACATAACCTATTACTGCACAAAATATTATTGCTTTTATTTGTCATTGTTTTGCCATAACAGCTTTACTGGAGAAAATAAAGACACCAACTAATTTAGGCTTGCACAAAATAGTTCAAAATATTTCAAGTCTGCACATAAAGTGGACTTCACCTGAGAATATATAAGCAAACTGAAACTAGATGCAAACAAACAAGGTTATACAATTTAAAGAAACATGTTTCATTACATTAAATACAAACAGTGTAATTAGTTAACTGAGACTTATTACTGAAGTTAACAGGGATTCTTTGCATTTCTATCTAAAATCCTATGGCAGTGAGTAAAAATGTTTGCTGTTGTGAGACAATCAATATCAATTATTGATGAAGCAGTAATGGCAAACACCAGCTTAAATAAAACCAGTTATGTTTTCTAGAGTAACAGATTGCATTTAATTTCTGCCTTTAACAATTAATAACTTTCCAGTGTACTACAAATTTTAAACTTTCCTAATGAAATTAGCTCAATAAAACCTTTATTCTTAACCTTACTGATCAAATGTTACAGCAACTTAATCATTAACACTCAATCTTTTTTAAGTAAAACACTAAAAAAAAAGAAAACACATCCACTGCATTCATAAAAATAAAACCGCCTCAGGTGTACAAACAGTAAAAATCTATACAAAGCAAATAAATCCTCTTTTATTTATATTTAATTGATCTCATAATCACTTTAAAATATAAAACTACACAGTACTTTTTGTTTATTAACACTTAAAAGAATATTACAGATATTTTTTTTTTTACTGTAAAGTTCTACCAAATTTTGTGTTTCATTTATTTTACAGCTGAAATCTCACACACACACACCCCTACTAGTTCACAACAAGCAAGGTGTCGAATCAGGCATATGTTTTTGTGGTTGTGAACACCGTGCATGACAGAAAAAAGAAATGGCACTTTTGCAGCATAAGTTAAGAAAGGCATGGGTTTGATCCTCCCTCCCCTTACTTATGCATGTCACTGACAATGCTTATCCCACTTCAGTAACAGGACAAACTCAAACTGTTTCGGCACAACATTAAATAGTAACACTCTAGAACAAGTTATTGTATTACTTTACCAATAGTTTAAAAAGAAAATTTGCTTCCAAGAGAAGCTAATTTTATTAAAGTTACTAATGAAGGCATATTTTCAAACTCCACACAACAGTGTAATTTAAATAACATATACTGTAGTGTAGACTTATAGTTATAATGTAATATAGATTTGATTAAATAAAATATATACTTTTTAGCTTGCATTAAATAAAATTACACAATGGCATCAGAGGTCATACAGAACTAATGTTATCTGGTATTAAAGTTCAATTCCATGTTTATACAGAACTACAAAAGTTCTACTATACAAAATAGAAACTTAATAAAGAAATACTGATGTCACCATGATAATATATAAAGAATATATTGCTTGAATGTGCGAAACACATCTGCATAATTAAAAATCTTTTATCTACATTTTAACATTTTAATTTTTTACAGAACCCTGAAAAAATGCGCGATCATCCTTGTGAAATTAAAGTAGCCATGCTAAAGTATATTAATAGAACAATGTATGAAAAGCTTTTAATAATGACAGATTTTAGGAAGCATTTTTTATGATATTTATTCATTATAAAAGGTGATAAAAACGTTTCAATAATTCTATCCAGTAAACATAAAAAAAATCTTGTAACTTTATCTACTACAGCGCCATCTATTATCTCTATACCCACCAACTGTCTGCATTGCAGACAAATATGATTGAATTTCAAGCACCACTTTTGTTATTTACTCCACTGTCAAGTATTTCATTATTCCTTTCATATAGTTTAATAAAAACTAGGAAAAATAACTAACTTTCCTGTAATTCAAAAGTTGAAATAATGCAAAAACTATAAAGAAAGCACACATAACAAATGGATATTCGAAACAGCGTAGCGTGGAGATTAATATCATGAATTTATATATCAAACTTGGATGTTTCATTAGAAAATCATGGAAATTATGTGGCTAAACTTCTAACACCTAATAACTATTTTAGTAATGTATACTAGCTTTTTGAGAATAAAATTTACAAATATATAGTTCTGAATTTGCTTATAACGTTAAACTAAAGGTAAAATTTGGAAATGTTTAAAAAAAAAACAATGGCGGATCGAACAAGAAAATAATAATTTCTGACTAACTGTTCTATATCTCTAATTATTTAGAAAACAAAATCTTTATTCTTAAATTGTATACAATGAAACAAATATTAAAAAAAAAAAATCCTTCGGCTTACGACTAGAGAGTACCGATATTCTTTCCCGCCATTGGTGGAAACTCCTCCCACTTAGTGCCTCACCTATAGGTGCCAATGAAATCACTAAATATGTATGACTATAAAACTCGCAAAACAAACCTTTATTTTATTCATAATTGTTTATCGAAATAACATGTACAAAACTCGTAATTACATTTGTCAAGTATTAAATGAAAAACACAGACACACCTAAAACAAAGTTGCAAATTCTGATCATAAACGTGCTACAATTATTTTTGTGCGTACGAACATCACAACAGCTGAAGCTTTTTTTTTTTCCTTGAAAAGCTACACGATTGTATAGAAATCATTTGTAATGCGTTGGTTATTAATCTGTTACTTATGAATAACTGTAACTGGTTTAAAGCAGAATTAAATTCCATATGTGAATTTCAAAGTTTTATGAAAACAGTTGATTGAGATAAATCGCTGTTCGGGCAGCCATTCTGCTGATTATAACTGATATGTTTGAACTTTGCCCTCAGCGATTCTTTGGTATTAGCAAAATTTACTACCTTTAAAAATAAAGTAAAATATATTTAATTATTATACTAGAGTACACTACAAAGTCGTTTTTTCTATCCAGAAGTACTTGTATTTATATTATTTAATAAATAAATTCTCAAACTTACCCGTTTGCACTTGTACATAGAGCCGCACGTGCACCAATTCTGGAAAAACAACTTTCAGGTTGTTTCAGCATAATACAACCAATATTTATTATGCGCTTTTGTTACTACGCTACATTTATATGGCCGATCCGAGCTTCGTTTTGTGACAGTTCCATGAAATTGTTTACATTGTGTTCAACTGTCATATAATAAAATTTATGAAAAATTCGTTTACATTTTGGTAACATCATTAAAAACGTACAACGAGAAGACTGTACATGCTCAACTACAATAAACACAGGAAACATTTGGGGGCTGGTAAATTACACAAAGTATATGACTTTGAAACACATTAACCAATTTCCATTTTTATATAGAAGTTTTCAAAAAACCTTAAAACTTACAATCATGAAATACAGACAGTAACAGTACATTCACTGTAACTTCTATTACTTGTCAAAATATGATTAAGTCTTCAAGAAAAGATTTCAAAATAAATCAAGTGGGTATTAATTGATATTTTAAAACAGCAACTTTTTAATGTGTCAGTTTTACTTTCTTAATGAATGTGAATCTTACTGTTATAATATTCTTGATGCTATTAAAAACTGTATTCCACCAAACTAAGTTTCAAATGACAATTTCAAGTAAAGTTTTAATAGTTTGAGATTACATTTTCATAAAAACAAGACTGCATTGCACATTCATTGGTCAATATAAAATCCAGGTAGGTATTCACATTTCTATACTAAAAACATTCTTCAATATTTACCCTTGAACAAAGTACATTATAATTTACAAGTATTGGAAATATTTCTGCTAACTTAAAGAAATTCTTTTTAGACTGTTGATTTAACTGAAATGAGTGATTATCATTTATTATTGCACACAAATTTTACAAATGCTTAAATGCCCAATTTTGATGTATTATTTTGTAGCTTGAATTTTATTTTCAAACATCTTTTCGTCATTGTTTTATGTTCAGAAATCAGTAACAAAACAAGGAAGAAAACCTTGCTTGTGAAAATCTGAAAGAAAGTTGTCTTTCATACTTTAAATATATCAACAAAAATAATTCTAAAAGCTTTAAAAAAAGTGAAGCAATTCTTGAATGAAACAATAAATTCAACTGATTCATGTTATTTATGTTTATTTTTCTATATGAATGTTACATGTATTTTCTGATGAAAGTAAGGTTTACTAAAAAAAATGTAGATAAGCACTTGTTATGTAACAATTTTGTTGATAATTTACACATTTTTTATTAAATTACGTGAAGTACATTATAGCCTTAGTTGATTCTTTTAACCTCTCCCCTAAAATAAACGGACTCAGTTTTTCTGTTTAAATGGAAAGAAGCTGTTTTAGACCAACTTCATCACAATAATTTGTAGTATATTAGTATATCTGTTTACTATTTGTAAAATACAGGTACTAATGAAGTGTGTAACCAAATTTTTATTTACCCAAGTAACTATTTGCAAAAATGAAATACATAGCTATTTACAAACTTTTCAAATTAAAACACATATCTCTCTTCATATATATATATAAACACTCACAGAATTAGAAAAGTTACAAATTACAAATAACTAAAATTAACCATTTACTGATCAAGAAATATATGATAATCTCGTATCAAATAAGTATCAAATTTTAAAAAATTTACATATTTGCTAAAAATATACACAAATTGTATAATAAATAAAAAAATATTTATAAATTCTTCGAGTATAGCCTTGTACACCAGTTTAAACCATTTGATATTTGATACATCCATACTTGAATTGAAATAAATATTATGCAACTATGAGAAAGTTAGCTATAAACTTACATATGAAAGACTTGTGTGACTGACACATTGGACAAAAAAATAAATGAAGTTTTGTGTTAAATTCCTATCACAAAAATATTACATAATTGGAAATCTATATACCAGGAGTACAACACAATTTATTATTTACTCACTTAAATGAATATGTTAAATAGCATTAAATTTAAATGTATGTAAATGTACAACTCACAGCAATCAGATTTTCAGAGATGCTTAGTGCAATTATCATGAAATTTCAGCACTCAATACCAAATATGAAATCAAGCTGTATGTTGACATGTAATTACATTTCATGAAAAATGCTTCAAAACTCTAGTTTATTATAATAAGATTTTTAAAGGTGTATGAAAATTCTCTTTCTTTTATGCCCATATATGTGAATACTCAGTATTTTCAAAGTATGCAAAAACATAAATAATACAGTTAATCTTGCAATTATTTTTAATGTAAAATTTGTCCATTCACATACATCATTAAGGAGAAATAAAAGATAATGTCAACTAAAGAAAAGCTACAACTGGTTGTTTGAGAAAAGCATGCCATATGAAGAAAAGAGAATTTATTTCAAGTAAAGTATAATCCAAGTAAAGAAAATAAATAATTAAAATCATAATTAATCCAAAATACAATATAGATTAAAAATATGATAATTTAAAAATACTAATAGCATGTATTACTAGGGCCATGAGTTACAATTTCTGTATAGATTTTTGATGTAAATGCATGAATGTAGAATTCTCTTAGTGTTGATTTAAAAATTGTTTCTATAACTTTATAAAGTAGGTATTTTCTCCTTCATTAACCCTCATAGGACCTTATGCTATACATGCATTCACAAAAAAAATAAACAATTTGTTACCATGTTTACACAAAATCACAAATTAAATACACTCTGAATTTTATCAATATACATGTATATTTTATACAGATAAATTTATAACTACCATCTTCAAAGTTGACAACTGAAACAGAAACTCATAAGAATTGAATAAAATCATATACCTGGAAAATTAACTTTCACTTGTGAGGAAGTATGGGGCTGACTTTTTCCAGAGAGATTATGCACATCCTCTAACAAAAAACTTCTGATAATCATTAAGGCAAATGACTAATAAAACAGTAACTGAAGTATCTAATATTCCTATATTTGCAGCATTAAATTTCTCATAACAAAAAAAATTATTAAAATAATTCTAACAAATAAATTTTAAGAAATTAATATATCTCTTATAAAAGTTTTTATTAGTCATTTGCCTTTGAAAAATGACACTATTTTCAATATCATATATTACTTCATATATCAGTCTTCTAAAAAAAGTAATGAGTATTTTATGTTATCAAGCATAAAAATTTGTTCACATCTGTAATTTAATTTAAAAACAAAGCAAATTACACAAATCTAACTGCTAATTACGCTCTTTTGTTAAAAAAGAATTATGTTAAACTCATACGAAAACCGTAATTAACTTTTAGTTTCTGTTAGTTTTAGGCCTGGTAGTGATTGTAATACTTATCTTTTCCTTTTAAGCTATGATAAAATATTCTAATTTGTTTGACACACATGCGAAGGCATATGATTTTCGTCAAGAAACACTATTTACATTATATTTTTTAAACTAAACAAAAAACTAATAAACTGCAACTTGTTATTTTTTGTTACGATAACCGCTTTCTTCATGACGTGATTACAACGCCGAAGAACTCTTAATTGTAGTTTTCTTACTGTGGCAAACATGTTGTAATGTTCAACACATTTTAGCATAAAAGACTTTATCTTAATTTTGCGTTCAACATATAACACAGTAATATCAAAACGCATATTAATATACAATATCATTGCTCAAATAAAAATATAAGTGAATCGTGAAACTTTACCAAAGCTTATCTCTCTTCAAAAAATAATATTTTAATGTCGAAAAAAGTTCACCCTGCTTTACGATTCGACAGAAAAGAGAAAAATAGAACGAAAGAGCTGTAAGTACAACTAAATTTTAATTTAAAATTACAGATGAAGCAACAACAAAGTTAAGCAAGTAACTACAGACAAAAGTCTAGATGTATGTACGCAGCCTATATATATATATATATATATATATATATATATATGTATGTATGTTGTTGTTTTTTTTCAAAATAACATATTACTTATCCTCTGGAATACCTCTAAATCTGTGATAGTTGTCACATGCCGAAAATCACCGTAAAAACAACAGTTGTATAACTTTTTGTGGTTTTACTCTAACCATCCATAAACACTTTTAAAATATTTAAAATATATATTTCAAATTTTATATTTTCACTCATAATTTCAATTCAACATTTCACGACTAAAACTCGCCACACGGTTGCTTGTACATATACATAGTTACCGTATAATACCAATAACACTGACTATTTGTCGAGCGATGAGTAAATAAAATGTTGTTTCTAAGTTTATTATAGGTATAAAATTATAAAATTACTATCAAACTCGCTTGAACAAAGATAGTTAACTCCAATAAAAGTGTTTTTTAGTCTTAGTAGTTGATATATTTGTTAAAAAACGAGAGAAATGCGATGATAGTCATACCTTTTTATCAAAGTATCCGCCATCAAATTAGGAGTTTTCGTAGTAAACAGAATTTCCTTGCTTAACGGTTCTCTGCGCATGCGGCTATTCCGTGTATCACCCCTCCAAATATAATGCTCAATATTGTGTGCTTCATGCATAACTGTTATAATTGATACGTGGATCTCAATAATCTTCCATATATGATATAAGTTTGTGTTAACTTTATTTATTTTAATTTAAAGCAGTTATAATAGAAGGAAACGTTCTTACTAAAATCTTCCAATCCCATTCAGCATTTCTGTTGACCTGGTGAGATACAAAACATACGTCCTTCATGGCGAACATAAGTTGAACGGTATTTGATATTCAGTTTAATTTTACTGTATATCTAAATTTTTTACCAGGAATATCAATACATATATTGAATGAACATTGTATACTTATTGCGGTATAACTGTATAAACATTACGAAAGATTAAATCAAGTAGATGGCCATTTGTGTATTATATTTCCTGAGCTTTATGAAACAAGACAGTACTCAAGGAATACAGTGTTTTATATCACTTGAGTGAATGTCTATATTTTTCAGGTTATTTTGCTGTGCTAGGACGTTTTTGTTAAGCTTTAAAACTTGATACTATATTTTAGAAATTAATCATATGTAAATATACCATAAATATATTGTACCTTTCTAATGAAATGTATGTTATTGAGTGTAGATTCTGAGAAGTCAAAAGTAATTATTTATGACGAAACGATAAAAATCAATTTATTATTAAAACAAGTACTTCCTCATTTTTCTATCAATCTTATAAGAATTTCGGTATATTATAATGTAAAAAGAGCGTAGTCTCTCAGTTTTAAATTAACCTAGTAATATTAAAATAGATAATCTCGCTATCAGATTTACACCGCACAGATGAAAAGAACGATAGAAGTCCGGCTAAGAGTTACAGACTTTCTTATTAACGATCAAAATTACCGGAATGCACTAAGATAAACAGGAAAATACATATGCTACTTCGTTTTACTAAATTTTTATTTATTTCTTATTGTTTTTTCCTTTTTCAGTAGCTTTAAAGAGTATATCACATTTATTTTTCTTTGAAATGTTTAAGAGATTTTGGATAACACAGATATTGTAATAGAATGAAGGCATTTGAAAAATGTATCCCTAAAAAGGTAATGAAATACTTCAAATATTTAGTATGTAAAATATTTCTGTTATGTTAATGTATTTATACGGAAATAATTCTTTTTATTTTATTTATTTGAATTAAAATTTAATTAAGTCTCATAAAATGATAAAGTTTTAAATATTATTCAGAATGCTTTTATTAAATAGGAATTAAAATAAGACAAAACATTTTAAAATAATTACGATTGTTGTTCTTATAACTTATTTTTTGAACCATCTTCTAGGACATGATAATCTATGTAGAAGTTTATATAGTTAATTTACAATACTTGTCCAAAGGAGGATGGGTTCTAAAACTTATACACATTGTGAGTTTACTTAGTAAAAATAATAGAGCAACCGCGTAATGTCCGAAATGCTTTTTAGCAAGGCACGAGCCATGTTCCGAACAATATAAGAGAGAAATTTTACCCTTCAGTTTAGTTTAAGATTAACATTTTGAATTCAGGAAAACACAATTTAACTTATTTTGTACCTTACAACACACAGTTCAGCTCCTTTAAAATTTAAAGTTTAATTAAATTTTAAAAGTATAGTATGTAAAGGGTACACTACTATATTCTTACAATGTTAACAGTATGAATCATTTTAAAACGCATTTATATTTGTGAAAAATAAAGAAACAAGTGATAAATAGGATTTATGATTTTTATATAGTGTTTATATGTAGTAGTATATCGGATATAGTTGTTTGATTATTTCCGTTTTACCAAATTCAAGTTTATTCACTGACAAATTTCCGTTTTATATTTGATCTATTCAGTTTTTATGAAATCTACAAGTAATATTTTAGCTCCTCTCTCATTTTATGGCCCGGCATGGCCTAGCGCGTTAAGGCGTGCGCTTTGTAATCTGAGGGTCGCGGGTTCTCGCCAAACATGCTCGCCCTCCCAGTCAAGGGGGCGTTATAATGTGACGGTCAATCCCACTATTCGTTGGTAAAAGAGTAGCCCAAGAGTTGGCGGTGGGTGGTGATGACTAGCTGCCTTCCCTCTAGTCTTACACTGCTAAATTAGGGACGGCTAGCACAGATAGCCCTCGAGTAGCTTTGTGCGAAATCCCAAAAAAAACAAACAAACAAACTCTCATTTTATTTCTGCGTGTGATTTTTAGAATGTTTATACGAAGTTGGTCACTCTATTTTATAGAGACATTTGGACATTATTATTACTTTTATTTCCAGTCTATGTAAACTGTGAAGATAAAAAAAGTAAAATATTCGAAAGTTTTTATATCTCTCTTAATAATAACAGTTGTGAGTTTTTGATAATGTAATTCATTCTTATATTAGAAATAAACGACCTTATAACACTAAAATATTTTTATTTAAATAGACACTCAACGTTTTGCTTTACAACTTCTTCAGGATCGTTCACCAAACTACAAACTAAAACTCACGGGAGGAAGTTTCGTATGGCCTGGCATGGCCTAGCGCTTTAAGGCGTGCGCTTCGTAATCTGAGGGTCGCGGGTTCGCGCCCGAGTCGCGCCAAACATGCTCGCCCTCCCAGCCGTGAGGGCGTATAATGTGACGGTCAATCCCACTATTCGTTGGTAAAAGAGTAGCCCAAGAGTTGGCGGTGGGTGGTGATGACTAACTGCCTTCCCTCTAGTCTTACACTGCTAAATTAGGGACGGCCAGCACAGATAGCCCTCGAGTAGCTTTGTGCGAAATTCCAAAAAAACAACAAAAAAAAACGTTTATTCCTAATATTAATATTTCCTCTTTACATCAGTATGCGCTACAGAAATTTAAAAATATAATCAATTCCTTAACTTATTGTTAAGTAGGCCCGGCATGATCAAGTGCGTTAAGGCGTGCGATTCGTAATCTGAGGGTCGCGGGTTCGCATCCGCGTCGCGCCAAACATGCTCGCCCTCCCAGCCGTGGGGCCGTTATAATGTTATGGTCAATCCCACTATTCGTTGGTAAAAGAGTAGCCCAAGAGTTGGCGGTGGATGGTGATGACTAACTGCCTTCCCTCTAGTCTTACACTGCTAAATTAGGGACGGCTAGCACAGATAGCTCTCGAGTAGCTTTGTGCGAAATTCAAAAACAAACAAACAAACAAAAATTATTAAGTAACTTATGAATAAAAGTACGCAATAAAAAATTTCGTGCAGTACATGCACTGACGATAATAATTTGTTATTCGCTGATGTAGCCCCCCGCTAGTACAACGGTATGTCTTCGGATTTACAACGCTAAAATCAGGGGTTCGATTCCCCTCGGTGGGCTGAGCAGATAGCCCTTTGTGGCTTTGCTATACTTAAAACACACACAAACACACACTCGCTGATGTATACACGGATATATAGAGAAAATGTATATTGCAGACAGCTTATACTTATTACATTTATAATAAAAACATGTATAAATGCATATGTTATTACAAGATATTTTAGAGAATTTTCCAGTTTGTACTTTCTCTGAAAATTGTTGATAACAATCAACTATGTATTAGAAAGACATCAGCTGTACATCAACAAGTCAACAAGTGAGTAATCGGATGTAAGAAGATATGGTTGGTTGGTTTGGTGCTTTAAAGAGCAAAGCAACTAGACTATCTGCGCTAAAAAATATGCTTGATTTGAATTTCGCGCAAAGGTATATAAGCTAACTCTGCGCTAACTGTCCCTAATTTAGCAGTGTAAGACTAGAAGGAAGGCAGCTAGTCATCACCACCCACTGTCAACTCTTTGGCTACTCTTTTACCAACGAATAGTGGGATTGACCGTCATATTATAACGCCTCCAGGGCTAAAAGGGGGAGCATGTTGGGTGTGACCGGGTTTCGAACTAGCGACCCTGACAGTACGAGTCGAGTGCCTTAACCACCTGGCAATGCCTAAGGAGATAAGTATAAACATATTTTTAACACTGTTTAACTACTTATATTCAACTGTATATTATACGATATGAACAATAATTTTGTTGCTCTTACCCAAATGTCCCTTTACACCCCAACAATTATTAATAAGCATGCTACACGTCTACAACTATTTAATTGCACACATTTAACTGCGCACTTGCACACCATCAACAATTAATCAGCATCACGTTTTTAGTTATGCACTTATGCATCGTCAGCTGAGTTTAACTGCAAAAATGTTTGTAATTCACGAGCAATTGCTGCATGCATTCAGATGTGTACCTTCACATAATCAAGATGTACTAAGTTAATGTGCTTAGACATGCCTCAAAAATCATCAATAAATGTGTTTGGCTGTACGTGTTGTCTTCTACAACGCTAAAATCAGGGGTTCGATTCCCTCCTGGTAGACACAGCAGATAGCCCAATGTGGCTTTCCTATAAGAAAACACACACACTGTATGTATCACTCCATATGCAACATCGGTATAATTCACACAACGGTCCTTGTCTATGTCTTTTTCCTGCATTGCATAAATATTTTTTTACCCGATCTCTTTGTTTTCTGTATGCATTACTTACCCATGCGTGTAAACTCGAAATTCTGTCATTCGTTTTGAATTCTACAACTAGACGGCAGTCTAGGAGTTGTTAAATATTTTTAATGCTTTATTATTCTGTATTCGTCTAAGGCTTAACACTTACACCTGTAATCCATTGTATAAAATTCTAGTACAGTTATATTAAACTTACATTGTTTGTTGTTTAATGCGAGTGTAATATAATACATTTGCTAATGCAATTGCTGTTTTTCTCTTGATCTAAAACTTTTCAGCCTTGGGGGCGTTATAATGTTAGGTCAATCCCACTATTCGTTGGTAAAAGAGTAGCCCAAGAGTTGACGGTGGGTGTTGATGATTAGCTGCGTTCCCTCTAGTCTTATACTGCTAAATTAGGGACGGCTAGCACAGATAGCTCTCGAGTAGCTTTGCGCGAAATTCCAAAAAACAAACAAAAACAAACTTAGGACGTAAAACGTTTCTACCCTTATATGTCACTGTAAAAAAACACAACGCAAAAACTTCAAACAAACTACAAAAACGGAAAATTTGTATGCCTCTTCTCATGGATCCAACGAACCTCTATACAAAATTTAGTTGTATCTCTCCATAGATTCAATGAGCCTTGATACCAAAAGGGCTCAAAGTAGTGTTAAAAAACGCCCACAAATTCCGCGAAACGCACTATTGAAAATTTGTATGTAACCCCGCATGAACCTGATAAGCCTCCGTTCCAATTCACACCATGCAAAGTTTTTACATTGACCGGACATACAACACACAGCACAAATTGTACTTACACAAATTGTATGATCATATCGTGCTAAACTTATTGGTTTTAACAAATAGCTACACAATTTTGTTGTAGCCTATCCTCTAATATTTCTCTTGTTGAATAGTAAACATTTTGTCTTATTTCCGGATAAAAAACCTGTAATGTAATATTATTTCTTAGGAAAGTCTCCTTTTGCCCCCGCTAGTACAGCGGTAAGTCTACGGATTTATAACGCTAAAATCAGGGGTTCGGCTCCCCTCAGTGGGCTCAGCAGATAGTCCGATGTGCCTTTGCTATAAGGAAAACACACACACAGATGTCTTTATTTTTAATACTTATACTTAAGGTATGAAGAACTCTGTGGAAGTGATAAAACATTATCTCACCGCTAACCTTTAGATTAAACAGTTTTCTAATATATAAATAGTATATGTCAAGTTCTCTTTTACTAGAAAGTAATATGCATGAAATTGAATGAAACTGAATAACTGGTTTCATAAAACATACAAAACTCTATTGACCTGTCGGTGGTAAAATGTTCAATGCTTTCGACTATTTACTACAATCGCAGGTTTCTTTTACAATAACTTCTGGCATTTAATACATTAGTTATTAGTGTTTTAAATTGATTTTAAAAGTTGTTGAAATGGTTATAAATGATATGTTTTAATTGAACAATACATTTTGAAACTTTTAGAGGTTGTAGCAGAGAAAATAAATGATTTCTGATAGAGTGTGATGTATTGTTGTAACAGGTGTGAAATATTTATGTTATAGATATTGGACTATTTAATATTCCGTGCTACAATTAAATATCACACGTTTTCATAGATTTGCCTCTGTCTTTTCCTTCTGTATTACAAATATAACATTGATAATACAGAAGAAAAATATTAATATTGGATGGCGAGAAAAAGTCACGTTTTCTTAATTTTCTCTGAGAAGTTGGTTTGTGTTTCAAGTTAAGCACAAAACTATAATGAGCTATTTGTGCTCTGTCCACCACCGCTGCTATTCTTTCTTTTTTATAGCCTGGCATGGCCCGGTGGTTAAGACACTCGATTTATAACCTGAGGGTCGCGGGTTTGAATTCCCGTCACACCAAACATGCTCGCCCTTTCAGCCTTGGGGCGTTATAATGTGACGGTCAATCTCACTATTCGTGGGTAAAAGAGTAGCCCAAGAGTTGGCGGTGAGTGATGATGACTAGCTGCCTTCCCTCTAGTCTTACACTGCTAAATTAGGGACTGCTAGCGCAGATAGCCCTTGCGTAGCTTTGCGCGAATTAAAAAAAACACACAAAAACTGTCCATCACGGGAGTTGAAATCCAGTTTCTAGCGTTGTAAGTTCACTGTGCCAATGGGTGGTTTTCTGAGAAATTAACAGGGGTAGAGGTTTATCATATTAAATGGTTGATTTATGTATGTGTTTTCAGACGTTTGAATAACATCCACTTTATTTCTTTTATAAAAGAAAAATGTATATAAATATATCATTATAATTACCTTTACAATTTATTTTTAGATTTTTGTTAAATATGAATATTTAACAATCTTCAAAGAGCTGTGTAATGAAATGGGCTCTGAATTCGAGGTACTTTTGTACCATTCTAACGTTCGGTGGTTGTCATGCAGATTGCTTCGAAAAATCTGAGTTCATTTTCATTTTGACGTACATGGCCGATATCTTTAATGCTCTCAACCATCTCAATCAACAGATGCAGGGCGGTGGAGTCAACATCATCAAAGCGGAAGAAAACCTGAATAACTTTCGCAAACTTTCCCCTGCTGGACGACTGTGTAAGTAAGATCGAAGATGTGTCTGAAATCGGAGACATTTCTGAACCCGGGAAACTGAAGCAAGCAATTGCCATGCACTTAGATGAGCTTCCAAAGTCTCTCGACGGATACTTCCCCATCAGAGTCATATCCAGCATGGGTGAGACAGCCGTTCACGTTTAGTGTTGCAACAGCAGATCTCAATGATGAATACCTCGACGAAATCATTGAACTTCAGCAGAGCCAGGTTCAACAGCAACTTTTCAGAACAACAACGCTCTCAACGTTTTGGTGTCACCAAATCGTAGCGTACCCTCTTATTGCTAAGAAAACCTTTGAGATACTCATACCGTTTGTTACAACGTATCTTTGCGAGCAATCCTTTTCGAGGATGGTAGACATAAAAACGAAGAAAAGGAACAAACTTTGTTCCGAAAATGATATGAGAGTGGCACTTGCCAAGGTGAAGCCGCGCATTTCTGAACTTGTCTCTGAAAGGCAACAGCAAAAGTCACATTGATTTGCAGTAAATATTCATTGAGTTATGTTTTTTGTTTTTGTGTGAAATTCATGTTTTGTTGGTTTTGTTCTTTGAACACGGTGATATTGTGTGCAACTGATGCATGGTTTATTTTGTGCACTAATAAAATATCTACTAATGTTTTGAATTTGAAAAAAATCATATTTTATTTTTCCAATTACAAAGGGTTCAGTGAAAGCAAGTACGGAACTTTCGGGATTCAGTACCTCTAACAAGGTTAAAAAACCACTGATTTATAAGAACACATTGTTTTTATTGTGAATTACATAAACTGTTTATAGGGCTTTGTGTACTTTTTAATTCTCTATAGAGTAACCAAAGCTGTTTCAGGTATGTGAATGGTGTTATGATATTGCGCCTTATTTATTATTCTCTGTTATACAGCGAACCAACTATTTAATTTATTCATTATTATTTAAGTACAAAGCTCCACAATAGGCTATCCGCGCTATGCCCACCACAAGTATAAAAATTCAGTTTGCAGCAGTGTAACTCGCAGACATATCGCTGTGCCTTTATGGGGTGACAAACTATGTAATCATTGTATATAAAGTATATGCAATAACGATTTCTCTTCTTTTTCACTGAAGGTAAAATTGAAGAGAATCTGTGACGTAGAGCCCAATGAATTCCTTGATTAGCACACCTTGAATTAACAATTTAATTTAATGGTGAATTAAAAAGGACTTAAACCCCATAAATACTATACACTCTCCACCGTTTTAAGAGATCTAATTGTATTTTTTAATTTGTTGACCCGAGCTGTACTGAGGTGCTTTGAATGGACGAAACTGTAGTCCACAATCGGCCCGGCATGGCCAAGCGTGTTAAGGCGTGCGACTCGTAATCCGAGGGTCGCGGGTTCAAATCCCGGTCGCACCAAACATGTTTGCTCTTTCAGCCGTGGGAGCGTTATAATGTGACGGTAAATCCCACTATTCGTGGGTAAAAGAGTAGCCCAAGAGTTGGCGGTGGGTGGTGATGACTAACTGCCTTCCCTCTGGTCTTACACTGCTAAAGTAAGGACGGCTAGCGCAGATAGCCCTCGAGTAGCTTTGCGCGAAATTCAAAACAAACAAACAAAGCAGTCCACAACCTACCCTATCATTGTATTCTATCATTTCTGTGAACTCCAACGTCCCCACGGCATATGGCCAATGAGAGTTACCTTTTAAAAAGTCATGATTAACTTGATGATAACCCAAAGAGATTGAAACATTAATACTTGTTTTGTTTTAAATAAAAGTTTCAATACTCATACCAGTCATCTGTCTCTACTACGTATATATTTTTTCTGAATGTTCAACTTTTAATTTATTTGTTATATGATTCGAGTTAGCTTTCATCCAGAGGAAATGCTACTTTGTGTAAATAAATTCATTTTTACAACTTTGTCAGTTTTAACTTATCATGTTATTCTTATTTTGAATAATTAGAAGCGTGAGCGGGATATTTCACCCACAAAAGCAATGTATGTGTGATATGCAGGCATAAATTTTTCATTTATTACCTGCTACATTTGTTTGTTTGAAGTTGCGCATAAAGTTACACAATGGGTTTTCTGTGCTCTACTCACCACGGCTATTGAAACCTGTTTTCCAGCATTATAAGTCCACATACGTAACGATGTGGTAATGATGGTCAACGGCTAAGTACCAGATTGTAAGTTTCAGTCATGTAAGGATAGAATACAATCTTGAAGAAAAGAAACAAAAACTAAACCAAAATGAACGTATAAATATTATATTAACAATGAAATATGGGGCAAAAACTTAAATTTTGAGCTATCAACTTATGTTTACTTTTCAAAAAAATGCCAGATGGTTAGCATGCTAACTGGGTTCAACTATCCACAGTTTGTGTTCTGTTACTGAAAAAAAAAAAAAAGTTGTTTGACACATTGAGGCTGTGATCGTATTGTTTGTTTGTTTGTTTTTCTTATAACAAAGCCACAAAGGGCTATCTGCTCAGCCCACCGAGGGGAGTGATCGTATTGTAAAAGTAATGCTCAAAGCGCAAGAGTTAATGATATCTGCTGTTTATCAGCTGTCTTCCCTCTCGTCCGAGTAAGTATAAAATTAAAAAAAAAAAAAAAATTCACATAATTATGGCTTCTCAAGACTCTTTGGACTATTGGAAGACCGCATGGGAAAAAAATAACACCAAATGGCACATGCAGGACAGACATCCGTAAGTAAAACTGGTTTAACGAAATAATTCCATACGTTCCTTAGTGAAAATTTGGGATAAAAATAACAGGATGCGTATATGTAAGTGAAATCGATTTAAATAGGAACTGTGCATTGATTATAAAGTTACACATATAAGTAAAATACAGTTAAGTAAGAACTATTCATTGATTATAAAGTTAAACGTTAAGCGTGAGAGTGAGAGTAAATTAAGTCTGTCATAACCAAAAGCGATGCATGTTAGTAATAGAATACATATAAATAGTATTATATAATTGTTAAAGATGTTCCGTGTGAGCTGGACAGTTAGTGGAATATGCTAATCGAATGTTAGGCCTATCAATTAATCGCTTATTTGTGTGAGGTGGCTGAAATAAAACAACTCTCAACATTTTTAGATACACGAGGCGTAGGCATAACACAGAGATCCCAATGGGGAATTTTTTTGTTTAACAACAAAAACCACAATAACAGTATTCTAATTATTTTGATAATTTGATTAGTTAGAAACGGTAATAATAAAACACTCTAATTTAAACTGAATATGTTCGTTAATCGTGACACTAATTGATTAAAATGAACAAATTTAATAAGGTAGAATAATGAAAAATTATAATAGAAATATTTTGGTCACTGTAGAGTTGGAATAATAAAAAAACAGTAGTAATTAAAACACCGCTTTTGTTTAGTTGGTTAGTTTTGCATATTTAATGATTTTAATTATAATTTTGATTAATTAATTATTTTACATGACAGTGATTGGTGTAGCCAATGTGTGTATTCAAATTAACCACTGCACTCTAATGTTAATAAGAAATGTGACCCAGAAGAAGTTGTACTTTGTTATTTTCATATTCAAGTCACAATCTTTCAATTGAAAAATATAAGTAACTATCGATTCAACTGTTTTAACTTCAAGATCATTATTTATCATCAATTTGTTCTTCAGTGGGGCATGTGAATCTCACATTATTCTTTCATAAGTTGCAGAAGTAATTAGGCATATAACCATTTCAGTTGAATAACTTGGTGTATGACTATGAATATTTGTTATTCATGTGGTTTCTCAATTGATCTTTAAGTGCCTTATGTTTTAGCTCTACAACCTCATTTGGTAACACGCAGTTAACTTGTTTTTATATCTTAAGTCATGTTAAAAAGTGTTTACATTTGATTTGCTAGATTTTGTTAATGTTTTAGTTTGTGTAACTATAAGAACAATATTGTTTTATGCTATATAATTTTAAAACGGCAAAGCTATTATTGTTCTTCTCCTAGCATTCTGAGTAAGCCTAGTACAGCCTTTGAATCAAATATATAGTTTTTTCCATTGAGAAGTTATCTCCTTTCATTGAAAATGCTTTACAGTAGGTAGTTACCCATTGTTACAGCCACAACGAGAAAAGTTTAGTCATAAGAAACCATGCTATGTTAGTCTTATTCTTTAAAAGGCCACATCTGCTAAATTGTTGTTGATTTCCTATTCATACAGGAAACCTTGATAAAAAATTTTATGGAGGTTTTCTTTTCAATACATTTTGTGATTTAATTTTTCCATCAAAATCTATTTTTAGTTAGTTTCATTGTTGAAAGTGGCAAAGTATTGGTAACCAAGAGATTTAATATTTATTTTAAAAACCATATTAGACAATAAATGTTTTTAATACATTAGTCTTAATGTATTAGTTACAGATTTCAAGCAGATTTGTGTAAAAATGGCATGTCAAATCTATCTGAAATGAAAGCATTGTACATCAAAATTAGTGTTATGCCTGTGATTTACAGCAAGTGTAAAGTGAGAATAAGACATCAAGTATGACAGTTTGCTTAAAGACACTTGTATGTACAGTTGTTGAAAACCAAGGATAAGATTTGTCTAAAAATATTTAGTGTGGTTCATTCACACATACACACACATTTAAGGTTGCTTAAAAGCAGTATTTTACTCTGTTAATTCATATTTTCATAATAAAACTAAAAACATTGACAAACAGACACTGTTGTTTATGAACCTTAGTTCTTGTTTACAGTAATTTCAGTAACACATTTAGATGAATTACAGTTATCCATCATAACCTTTTTAACAAGGATTGAAGTTTATTTTTAAATAGATAAAGTGCTGAATATTAATGAGAGGTGCCACTTGTGTCATAAACAGCTTTAAAGATAGACATCTGTGACTGTATTTAGGAACTTGACATCATACTTGCTAGCTCATACTTTTCTTGATGTAAGGAAGGTTTTGGCAGTGAAGTAGAAGTAGTAATGTTATTATGGCAACACATGCTTGCTTTTTTTATGTATAAGCATAAGTTTATCACTGTGAATCCCATGCCTGTAACAGATTTTATTTCTATTTTCAGGTATTTGGAAAAGTATACAGATATTCTTCTTAATGGTCGTAAGGATGTACAGATTTTCTTTCCAATGTGTGGAAAATGTGTGGACATGAAATGGTTAGAATTATAATTTTGATTTTAGCCTCTCATATTTGTAGCAATACATTTTCACAAGTGCAAGATTATTTTCATGAATAGGTACACACACTCACAGCTTAAATGATAGACAGTTTGTTGCTATCATGTATTAGAGTACTTGTGTATGTGTGTGATGTGAAAGCTGTTATGCATTTTATATTAAACACAAAGTATTTTTTGTTTTAGTAAAGCATATATAAAATCTGCCAATTGTTGTTAGAAAATTGTATAAGAGTGTATTATTTTAGGACTAATATTTTTATTCTTTCTGTTGATAAAAATCACAATTTTATATTGTGAACAGCAAGTTTAAAGTAGTTTGTAATCTTAGTTGTTGAGCTTAGTGATTAGTGAATATGCTGATTAACTGCCAGTCTTATTAATTGATGGCATTTAGTTAGTTATTAATTTTTATGAGACTAATATTTATATTTCGGTGCTCTCTTAGTCTTTTAAAGATATTTTTGAATTACCATTTTTGTAATGTGATGGACATCTTTAGGTACAACAATTTAAGATTAATATTTTCAAAATGAGAACCAAAACTCGAGCATTTTCGAATAGTTGACTTTTTCTTTTTTTTTTCTTTTTTTTTGAGAATAAAGGGTTATGTTTAATGAGTGTGATGAAATGTATAGGCTTGAATGTCAATGTCATATAAACTGGATGTTCAGTACAAGTTGGCCTTGAGAACTAGCCAATCATAACCTTGAGTTGTTTGTGTCAGATTTAATTTTGTGTCAAAGGGGCATGTAAAATTCATAGTAGTTATAAGAATTGTTTATCTTTATAGAAATTAATTAATCAATAGGAGTGTAACACATCCTCCTGATGCAGGCGACTCCCTCTGTGTGATTCTACTGAATTTTTTTCTCATTTGGCTGTGATATGTCAAGATCACATTGATTTTTTGAAATATGTTTCAGTATTGATTGAAATGTTTTGTAATTTATTCCAAAGTGTAATTGTTTTTTTTCTTCAAAAGTTTGCAAACACAAGGATAACTTGCTTTTTTTTCTTTCTAGTTTTTGTATTTATTTGTTTATTCTAACACCATTGTCTAGTTATTCATCAATAACAATGATTTCCGAAGTTTGTGTTACTACTATGGCGGCTATACCATTTGTCAGCAAACTTATATAGGCTGCAGGTGGAGAGGAAGTTGACTATGAAATTATTAGTTCTTATTGATTGTTTTATGAGTCTACCTTCTTTTTATGATACTGCTTTTTTCCACCTGAACATGCTTGGGATGATGAGGAATTTGATAGCCCTTTTGTCCATCTTATTTTTGCCATGTTTTCCTTTGTACTCTCTGCAGGATGAGCTAGGGCTAATATGGCCATGATTTCTCATGTGTGTTCTATTTTATCACTTTCTTCAATTTCTGATAATTTTTTTCCTTCCTTGTTACATAATAGCACATTCCATTTGCCATTTCTCTATGGATGTTTATCAAAGTAAGTGGAATGTTTTCTGCTGTGGGTTAGGGGTTTTCACCTGTTTGCCCCATTGTTCCTCATCTTATGGATTTCTTCACTTGGCTCTTTGATCAAGACCTTCTGTCTCCTTGATTGGGGATTATTGAGCTGCCTTATGCCATGCCTTTTTGTTTTTCTGTACTGGGTACTGTAAAGGTTTGTCCCTCCTTCCCTCTTACTACTGTTGTGTTCCTTCTAGATTGGGATGTCAGTGTGGTTTGTTTCACTGCTTTACTGTTCTTTTGTTCAGTTTTTCACTTATCTCTCAAAACTTGTTTCCTTTTTCTTTTAGTATGTGGACATCATTGGTAAGATTTATTTTTCATTAATGTTTCACCTACCCTGTATCATTCTACATATTGTTTCCCTTACCTGAATCAATATTTCCTACCCAGAACTTTGGCAGCTTGTGCATGTAATTCCAACCTATGTTTCCAGTCTGATCCAGAGAGACTAGTATGTCATGTACATGCTCTTCATTGTTCTTTTACCTGGATGGCTTCCATTCCTGCTTCTCAATTCCACTGTAAATATCCTCTATTGGTGACTTTTCTTCTTTCACTTTTATTAGTTGGTTTCAGCTTTTAGATTGACTGTCTTATTCTTTATCTTCTTCTCATAATTTCTTTGTTCCAGATGTCTTCTCATCAGATTAGACACTTTAATTTTTCCCTGATATCTCATCATTGTCGTCCGTTGGAGGAAACATTTCAATTGGGCGCATGGATCACACTATTCATTCATCTCTTGCTATCTGCATTGGTTAGCTGTTTCTTTCTTGTTTGATTATTATCTTCTACTTGTTGCCATTTTTCAGATTTCAGTGAGACTGTGACTGGGTAAGTTTTTTTTTTTTTATATTATATATAACTCTTATTTATCAGGAACATGCCCTTTGTTTTTTCTTAATGGACTGTGCTCTGTAACAAGTGATGCCTGTCCAGGTATACTTAAACTAGTGAAATCCACACTGTAAGGCTAGGATGACTTAACAGTTATAATTTCCATGACTACTAAATGCACATTGAGATGTGGTGTTCCACAAGAGTGCTTGTAGGTATTTCCTTGTGATATGTTTGCTTCATTAATATGCCTGTTCCATACCATACTAACCCATGGACTTTACCTTAAAGCAGAAGTGGATAACTGCTTATTCCTGTCATTACTTCGATTGAATAAATCAGGAATGGTCTGCTTTTCAAAACAAAGTTTTTGTGGTCACTTCTGTTGACATCCTTATAGACTCTCCATTGCATTTTCTACTCCTTTTTTTTTCTCCAGTGGAGTGTTGGAGTTGTTACCACTTTCTAGTTCCAAGCAGTTGGTGTTGTGGACATTGGAAGCATCCTCTTGAATGTGACTGATATATATGATTCAAATCATATTGAATCTATTCAGTTTAGAGTAGGGCAGTAGTTTTTGCTAATCTAAAATAATTAGATGTCTTCTGGTCTGATGTTCCATCTCTGAGTGGGTTTATCCCAGGGGATATTTTAGCTCTGGAGTGAGCCATCAAAACTGCAGCTCACCCCTTTGATTGGGATTTTTCATCCTATCCTCAAATAAATGTTGATTCTCAGTGGCTGGATTTTGGATTCAGAACTGGACCAGTCAACATAATTCTTCATACATGTATTATAAGTGTGTGTATTCCTTCCCTCAATGGAACTCGTGTTCAAAGCTGCTGTGGTTTGGGTCATGGTGGTTGCACATGCAGTTTACTTCAGTTCTTTCTCTTACACTCTTTCTTAAAGGTTTTTGTGTACAAAAGATGTTACTGCACTGGGTATGGTTCCTGTTTGATTCATTTTGAGTGATATATTTCACAATACAGGGATATTTTTATTATTCCAATCATTCAGATGTTGGATTCCCAGATTAGTAAAACATTTTGTCACTTTGTTATCGCATGCTCTGTTCACAGATTGGTGGGTATGATATCTCCTTCCAGTCTATTGAACTTGAGGTGAAGTTTGTTTGATCCTCTCTTACCCCCACTAGAAGGGTGAGTTTTGGATTGCAGTTGACTCTGCCATTATGATCCTCTTTTCTACCTCCACATTAATGTTGGCTTCAGGTGGCTGGGTTTTGCATACAGTTGACTTGCTGTGTATGGACAATAGTACAAAAGCCACTTTACATCTTGGGACACGTTGTTTTTACCTTCACCCATATTACTATCTTCAAAGGGATGGAGATTTTAATTTCAGGTGGTTTGATTCCCAGTCCAAACATTGTTCTTTTCCTTTTGGATGTGCTTCTCCCAGTTTATGTCTATGTTTGCAACACCTCTTTCAACACTTGATGTAGAGTGTAACTGGTACGGAAGAGAAGTGGTGATTGTTAAGTGATTTTCACATCTTGTATTTTAATAACAAGATAGAGGACAGCAATTTGTCTTGCCAAAAGGTGTTCTGAAGTATTTGAACCATACTGTGTAGACTTTGATGAAAAGAAGACAATTATTTAAAGCTTTGGATATGACTGAGATAACCAATAATGTAACACATTTTTTTACATGTATACTTGACTTGTTGTGAATGTATTATGTTTAAACATGAGGATTGCATGCTGTTTGTTTATTGTAAAATTTATTGCCAACAATTTGCAGACACCCACTGTAAAGGATTCTGGCCTGTGTAACAAAATTTGACAATTTTTTTTCTCAAGTATATTACCTTTTTTTCACTCTCTTATACCTATCACTAGTCTTTATTTTCTTTTTTTCTTTGGCCCTTTTTGTATAATATTGTTTTTCTCCTTCCACTGATATCTGAGTTCATGCTAAAGTTTTTTTTTTGTTTGCACTCTGCTGCCATTATGCCATGTTCTCATCAAATGGATGAAGATATTCCTTAGCTTATAACCAGTCTTAAGTCCTTTTCTAGGACTCCTGAATTTAAGGTCTCTTTTTCAGGCTTGAGGCTCCAATCCATTTTACCTCTGTTAGTCTTTTATAAGCTTGATTTCTTGCCTTTTCCTTACTCTCACTATCCTTTTACATTATCTCTTCCATCCATCTCCTTTTGGAAGCAATCCTCCATTAGTCTGAGAGGTTTTCTTTCTTTTTCTACATTTGCATGTCTTTTTCCTTGGCCTTGTCCCTTTTTGCTTAGTTAATCTATTGATGGGATTTAATAGGGAGGGACACCTTTCTTGCCTGGGTATTTTTGTTTCCTTTTTATCTCTGAGACCTTTCTCCTGCCAGTGGGTGTTTGGTTGGATACTTCAATCTTTGTAATCATGGGATGAGGTCATGTGCTATTATATTTTGTTGACTACCCTTGTATCCCATCTTTTTGAAGCTTCCTCTTTTTCAGTTGCATTATCTAAACTTCTTTCTGCTCCATGTTCTTCCATCACATTCTTGTTCTCTCATTTTTTCACTGTCTGTAGGTTTTAATGGCAATAGTCTTGTTGGTGACTGCCCTCTAAGCTTAGGAATAATGGGGACATTTTTGTCCTGATTTGTGAATCCATGAATTCTCTTTGTGCTTGACTGTTGGGTGCTATAAGTTCTTGCATTTTGTTTTCCTTTCGTCCTCTTTTGTCTTTTTGTGCCTTTCTTTCTTCCAAATAATTAAATATCTTGCTAGCATCTATTCAAGGTACTGTCAGATCTTTTGAACAAAGATATTACTGAAAAGATTTCTTGCCCTTTACAGGAATTTATTCCCATATGTTTGTCATTTCCAAGATAACTGTAGTTTGACATCTTGTCATAGATCTTTCACTTCTCAATGAATATCTCATCTTTCTTCAGTTTACCATGGATAGTTTTCTTAGCTTCTAGTATTTTTTCTCCTAGGTCTTTGGATGACCAAAGTAGGCATCTCTGAAGCTTATTTTTACATCACTATTTCTTCAACATCCATATTTTATCTTTTATTTGTACATCAAAGTTGAATTTATTAGTTCTGTGCTCTGCCTTCTGTACTGGCATCACCCCCATATTTTGTTTGTCAAAAATGCATACCTTTCTCTCATTATATTCATGACTTGGGATTAAAATTCCACCATTATATGGATGATTAATTTGTTTTAGCCTCATCCCAGTAGGATTTCTTCAACCATACCCTTCTCTTTGTTTGGGAAGTAGTTTTTGTCAGTTGGCTAGGCAAATGTAAGAAGTCTTATCTCACACCTGCCCAGTGTCTAGTTCTTTGGGTGTGTTCTTCTCTTCCTGTCTTAGCAGGGCATAGACTTCTCCACTTCATTTTCAGGGCATGGAAAGTTTGGTTTCCACATTTATATCCTTCTCTTCTCTTCCTCTTTCATGGTATTTAGCTTCAATAGTACCCCTTGTTCCTTAATTTGTGCTCATATGCATCTTTAACCCTTTTGCAACATGCTTGGTATAATATATACAAGTTTGTCTATATAAGGAACAAACTTGTTCCTTAATTTGTGCTCATATGCATCTTTAACCCTTTTGCAACATGCTTGGTATAATATATACAAGTTTGTCTACACATTTACATGTTAAGTATTTGCACTATAACTTTTGACACAGCATGCTTATCTTCACAAAATGTGATAGACTTTCAATTAAGATTATAATTCTTTTGTACACAAAAATCAGATTTGTAACAAAATATTTTTCTAAAGAATTGCTCGTAAAAAAAATATCAAGTATGTTTCATTACTTGTCCGAGTGCAAATTGATTTCTTGTTATGATTAAAAAGCTATTTTTGTTCCAGAAATCTCGAATATTATTTGCATAATCTCTAAGACCTTTTAAAAATACATTTCAAATGTTTATTTTTAATAAGACTTTATATTTTGTTATTTTCTGTACTATAACTATGTGGGTCTGTCATTTGACCAACCTTGTAATCATCATAAAAAATTAGAAATTAAATATAAATTATGCTTTTCTGATGCTAAAATGACTAAATATTATAACACAAAAATACAAATGTTTAGTTTTAAGTAGCTTGAGTCTCATAATGCCATACATATCTATATATATATTTATTATTTTTTATTATATTGACCTTCCAGTATGACTAGCTAACATTTTATATAATGTGGTACCACATGCATTCATGTTACTATGTCCAATAATATAAAACTGATCTTTAGTCTACCTGTCTTGGCTGTGTTTTAGTGGACTATTATTTTGTAGTATCCAGTAACATTTCAATTATTATACCTGTGTATATAGATTATTACTGTTTAGAACTAACTTATTAAACCTATTTTTCTTAAAATATAGAACAATAAATAAGGAAGTAAAGAAAACAATTATATTTTCTAGCTACGATGTTTGAATTTGCTTGCTTCTGGATATAGATTGCTAAGTCTTTTAAAATTTTGCACATGGAGGATATCAAACAGAATTATTTTTTTAGGTTGCACACACACACAGTTGAATAACCAAAAATAATACCATAGAATTAAACTATAATTTATTAAGCTTAGTAACTAAGATATATTTTGGTTTACAAAAATATGAAACTTTGAGCAGACTTTTTGAAATTTGGTTTGAAAGAACATAGCCCTTTCACAGAATAAAATAGCTGAAAAATCTATGAGGAGGACATTCTAAGCAGTTGATTGGTTATTCACATGTCATATATTGTAGTAAGAGGTAATGGAAAGAGGTGAACAAGGTTACTGTGTTTGATTCAGTACAGAAGCTATATCTCAGCAAAATAAAAAGATATGAGGATCTTACTTTATATTATAGTTTGTTAATATTGGTAATTTGAATTCCTAATGTGTATGAAACCATATACTTAGTATTCTGGCATCACAAACACCTAATTTTAAATAGTGCTGCATTCAACATATGTGACTCACTAAAATCTATATTTAGGTGTTATTTTTTAATATTTACTTTTTAAGTTAAGAAATTAACTCGTATAATATTAAAGTTTAAGTTTTATAATCTACAATTTAGTTCCAAAAATATTTACATAGCTTCATAAAATGGTAGTCCAATAAAATTTTGAATTCAAGTCAATAAATGAGATGACATGGGCTTTGATTTGTGACCCTTTGCAAAAAATGTTAACAGTGAACTCTACATGACAAATGGAACCTCTCTTGGGATCTCCTGTCCATCTTCTATTCACCTTGATCATACCTGGTGGTTGAAGAGGATCGATACTATGGTGGGTGTTATTATTCTTTCCTTACATCCTGGTCTTCATCCTTTTACAGATGCTTCCATGGTGGATTGGGATGTTTGTCTTAATGCTTTTAAGACACTGGCACTGGGAGGAGTCTAGACTTTGTGTCAACCTTTAGTATATTGTAGCAGTTTGTTAGGATATGGATCATTTTCTTCCAGACGATGTAGCCATTTGGTGATGATCCATTGAGACAACTTAACAGTAGTATCCTACATGAATCATTATGAAGGCATTCAGTTCACTCTCTATTTTCAAATTCTCAATTTCCTCTTTTGGTCTCATTTTCTACAAGTTTATATTGTGATTTATGTTCTGAATGCCCTGAATCTCACAGTGATTGTCTGTTAAGATCTGACCAGATATTTTCTAAGGAGTCGTCCATTGGTTTTCATGTTTTTTTAACAGCTTTGCTCTAGTTTGGGTACTCCTCACATCACTGCCTTTGTATTGGTGTCAGTGCCAAGCTTTTATTCTGTATTCTGGTCTCTTGTCATGCATAAATTAGCACCAGTAGTGGATGCATTCACTATGGACTGGCTTGATCATTTCCTTTTTACTTGTTTTTTTTGTCTCCTATTTCATTTAGGACACTTCTTGTTGAGTTCTTCTGGTAGAACCCTCTTGTCTAGTTCACTCATGGTTTTCTCTGCTGAGTCTTCTGACTTCCTCTTTCTCAGACCATTTTTTTCATTCTCATGCTTCTCTTTCTTTCATGTGGCTGTGTCATTCCTCTGATTTCATGCATAGGATTTGTCCAGTTTCTTTCATGACCATTAAGACTTTTTATGTGTGAGCCCCTCGTATGGCTTTTCAACCAGGGCTTGTCTGTCTTGACTATTGTTGGTTCCCAGACAGCTCTTGCAGTTACTTTCTGGTTTTCCTTTTTGTGTGCATGTGTGTGCACACCCCTATATCTTTTTGTTCCATTTTTCATTGTTGTTCTTTATTCCAGTTCAGATCCCAATAACCTCTGCCCTTTTCACACAGTTCATTGTTATTGGTGCACACTTTTTTTGTTTATGATTTCCATTCCTGTTTTTTACGCACTTTGTTGTCCTTCTTCTATTACTTTCACTGGACTGGTCCAGCAGCTTATCTGTTTCTCTTATTCTTTATTGGATGGAAATGCATGTTGGTATTTCCAATAAAAACTTACTTCCATTCACACTTCTTACCTTTGCTCTCCACTTTTGTTGCATCTTCTTTCTTCTCTAATATAGATGCAATTGATATTTTAAAAATTAGTATAAAGGAAGCCAGTTGCACTAGGAGGTGGTGTTACATTCTTGTTTGTGGAGGGATATTGTACTAATTTATATGTGGTTAACCATTCTGTTAGAAAAATAAAACTGTCTTAGCTGAAAATAGTCTTTTCCTGCCAAAATTTATATATGTGCCCCTTAGTTTTATATTTAAACCATTAAGTATGAAATGAGGTAGTGCATCAACACTATCAATTCCCTTAACAATCTTAAATGCCTTTTTGTTAAGAGAAGATGATTTCAGAAATCGTACCTTCTTATATGACAACCTTTCCACTCCAGGCGCCATTCTAGCTGTCCTCCGCTGAATCATTTTCAACAATTCAATATCCATTGTTAATTAAGGAACTTAAGACTGATCATAATATTCCAAATGTAACTTGATCAGTGACCTCTGCAATGAAAGTATAATATTTTTTATATTTGTATTCAGTTTCTGTAGATACAATCTACAATCTTATTTGCCCTACTACAGCTTAGATGGTTTAATAGACTGATCAACCACTACATCAATATTCTTTTCTTTCATAACAGTGTTAAGGTTATTAGCATCCCAATTATGACAATCTAGATGCATTATATTGCTTTTATTATAATCAATACCCATCTGGCATTTATTTATGCAACTTACTAAATGACCTAAATCCTTTTGTAAAGCAGTAGCATCCTTTTCACAGGTTGCAACATCCAAGACCTTAATATCATCAGCAAATGTATGTAATTTATTGACCATTCCTTCATCTATGTCATTTAATTTAAATAAAAAAAATGAAAGGTCCTAAGATTGAGCCATGACATGCCCATTTCTGACAGTAATCCAGTTTGATGCAGGTAATGGTCATTGGTAATTGATTAATTGAGTTAATTGTCCAGCTGTACTTGCTGATGATGAGGTTTTTGGTAACTGTAAGATCTTAACTCTGAATCTCTTGTAGTTGAGCAGATGTAGATGTCAGAATAATGCAGCCAAATTAACTAAAAATTAGAGAAAGAACTACTTACATCAGCTTATAAGGGAGATTTTTCGAGTTGTCTATTAAATTTGTACGATTGATCATTGTGAAATCCCTTTCATTATACTCTGATTAACATTTAGCACTTATGATGTACTTTTACAATAAAATTTCATATATTTCTTCCTCTCCACTTTATTTTGATTCCAAACATTTTCAGGTTTTATGATAATGGTCATAGAGTAGTAGGTGTGGAGTATGTGGAAAAAGCAGTAAAAGAGTTTTTTCAGGAACAAGGGTTAGAGTACGTTGTTGAGCCTGTGGAACAAATTTCTGGAAACATTTACAAGGTTAGTTTTTGTTTAATTTTTTTTTTCACTAATTATATATTATTTAATGCTTTTAAGTTGATTAATTTGATCTATGTATTTATACTAGGCATAAAGTTATTCAGTTATCCAACTACTTGTTAAATTGTTTACTAAATACTCGTTCAATGTGTGTAAGTGGAGTACAAAACATAAATTTTTTGCAGTTGTATTTTTAAATTAACCAAGGATATACAGTCTGTTTACCAATCAGTTTTATATGGTATGCTTTCAAATATTTGATTACCATGCAAATGACAAGTTTAGGCTTATGCTATAGGATAAAACATATATAGTATCCTGTAAAAAAAAAAGTTGAGCTCAAGTTTGTCTATGTGACACATGCTATATGATGAAAAATATTTAGTATCCCTCAAAAAATGTAAGCTCAAGTTTGTCTATGTGACACATGCTATATGATGAAAAATATTTAGTATCCCTCAAAAAATGTAAGCTCAAGCGTGTCTATGTGACACATGCAATATGATGAAAAATATTTAGTATCCCTCAAAAATGTAAGCTCAAACCTAACATCCATGTAACACAATAGTCAATCTTGGCTCTTGTAGTTAAATTTTTAATTTTAACTTTACTTATTATTTTGTGTGTTATCAAAACAATAACATAATGAGTATTAATCAATAGTGTTAGTTTTATCTTTCACTATTAAAGCAGATGAAATTAAAATTTGGTATAAAATTTCACTCTAACATACTTATTTTAATATTTATTAGCTTTTCTATAAGCTTTTTTTGATATAATGAAATAGTTTTTGATTTGTAGTTTTTTCGTGAATTTTATCTGCCTGGAGTGTAACTTTCTGTTTCTTTCACAGTACTGAAGTCTGAATAAGGTTACTGAAAAAGCTGTTCTATTTGTTTTTTATTATATGTAATTAATAAAAAGGTTTGCATCAAACCTCCGGTGAGCTCTGTTTTCTCATGTTTGATGTGAAAAGTCACTGTAGTTGTGGTATTTGTGGAGAGTTACAGTGGCTTAGGAGTTTCAGTTTTAGGTTTTTTTATTATTAATTAGCAACTTTAATTCTAAGTTCAGTCCAGCCTAAGCTACATAAAACTCTTCTAAAATGAAAACATTCTTTAGACAAATGCTGAATTATGAAAAACTGTAAAATATTTGGTAAAAATCAAGTTAACATAAAATAGCCAGCAAAGAAAATTATATGATATGATATTTAAGTTATGTAGTTTGAGAATAAGTCTTAATGATTATGTGTTAATATAGTATTTTCAGAATTAGCATATGATGTTTAGTTTAGCTAAATCACCTGAAAGTTTGTAATAAGGTTCAGATGTAAACTTTGGGAATAAGGCCACATTTGATATTAAACCTTCTGTGGATTATATTTACTTGTACAAAAATTCCGAGTGTTTGTTTTTTGTGCAGAATACCTCAAAACAAAGGTTATACTCTCTAACTCTTGACTCATCGTAAATGCAGTTCATTATAGATTCAATGTCATTTTACTGTTTATTTTACCTAAACTATGTTTAAAATGAGAACATCAGCATTGCTTTGATTTATCATAAACAAATTACTTTTAAACAAGTAAAATCTGAGATACTTTGAATCTTTGTCTTTTTTTACATGTGAAAATATGATTTACATGTTTCTGTACTCAAAAAGTTGCATTTTTATTTCTACATGATATTCAGCTTTTAATAAGCAATGTGAAAGTGGCAAGGTAGAAGTTTTTATAATTTTAACAGTTTTTTCAACTGTTAAACTTTTTCAAGAAGTTTTTAAGTATTTTGTATTTTTTTTCTTGTGTCTACTATATTATTTGAAGGTATTTTACACAGTTTAATTTTTTTTTTCTGTTATATTATTGTTTGTCAAAATTTTATAAATATGAAGGCTGAAGTAGAAGTACATTATTTGGAATTAGAAATTAAAATTATTGATAATGATACAAATCTAAATGTTTTTGATATATAAGATTGGTTTTGGAGTACATGGTTTACTCTCTCAATAGAAATACTCTTCACAGTTATTCAAATTTTGTAAAGTTTGTAATAAATTACAATATTTTGTTATTAATGTTGAAATATTGATAGAAAAATTAATATTTAATAGATTTAATAAATAAATCAAATAAAAAATTATAAATCTAAGAATGTATTAAATAAATATAAAGAAGTAAAAATTAAGGAAATTTTACCCAGAATTTCTGATAACTATCTTTAGTTGTTAATAAGAACATTTAAACAATTTAGCACTGTTTTGTGCAGATGAACCCCTTATCACAACTCAAGGCTTGTTTAGAGTCTGACAATTGGTAGTTACAGTGGATTTAGGGACAATGGTTGGGGGCTGGTTTAGGTAATTGGTTGGGACCCTTTATACTAGTTATAATTTGTCTAATCGGCTATTAATTAGTGCCTTACCACCTGGAATGCCAGTTTCAGGAGGTAAGTTTATTTAACTTGCATCCAAATGGTAGTACCTTATTATTTTTCTTTATTTTTTCTGTTATTTCTTTCTTCTTCTTTACTTTAGAGAGCAGTCACTCATAACTGTCTGTAGGCAGTGAAGGGTGATTATAGATGTGGGACACTGTGGGCATGAGAACCCACATCTCGCTCTCTTAATTTCTGTTTCTATTTCTTTTGATTATATTATACTTCATGTGAGACTGATGAATGGAGGTTAAGTCTGATAGTTGGTATAACCCCATGGCAATGTGGGTCATACTTTTGCAGTCATCTTGAAAACCTTAGATATGTTTTTTATCCCACATTACAGCCTGTACCCTGGGGATCCTGTCGACTAGTACAGCACTTTTGATTTTTTGTCTGGGTTTGTTTTTGTTTATAACAATTTATACATAGCTTGTTGCAGAAATTTGAAAACTTTATTCACAAAGACATACATACACTGGAATAATACTGATTTTATTATCATTGTAATTAATGTCCAGATGATAACATTTTCAATTACAAAAGCAACAGAGAAAGTTAACTGAATAATATGACTTGTGATGGTGTGATAGTCTTGTTTGTTAGGCATAGTAATAATTTTGAATCCTCATATATTGGGTTTTTTTTTTTTTTTTGTATGCATTGGAAATCAATCCATTTCTATGGAAAATGAATCAGTGCTATTTAGCTAAATAAAATGAACATCTGCCCCTCAGTGACACAGAGGTACATTTGTAGACTTGCACTGCTAGAAACACAAATACCCCATTGTGTAGCTTTGTGCTTAATTCCAAACAAACAAAAGGAACATATAATAAAACATTTATTGACATTTACTCTTCTAACTTACATTACTTTATGAATTTTAATTGAGAAAAGTACACATTTCAAGATGAAATACATTTTTTTAGACAGCTGATGGAAGAATGAAGATTTTTTGCTGTGAAATTCTGAAATTTAACAGGTAAGCCTGCAAAATAAATTAACTTTTCTTGAAAGGAAAGCATATTAAAAGTTCTCCTCATTTATTTACTATATTGTGTTATTTCCTAATACAGTAATGCTTAGACATAAACCAAAACTTTACTTATGACTATACATTGATTTAGTAGAATTTATATTTTAAGAGAAAATGTTGGAGCACGAAAGGTTTATCTGTTCATCAAATGTAATATGCCACAATCATAATTATATGTATATTTCAATAATTTATTTGGTGCAGCTTGATGTAATGTCTTGGATGTAAGGAATAAATTCTTGTGTTTCTGAAAATGGTATAGAGGTTAAAACAGAACAGTTTTTTTTCTTTCAAAAATGCATTAATTCATGTTAGTTAATTGTTTAACAAAATGAAAATCGAGCGTATATGTTTTTATATATAGAGATTGTGCTGGTTTAATGGATGTGGTGTGGGACAGAGGAGCTTTAGTAGCCATTGAAAAAACTGATCGTAAAATGTAAGTAACTGTGATTAGAGGTTTGGTAGATTTAGAGATCAGTATAATTGCAATCAATACCAAGAGCTTTACAAGTTTAGCAATGAACACTCTTAAAAAAATAATTAAGAGTAATTAGTTACAAGTAATAGGTTGTGGTAAATTACAATAAATATTGTTTGATGATTTCAATCACATTCTTTGGATGGTTGCTGAACCTTTGTCGTATGAAATTTTTGCTGTATATTAATGAAATGAAGTTTTAAAACTGTCTTATTATATATGTATTTTGGATCACAAAGCTCTTATTGTCCATTTTAAACTGTAAAGTATCAATCTTTTGTGAAATTTTCATTCATATGTATTGTTTAAGATTGTAAAGTTTATACTTTGCATTTGAACTTTAAGAAATGATTGCCGTATTTATTTTTTCAGATTTGTCAAGTTAATGCTCTCCATTTTAGCTCCAGGATATCGATATCTTTTATCAGGTTTTTGTTATGATGATTGGTTTTATTCTGGTAAGTGTTTGTGTCAAACTTATCCAAAATAGTTGTGAATAATAAGGAAGCTAAATTTGGGTAAAGTTGTGTTTTCTCACCATTAATAATCCATATTGTTTGTAAATATGCAATAATATTTAAATTTTTATTTAAAAAAAAAATCTGTTGCATCCGTTTTAAGTGCGTGATGAATAAGTTACATTTATTTATAGTAAATATATGTGGAATATTGAAGAAGGAACAAAATAATATTGACAATATTTTTTGTTACAGGCTGCCCTCGAACAGTACCTCCTGAATTAGTGCATATATTGTTTGGTGAGTTTAGTTTTGTATTTACATAATATATAAAATATTAGGTTGTCCAGAAGTAAATGTCTAAACTTTTACAATGACATTTTGAAGCTGAATATGAGTAACTTTTTGTTGGTTAATTTAATCCAACATTTGTCACTTACAAGGCATTTTAATTGTCTGCTGTTTAAACTCTACTCAGTGCAACCCTCAAGGCAGCATGGACAAAAAGGACTTTCATCTGATTTTCCTATACAACTTCAAACTTGGAAGAAAAGCTACTGAAACTACAAGGAATATCAACCAGGCATTTAGCCATGGATCTGTTACTTAATGTACAGGTTTTGACATGGAGATTAAAGTCTTAACCCTTTCGGCACTGAATAACAACTTTTAATGTTTGGCATGGTGCTGAATATATATGTTTGATACTTCAACTAATTACAGTATCAGTACTAAAAGCATGATATCTTGGCAATAACTCAACAAAAGCCCATCGAAATATTCAGTGACTGTACCCAATACTATACATGTTAAATTCAATACATAAGAATAACAGGAATAAAGGAAGGTTGCCTGCCATGCTGATCCTTCAAGTCAACTGTGGTCGTTAACTGCGTTGAAAGGGTTAAAGACCCTGAGGGTTATGGAAGGAAGCCATCCTTAGATGAAAACACATTAAGGAAAGCCACGAGACAGACCCATAAACAACAGTATGTGAGTTTGCAGAAAAGCTAGGCATAAACAAATTGAGCATTGCCAACCACTTGAGTGCAGTTGGATAGACAAAAAAAAAAAAAGGATAAGTGGGTTCTGCATGAACTGACTGAAGATCAACAAAATTGGCAATATGTGACCTGTCAAGGATGATGCTTCAAAAATTGAACAAATTGGGAATCGAGGTTCTTACTCATTCACATTATTCTCCAGACCTTTCCACTACAGATTTTAATGTTTTTCAAACACTCTGACAACTTTTTGAACAATAAACACTCTCAAAACCAGGCAGCTGCAAAAGAAGCTTTCAGGGAGCTCATTGACCGTATAAACTATAATTTCTACAGTAGGGGCATAAACAGCATCATTACACATTGGCAAAAGTGTGTTGAAGCAAATGGCGCTTACTTTGATTATACTTTTCCAAACTTTACAGTTCAAAAATGACGTTTATTTCTGGACAACCTAATATGTTAAGATGTATAACAACTTTTTTTATATGTAATTTGTAAATTATTAATACTTTAATAAAGTATTAAATGGTTTGATGTTTCAATTTATAAATATTTAGACATGTCTCTTTGTAACATGCCTTAAAAATGTAAAGTACTTCAAGAACTCTTTAAATATTTAAAATTATTTTAGAATACAAAAAAAATCTAGCTAGTTTTTATTATTTTGAGCTAGGTGTTCAGCTGAGGCATTGAATGAAAGTTCTTGTATACAACAACAAAGTGTTGTTTACAAGCTCTTATTGAGCCAGTAAAGAACATTAGATTGAAATTATTAGCAGTCTTATTTTGATATACCATTTCACTTCCTACCAATAAAAACAAACATTGTGTTTCACTAGTGCAAGTGTTGGACACTACGAGACTCAATGTTTCATAAACAACTAATGTGAATAATATTTGAATTAAGAAGTATGTCACAATTCAGCCAGCCTGATAAACTCTGGGATTGGGAGACAGACTTCTAAGCATATGCATGCAACAGATAAAATGTATTTTTTGATGATTTATGCTGTGAATTTATGGAAACTAAAAGTTGAACTAAGCAAACAGCTTGTGTTAACCCATTTTATATGGATTAAGGATCAAAGATCATGTCTTTGCATTTGTTGACTCACATTAAAAATATTATTGAATTACTATTTTATGAACTTGTATCATTAAGTTTGGTATCAAACTGTAGATTATAATTCAAATCTTCTTAAATTATTTCTTAATTTAAAAGTAAATATTGAAAAAAAAACGCACCTAAACACTCAATTTTTGTGTGTTATGTGGTATGTTGAATGCAGTACTGGTTAAAATTAGATGTTTGTGATGTCAGAATACAAAGTCTGTAGTTTTGTACAAGTTAGGAACTCAAACTACTGATACTGAAAAACTTGAATGTAAAGTAAGAACTGCCTATTTCTTCTATTTACTGAGATATCACTCGTGTACTGAATTAAACACAGTGGCCCTGTTCACCTCTTTCCACTTTTGAAAATGGTTCCCAATGTTCACTTACTTCTATATGTAACATGTGAATAACCAAGTCTAAGCTCTGAATGTCCCCCAAGTGGTTTTTTCAGCGACTTTTAAACATAATATTGCCGTCTCTTTCTTTTGAGACAAACCTTTGCACTGGTAAGTAAAGTCTTTAGCCTGTTCAAAATTTCTTATTTTTTTACCTAAATACAGGCTAATTACTAAACTTGATAAATGATAATGGAATTAGATGGTATTGATATAGTAATTTATATCAATTTATATCAATCTTTGAGGGTTAGCTTCTTGTTTTATTAATATTCTAATGTCTGATGTGATTGTATTAACACTACCATAATTGGGTTGAAGTCACTAACAGGGGCAATAAAAGTATTAAAAGTATGTTATGTGTCTTAGGGTTCTTTGAAAAGTATGGTTCTTTCAGACAGTCTTTCTTTATACAATATTTCACAGTAAAACGAAAAGTAGTTAAAATAACGTTAAATATTATACTTCCTCCATGATGACGAGAAAACCCACTTGTGGAGAAAAATATACATGTGAAAACAGCTGGTATGGGTAGAGAAAACTCTATGTAGAGTCTGTAAACATAGACGAGATACATCTACTTAACAAAGGACTCAACTTCGCAAAGCACCCAGGTACATTCCAACATTAGAAATTAAAACATGTTTATAAGACCTAGCCAGGAGACTTGTGATACTTTCTACAGAAAACAAAAACAAGATGAAGACAACCAACAGAAAGAAGACAACTTCGACAATTCTATTGACATCCAAACAGCCAAACTTCTCAGAAAGAATTAAAAACCTGTATTTTCCAAAAAACCTAAAAACATTTTAAACGATTTTTCAAAGAAGTTTTTCATAAAACCATCAACATAATTTCACAAAACAGAAAACTAAAACACAACCTTACAAAAAGAGACATTAATTCCATTAAAAACCTAAAACAAGACAAACAATTAAAAATTCTAAAGGCATATAAAAGAAACGCTATAGTCATAACGAACACGATTGAATACATCCAAAAAATGAAGAACGTTTTATCAGACACAAAGAAATTTAAACCAATACACACAAATCCAACAAAAGCACACAAAACGCAACTAAACAAAATACTACTAAAAATGAAAGAAGCCAACACAATTTCAAAAACACTACCTACCTAAGCAAGACCGACTCACGCACACCACAAATATACGGTATCCCCAAACCTCATAAACCAGATTGTCTATTACGACCAATAATGTCCACATGTGAATCGTTTAATTACAATCTTGGTAAATACATAGCATGGGCATTCTCGAAATATGTAACATCAGCCAGCTCATTCATCAAAGACTCTTTTAATTTCAAGTCTAACCTTAATCAACTTAATTATAAAGCCTTAATGGCCAGTTTCGATGTCATATCCCTCTTTACAGAAATCCCAACCGCTGAAGTCTGCAAGATAGCCTTAGAACTCTATATCCGAGACCCTAACCCATCAATAGACATTTCCAGCAACCCTCAGAAAATTAATCACGACGAAGACAAACTTTATGTTCAACAACCACAACTATGTATAAAGAAATGGCCTAAGCATGGGCAACCCAGTGTCACCAGTTCTAGACAACATTTTTATGACACAAGTTGAAACATAAGCAATTGACACAGCATTACATCCACCAGTATACTGGTACAGATATGTAGATGACACGGTTGCGAGATTCACATCTATAAAACACACACATAATTTTTTCAATCACATTAACTTTACATGTGAACAGGAAGAAAGCAATCAAATATCATTTTTAACCTCAAAATTACAAGAACCGATACACAATTTAAAACAGAAATCTACCGAAAAATCACCCATACTGGACTATACATTCTTTGGAACTCAGCACATGAAACAAAACAAAAACTCAACATACCAAGAAACCAAGTAAACATAGCCATAAAACTATGCTCACCAGATAAAATTAACAACGAAATAGACAAAATAAAATAATACTTCATCAACATCAATAAGTTTCCTTCACAAACAGTAAAAAACATTATACGCACATACCTAGACAAAAAGCAAAATCAACCAACAAAAGTAAATATATCCCACGAATTAAAAAATCACGAAATCATATACTGCTGCACACCATATATATTCCCGACATCAGCAGAAAAATAACAAACATTTGGCGAAAACTAGTAACAAAATATGACATTCCAGTTAATACCAAATTCATTCAAAAACCAGGTACAAAACTAAGGTCTATACTATGTAAAAACTACACTGACAAACACCACACCAACATTATTTATAAAATACAACGTGATAACTGCCACGACTTCTATGTTGAAGAAACAAGTAGAAAAATGGAAACCAGATTCAAAGAATGCAAAACGTCAGCTTTACACATTTTCAAACACTGCAAATTAAATAAACACAACATAACCATAGAAAACACTCAAATACTAAATAAAGAAACAAACATAAACGCAAAATTAAAAAAGCCTTAATTATACAACAACTCAAGCCCCAAATAAACCAATACAAAGGAACATCTTTATACCTATATTAATAAACATAATTCAACATCTAAGCACGCCCTCTACATCCCTACACTCAATTATACAACCACCTTCGAACATGTGGTCAGCTATCGGTCAGTAACCCTTTCTTTCTTTGTGAACCTGACGATGACCGAAGAAGATCGAAACGTTGTTCGCTCCTCTACGTAGTGTTTTCTATATCCATACTTGAAGCAACAAATAGAAACATGGAAACCAGATTCAAAGAACAAAAAAGTCACCTTCACACGTTTTCAAACCCTGCAAATCAAATAAATACAACACAATCATATAAAACACCCAAAAACTAAATAAAGAAACAAACATAAACGCAAAATTAAAGAAGCCTTACTTATACAACAACTCAAGCCAAAAAATAAGTCTATTACAAAGGAACATCTTTATTCCTATATTAATAAATATAATCAAATATCTAAATTAGTTCTCTACATTCTTACACTCAATTACACAACACCCTTTAAACATGTGGTTAGCTGTCGGTCAGTCGCCTCTTGTTTTCTTTGTGAACCTGACGATGACGTTTTTCGCTCCTCTATGTAGAGTTTTCTCTCCATACCAGCCGATTTTACTTATATATTATACTTCCTCAGTTTTTCAGCCAGTAATAATGTACTTGAACTCAGTATAGGGTGATTAGGCAGTAGTCTAGTCATGCCCCAACATTGCAAAGTCTGTGCATGTTTTTGTGGCCTGTTAGATGCTCACATATTTAACTACATATTTATTGTTGGAAACATAATCGGGAGTTTAACTTATTATGCATTAAATGTATCAAAAATAAACAAATTAAATGTTCATTTTTTGCAAGTCGTCAAGTGCAAGATTTCATTAATTTTTAAGGTAATCACTGTAATTTACAACACTTGGAAACAAGAGATGCATCAGAAAGTATGTCAGAAAGGACTGATGTTAGCCCTGTTCTGGAAAATTTCTGGTTGATCACCGAGAGGAACTTGTGATGACTCAAAGTGATGTAGAAGATGCTGAAATCATCAACAAAGTTTTGAATTCTTTGAGATTGAAATTTTGAAATGCTTTGCAATAATTATTAAATTTTTATGGTGTGACTTACAGTGCCGCTTTGAAATACCTTTTATAATAGTTTATTTTTTAAATATTGTAAAGTCAAATGTCATACTATATAAGAAGCACTTTAATATAATTATGTTTAATTAGTTGTATAAAATGGGTATTAAAGAGAAAACATCTAACGATAATAACATTTCATGTGTTTAAGTAAAACAACAGTTAAGTTTTTCTTCACAAAAACACAAACTTTATTTTGGACAACAAAAGTGAAAAACAAGCAATAAAGGCAACATGGAGTGACTTGTTTAAAATGTAAGCCTAATAATGAGTAAGACTGTTCGAATGAAATGAGTCAGACTTTACTAATGTATGTAGCAACAATATTAGGAAGTAGGTGGTGCAAAATTATTTGAATCTGGTGGATTATCACAATTTGTCATGTTGAAATTATTGTTTTTAATCCATAATTTAGTTCATCTTTGAAAAATGGTTGTTGTAGTGTAGAATGTTTAATAAACTTATGCAATAAAAACTCGAGTTTTTAATTAGCGTATTATTGGTAAAAACATTAAAATGATGTGAAAATATGCACTAGTGTGGTTGTTTGAAGGGAACTTACGGGTGAAAAGAAAAAAGTAATCATGGCAGTTGAACTGATGTGGTTATTAGTAGCTATAAAATGTTGTAAGGAAATCGAGCGTTCCAAAATGATCTTGCAATTTTAACTATACAATGAAGAAAATATAAATAAACAAATAAACTACATGTATACATTATCAAATTGAGTTAATATTTTTACCCAATTAGACTCTTATATTTACACAACTCAACTATTTATTACTGAAGAGAAAGCTTTCAATGTCTATTTCAATTCCATGTTTTCGGGTATAATAGTTTTATATATAACTGAATATTATCAAATTTGATTACGAGGATCATAAAAAGTTTTATTTTCTTTTGAAAAAAAAAGTTAGAAATTATAAAAGCTTGTCAAAGCGTAGCCTAGTAGCTAGCCCAGAAATAAAGCGATTAACAATGAAATCTCGTTATTCATTAAGATAAACGAGCCCTAGAGCTGGAGGCGGGTGTTGTTGACTAGTTGTTTTACCTCTAGTAGTTTCTGTTAGAAATTAGGAAACCGTTTATGCTGATAGTCTTCGAGTAATTTTGCGCGAATATTTGAAAACAGACACGGGGTCAACTGTTGCTGTACACGGTTTGACATGTGACATATTTATTAGTGGAAACTAATAGTATATGAAAATGTAATAAATATTTAATATGAGATTTGTACTTTTAAAAATATATTCTAAAAACCAGTGAGTGAAAGCAAAAGAGAATATGTTACGTATCAACCACATTACATCTGCCATATCTAATATTGACGAGACCATTCGTCGCAGACTCCCAGTACGCTATTAAGTCTGTTGGAATACAACAATAATAGTATGGATCTAAGCAGATCAGATGCATTAATTATAAATAAGAAATCAAATCAACACTATAGAGCAAAAATAAAATTGGTATAAATAAAAAATATAATACTAAAAACAAACAAAAAATAACTGTAAAATGTCTGTAAGCACAGCTTCTAAACATGTGTAGGGTATCATGTCTATTAGACAAGAACGAAACGCAAATGTCAAACTGGTCAGAAACCGTAGTTAGTCAGAGTTAAGTAAGGGTTACAGGAGGTAAGGAAAATCACTGGGGTAATGGGTGTCGGCAGGCCCTTTGGCATCCACTGACAATATTGCGTTGGAGATTTCCATTATTCCTGTAAATCTGAATAGGGTTTGAAGGGGGTTTGATCCCCTGGAAGTTAAGTTTTTCGTATTCAAAATTGCATTTAAAACTATTTCCTACAGTCTCCTGCTCAGAAAGTAATAATGAAATTTGACATTATGTTCAATATAAATTACTATAAGTACTGGTAGATTAAGTGATGGAGGGGAAATTATGTATCTGCTCCACTTGAAGCTGACGATAATGAGTGGTACGAATCGTGCAAGCATGAGATGGTGCTTCTAGGCGAAAGTGTGACAGAATTTTTGGTAGCGTTGGAATTGTTTGAACTTGCTGGTTTGTATCAGATGTAATGGTAGCTTCGAAACGTACCGTAGGCAGATCCCTTTACTTAAACTGTGCAAAAAGAGTTTACGTGGTGGGTAGAAGCAGTGGCCTGCATTGACTTTTTATGGACCGATATCATTCGTGTGCCATATTTGATGGTCACATTTTGACAAATATAGGAAACTGTTATGCAAGAAGTTCGGATTTTGTGAAAAAATTCGACAAGCACATGTTGTTTTTCACTGTATTGCCCTTCATGTTTTCTTCAGTTCGATTTCAATATGTTTATCCATACGTGCCCTCTTCTAAGTCTGTAATTTTTATTGATCTTTTAAACTTTATGGTGCTTCTTGCCGTCAATCCTTTTAAAAACTCGAATCACTTTAGTAGATACTATCGAAACTACGATAGTGTTTACTTCATAATGCATATAGATTAGAAATGATTCAGAATTGAGTTTAATAAAAAATCATCAGTAAATCAAACCCATAAGCTTATTTGTTTACTTTTGAAATACTCAAACTCACGTCCTCTTCTCTCTCTTTTTGTTTAAATAGTTTCGTTTAAATATAAAGTGGTCGAGTTGAGACAAGGCCAGTTGGCGAAGTCGGTCTTTTCGTTCCCATGTACTGAACAAATACCTAAATATCAGTTCAACTGGGGCAGTAACTTAGGTTTACGTGACGACCTGAAAATGATCTAAGAAGATTGAAACGTTGTTCTCTGGTTTATTTAAATAAAATTTTTAATACCCATACCAACCGTCTTAAGATACATTGTTACTTAGGTTTAATACTTTAAGTCTTGGAAACGTTTGAGGTTTGACATACAGCCCAGAATGCTCAGAAACGTGTGTTTCTTTCTACCATTTTCGTGCTAGATTTCTGATAGTCTAATTGAAACTTTATTGAAGAATTTTAATCTTGAACTACAGTTGTGGTTCATAATAAGGATCACTCATCAATGTTTTGCAATTATTTTATATTGTTCCGCTAGCCTACATAAAAAAAATGACTGCGAGTATTATAATGCAACATGGGCAATATTACTAAATTCATCATTTGCACATTGTGTAGTATTTTTAGATCTTTTTGATTGCTTAGGAAATAAATGCGACTGAATAATCGATGGCACCCAGTCGTTTTAACGTAGTCTATGGTTTATATGAAGCCTCATAATCTAATATACATGCCTACTTACATGCCTGTATGTAGGCAGTGGATAGAATTAAATATTTTTGTAGCAGGCATGAGACGTGTAACATAACGACTATAAACTGTGTTGATGTTGCGTATAATTTGTTTATATATAGGGCCCCTACCCTTCGGAAATAGTTTTTTTATAACCATTGCATAAACGATTTCGGCCATGTTAAACAAACGTGTAAAACGTAATACAAACATTTAGGCTGTATCTCAGAATGGCTGGTAAGGATATTAACACCCATATGTTAATACCCATACTAACCGTTCCGAGATACATTTTTATTTCAAATTGGTTTCTTTAGACATTTAGGCTGTTTCATATAACAGAAATCTTTAAGTTGTAGTCTAAGAGATAGCACCAAGCTCAGTTTCGAGCATCGGATCAATAATCACGCTGATGGTTGATGGCAAATATCGAATTATAGCCACCACTGCGTGACTGAGAATTTTTTTTATAGATAGTGCAGATTGGAGTAGTCATCCTTGAAGCTGACGATAATGAGGGGTGCGGATCGTGCAAGCAGGAGATGGTGATTCTAGGCAGAATTTTGTAGCTATAGATTTTATGTAGAAAATATTTAGTTTCCGATAAAGTATGCAGCAACGACGGCCCACCAGGGCTTTAAGACTGCCACAGTGGAAAAGGGTCGTTAAAGTGTTAGAACTCAACCTCCATCATGAATGGAGGGTGGGAGAATATATGCTAACATAATAAATTCATAACTGTTAATTTACAGATTTTCGACCTTTTAGTGTATGCAAATTATCATTCTAGGAAGAAATATGTTCAGATGTAGCAAAACATTGACCGGCCTTATATTGGCCAACGAAGAGAAGGAAGAGAAATGTGGAAATATGACAACTATAAGAAATATTAAAGATGGTTATTTGTATACATATGTTATTATATTATGACACAGTCTTATATTTATACTTGAAAAATTCTTATGGCTGTGTGTATACACCTCTTTAGAACTAACACTCAACAACAAACAAAAAACTATAAAGCCTGCATGTACAAGTTGAATAACAGTAGGATTCCCAATGGAGGAGGTGCTTTCATTTTTACTCTAAGTTTAATAACTCTCAAGTGTAACTCTGCTTCCCATAACTGTCTGCAGGTAGGTGAAGTGTAGAAGGAATTGATGCGTAGTGGGTGTAAGCATTCAGATCTAAACCTTTAACTGGTTTTCCATGATAGCTGGATAGTTTAACATCAGCGTTTGGATTTTCTTTGACAGATGGGACATTCCAAACTCATTTGGGCGCTATTACCACAGGCATTATCCGCTATAACATCAAGTTGACAACTAGGACCGACAATGGCAATTCTACTCTAATGCTTATTTTACATTATTGTTTTATAGTGCTGATTTAATCGCCTGTTAACAATTAATGTAACTAATAATATTATAGATAATTATTCAGTATTATATGTAAATACTGCTTATTACTCCAACGCGCACTGCACGGCAGACATGTATAAAACTCATGTAGTTAAAAAACCCAGTCTATGCACCATTCCAGTATAGTTTAGTAGTACTTCCAATACCATGTTTACAGACTTCCATACACCTAAAGAGTATAAATATAGAAGCTGTATACATTTTATGACCATATAAAAAACATGTGGTATGTTGATCATCATGCATCATACATGCAACACCACTATCAGTGATAACTAAACTTTTTTAAGTAAGACAGCTTTGCTATTAGTATTAGATAGATTAATGTCCATGACGGACATAAAAAAACTGAAGAAGCAAAATTATTAAAAATTGTTAATTTAAAAAGGGTGAATAGGGATCTTGAAAAAATACAGAAACAAGATAGGTAATTTAAAGTAAAAATGCAATCTCCAAAAAATAAAATAAGCTTAAGGTTTGAAACATTGTTGACATTATTTTCTCAAGCTACAAATACACGTTTTTCTCAATGTTTAAAAGCTGTAATATTTATGAGACTCAACTAATAACCTTATTTCAAGTTATGTCACTGGGCTGAGTAGATTAAATTTAAATATACATGAGTATCTTGTGTGTGACGTGAATGAATGACACCGTCTTGCATGTCTTTAAAAAGTAGAGAAAGAAAGCCGATAGACATTATAATTGTAAGTACGAGTAGTTGTTATAAGTTAAGATTGACCTTGAACTAATGGCCTCTATTTTCCAAAAGGTGGTTTTCATAATCGGGAGTATACTTTTTAACATATTCTCATATTTATTACAAAATATGTATGAATTGTTTTTTATTTGCCAATCTTTAGTACCACTACCTTTTTATTTATTTATGAATAATTGAATATTATCCATAAAATAATTACTATTATTACAAATTGTCAAAAACCTTCTTAATTGATAAATAATAGTTTCTTTTAGTAATACAGACAGACCAACACTATTAGGGATGCGTAGACAGGGGTGGGAAAATAAAATTCCTTTCTTTTATCTGCCTTCTACGAAATTAGTATATACGTAACTTTCTTCAATATCTATACTATTGTTTCTTTCTCTTATGAGTTTCTTTGCATATATTTGATTTGGAAATTCGAGTTATTGATGGAGATTAGATGGTCTCTGTAACGTAAAGTACAGCTATATAAATTAGAGTTTAATACACATTTAAAAATATCAGAACCCCAAATTACATTCAGCTGGTAGACAAACTTCTCAAAGCATACAAAACAATGAAGTGCAACATGTTACTCAAGATTCATTTCCTCCACTCACACTTGGACTTCTTCCCCGCAAAACTCGATGCTGTCAGTGACGAACACGGTGAAAGGTTTCACCAGGACATTGCTACAATGGAAAAACGATATCAGGGCAACTGGAATCCGTCAATGCTTGCTGACTACTGTTGGACACTGTAACGTGATACACCGGACATTGAATACAAACGCAAATCAGGAGCAAAACACTTTTAATTATGTTGAATTTAACAGCGTATTAGAAACATAAACGCAATTAAATACGTTACTGCTGGTAAACAGTTAATTGTCTATTTCTCAAGAGTTCCTACGTGATGAAGCAAAACCAAAACTATATTTGTGCATACCAACCAGGTACCTGTCACAATCAGCAAAAACTTTTCAGGAAGCAAAACTTTTCAAAAAATTATTGTGCAGTGTAATGGTCAAAATCATTTCACGACAGTAACTTTACTTTTTTAAAATAGAACACCTAGAATGTTATTAAGTGCAATAAGAATATATTTAGTGACTTTTTAAAGAGTTTGTAATATATCTGAACTTAACAGGGATTTTATGTAACTTCAAAAATGATAAGTTAGAACAGTTAAAATCTATATTTATATTCCATTAGTTAATGGGTTCCTCCAAGTTAGTAATGACTGTATTTTCATTTAAAATGTTTCTTGTAAATATGTTTGTTGTGCTAATGTCATTAATAAAATTTGTGCATATATATATATATGTATATTTTACATACAAAACCAATATTAGAACCAGCTTTATCAATAAGAGTAATATTAAATAGTTTTTGAATTTCTCTCATTTTATTTTCAAAGATGTTGAAAGAAATATGTAGCTCATATTTAGATAATCTAAGATTTTAACCTGTTTTTTAATTAATAAAAATAGTTTCTATAGAAAAAAGAAACACCGAAGATAATCAGATTTTTTACTTATTTTAATAATGTAATAAAAATATTTTTCAAATCTTTTAAGATTTAACTCTTTGTCTTTTTGTAACATTCTGAACTTAGTATCTCTTTTAAAAACCATTTTAAGTCCTTATCTTATAACTTCTAAATTGCCTCTAACAATATGATTATGAAAAGAACCAGTGAATCCACTGCTGACACAGTTGCAGGGCAAGTTATCAATTTATTTAGGATGTAATTTTTGAATAACCTTTTTTAGTTGAAAATGAGAGGCTCTTGAGATTTATTATATTGAAAACTAACTATATGTTTTAATGATTTGATGGAAACTTTTATTGACAAGTTTTGTAAATCAAGTATTGTAGAGTTAAATCATCGTGTACTTTATTTTGAAATCTATTCCCATATAATATTCTTATGTTTTGTTCTTTACCGAAGTATTTATTGGAATTTAATACCATTTTAATAGAAATTTCATTAAATCTATAATAAAGTATTTAATGTGCGTTTTCTTATAGCAAAGTCTAATTGGGCTGTCTGCTGTGCCTACCGAAGGAAATCGAACTCACTGATTTTAGCATTGTAAATCCGCATACTTAGTGCTGTCCCGCTCCCAAGTGGCGCAGCGGGATGTCTGCAGACTCACACTGCTAGCAGGGGACAAATATTTAATATGAATGTACTTATATTCAAATTGTAATATATATTTTTGACAAATATTGAAGTTTCATATAATTTAATTTATATAATTGTTTTATTATAAATTTCAAAATATTAAACAGATCTGCTAAAAGCAGAATCTACATTTGTCCAGAAAGTCTCAAAATTAATCCAATTTTTTTTTCTATTTTTGCATTTAACCCTTTTTTATTGTGTCTAACTTTTTAAAAATATTTATCCGAAATAAACTTTCAATACAAGTATTTTTGCTTAATGAATTGTCACTTTTGTTTTAAAAATCTTGGCTTAATTCATAAGGATAGAGTTGTTTTGTTTTTTTCAAAACAAAATAATATTATTGTTTCGTTAATAAATTAACAATAAGTGTTTTTTATAAGATAGTAGTTTTGACATTAGCAAACTCGTAATCCAAGGGTCCCGGGTTCGAATCCTCGTCGCACAAAACATGCTCGCCCTTTCAGCCGTGGAGGCGTTATAATGTGACGGCCAATCCCACTATTCGTTGGTAAAAGAGTAGCCTAAGAGTTGGCGGTTGGTGGTGATGATTAGTTGCCTTCCCTCTAGTCTTACACTGCTAAATTAGGGACGGCTAGCGCAGATAGCCCTCGAGTAGCTTTGTGCGAAAGCTTTTGCTGAGTATCTAGCTCTTCTGCTTCTTTCTCCACCTTCTTAGCCATCAAGACTTGGGCAGAGCGATCACCTCTTTCCTTTCGAGCTGATTGTCTCTTTGACTATAATCGTCCCTTTACACTGGTGGAACTCAAACTGCCCTTCATTAGTCTGGCAGTACATCCGTTGGACCAGATGATGTACACTATGGCATGCTGCGCCATCTATCTCCTGTTTCTCTTGCTATTCTTCTAATTGTTTTAACCGGATCTAGCAGAAGAATGTTTTTCCTGATGCCTGGCACCAGACTATTATCCTACCTTTCTCTAAGCCTGGGAAGGATCCCAAGATTCCTTCAACTATCATTCAATTGCTCTGACGAGCTGTCTCTCTCAGACCTTAGAGAGGATAGTTAATGCTCGTCTTGTTTGGTTCCTCGAATCAAACAACCTCCTCTCGCCCACCCAGTGTGGGTTCCGACGACAACACTCCACGATGGACCACCTGATTAGACTTAACGTCAGTGAGAGAAGCCTTTCTCAAACGACATCTTGTATCAATATTCTTCGACATTGAGAAGGTTTATGACACAACTTGTAGGTATGGAATTTTGCGAGACCTCCATATATATGGGTTATGTGGCCATTTGCCCATTTTTATCAAAAACATTTTGATAGACAGAAGATTCCAAGTCGCGGGGGTTTGACACTTTCCCGTTCTTTTCTACAGGAACTTGGAGTCCCTCAGGATTGTGTTTTGAGTGTCGCACTTTTCAGTATAAACATTAATGCCATCACTACTGTTGCAAACGGGCTCTTTGTCGACGACTTTCACATCTCATGTCAGTCGTTGAGACTACTGAGATATGTTGGGTGGCAGCTACAAACTGCCCTCAATCGTTTACTGAAGTGGACCACAGTAAACGGTTTTAACTTCTCTCTGTTTAAAACCGTTTGCATGCACATGAGTGAAGTTGTGCTACCTGTAGTCCCTTAGATCAAGCAGCTACGTGTCAAATTTACAAGAGCATTAAACATTCTCCATGTCCTCTGTACCACTACTTGGGGAGCAGATCGATGTTCTATGTTAAAGATATATCGTGCTGTTATTCAATCGAAACTCGAATATGGATCACTGGTCTATAGCTCTGCCAGACTCTCGGCCTTAAAGATGCTGGACCCCATTCATCATCAAGGACTTCGGCTCTGCACTGGGTCTTTCTGCATTTCCCAACTACAGAGCTTATACATAGTCTCATAAACCTTCTTTGCACCTCTGTCATTTGCAACTGTCTTACTATGTGCTTCGAACCTTCGTTCCTTACCAAAACATCGCACCTGGGGTTGTGTTTTCCTTCCTCGGCAAGTCCTACTTTTCCAGAACAGATGATCTGCCATTGCTCCTTTTGGTCTTCGTATCCAGGCGCATTTGCATAAATTGGGTCTGTCCTTGGATAACACTCCTGTATCCACTGGTCAGCCCATCCCACCATGGCTTCCTACGGTCCCCAGTTGTGACCTATCTTTAAGTCATCTGAGAAAACCAAACATTCCCGTTTGGAAATACTGTGTTATTTGCTGAACATCTTTCGAACCATCCTTCCATTCCTATTTACACAGATGGTTCGAAATTAGGTGACTGTGTGGGCTCTGCCATGGATTGCTGTGGTTCGGTGGTTGCATGCAGAATCTCCTCTGTATTAACTGCTGAACTGTATGCCATTTCTCTTGTCCTGTATCACATAGAAGCTAAGCAGTACTCAAACTGCACTATTTATACTGACTCGCTTAGTTCTCTACTGGCCCTGGAATCGCTTCATGTTAGTTCTCACCCTGTTCTCGCCAATATTCAAAACCGACTGGTCCATTTCTCTAACATCTACTTCTATCCAGTTTTTCTGGATGTCGGGCCACGTTGGTATTCGCGAGAACAAGCTCACCGACACTGCAGCTAAGTCTATTTGCTCTGGCGCTATCACTGCTGTGCCTGTCCTTATGGTCTTGTATTCAAGACTTGGCTCCATGCCAGCTTGGAATGAGCAACGCAAAAACGAACTTTTCTAAATAAAACCCTATATTTGCCTTTGGCCATCTTGCTTCAGTAAGGATCGGAACGAGGATGTTGTTATAACTAGACTACGCATGGTCACAGTTTTTAACTCATCGTTTACTTTTATCTGGGACTGATGCACCAATGTACTGTCTGTGTAACACTCAGGTCACAATAAGCCACATTTTACTTTTATTGCCATCGTTATGACTCTCAATGATGGCACCATTTTAAACATGTTCTGTCCCAGGGTTTATTTGTAATGTTAGACAGTGTTATTGGTGATAATGACACTATCCACCGTGGAAATGTTTTTAGTTTTTTAAAGGCCATTAATCTTTTTAATGTCATTTAAGTTTTTTGATTTATACATTACACCTTTTTTAATGTGGTTCCCTTTTAAATATCACAATCTCTCTAGTTCGATTTGAAATTAGAAAATGGCTGTAACATTAAATAACTCGGAACCAGGACTGGATAGCCCAACTTCAGGTGACTAACGCTGCTGTTTGAACTACCTGTTAGTCATGCTGGTGAGCTATTATTAAAATTTTGCTACAAGTCTTTTAAAACTTTTATTACTTTACTTTTTGAAAATGGCTATAACGTCAAATAACTCGAAACCAGGACTGGATAGACCAACTTCAGATGACTGACGGTGCTTCTTGTACTTACCTATTAGTCTTCCTGGTGGGTTATGATAATTATCATTATGCTACAGAAAGTCCTTTATGACTTTTCTTACTGTAGTTTTTCTCTTAACGTTGTAAACTAGATGTAAACATTGTTTTTATGCTATTTATGTTTTTAAACTTTGTTTTGTTTTACCTTAATTTCCTTTTATGAATTTTACTACATTTACTTTAATCTTAAATTTTTACCAGATGTGTGGCGCAGATAGCCTAGCTGCTTTGTGCCATCAAACACCAAATCAACCAACCAACAAACCCAATGGAAAAGACAGTCTTACTTCACCTGTCTCCAGGCAAATGACGAACACAGGTCCTGACTTTAGCTTTAATAAGCCTGAAACAAAACTCATCTGAAAAGGTGACATTTAACCAGTGTCCTAATTGTAAGTTGGCATGTTATCTTGCCCAAGTAACATGGTGATGATGGTGAATTCTGGTTAATATCGGTTTTCAGATAGCCTTTCTTGCAAAATAACTTTGTTTGATCAGTCTCCTATCCACTGTTCACTGTTCTTTTAATTTGTTCATGCCATTCTTCTTTTAAGGTGTTGCAAGACGTCTTTCGACCCTTGTGTATTAATCTGATCACAACACTGTCATGTCGGGCATTAGTTTTCGGCTGCTTTCAATGGACTTTCCTGTAGTCCATGGCTTTTACGCAGTCTAGATACAGTACACTGTGGGTATCCTACTGTTCTGATAATGTCTGTTTGCTTCATACCCCTTCTAGACAGTCGAACAATTTAACATCATACAAATTCTAGCATACGTAAATTGTCTGAACAAAGCGTTAATCTGTTTCGGAAAATATTATACTAAAAGCAAACCCTTTTATACAAAACAGGTGTGTATGTGTGTTTTGACAAATAAATGCTCAAAACAACTTATACAGACTAGAATAACAACTCTTATATTTTTATCCAATAATAAACTACCTTCTCTATTACTGCTCAGTCATTTACTCAATAACTACAATAACGTCAATATTGAATAGTAAGCAAACATTTTGGACAATATTGTAGTATCATTCAACACTTTCCCAAAGTACAGTTTATAAATTATTGTTGAATCAACTATTAATATCATTTCAAATTCGACAATAGCTTTATCAATGTGTCAAATGAGTGCCTAAGAATTAAAACATTAGTAGGTTTAAAATGTATATATTTAAATTAGTGAATATTTTTAACAACAAAAAATATGGGTCGCTGTCGTTGCGTTTTAACCCAATTCGTTTATTCTCTTGTTAGTCAAATTAGATAACTTCAACAACGAGAAAACTTGAAATAATTTTACATTTAATTTCTTTCTCAGGAAAATTTCTGAAACGTGTCCCTTTATCTTACATAAGACTAATTTTCTATTTTACTATCCAAACGCTTTTATAGAATTCACTTCTAAATGCGTAAATACAACAACGATTTATTCTCATTACATAAAAATGTATTAGAAGTGCTCATCATAGATGGGTGGTGATGATTAGATGCCTTCCCTCTAATAAGAGCAACTAACGCAGATAAACCTCGTGTAGTTTATACGAAATTTATAATAAACGAAACTAGTCATCATATATGCAAGTTACTTGACCTGGATGTCTAAAAATATTAGAAACGATTCCATCGTAGTTGATCTGGGATATACAATGACATTACAGACAGGATCTTTTTATTCAATGGGCAAAAGAAGTTGCCCAGGGCTCACCGCATGCGCAAAAGAGAGAGAGAAAGTACGATATGGTCAGAGGTGGGAGTGGGAGGAGCATCCATAATTTATTTAATTTAAAAATAAACCAGGGATACAATAAGATTAGAAATATGGAACAAATGTTCTTTGAGTTAGTGGATTTAGGTTTTGATGGGATATACAAAGTATCAAAAGTATTGCATTTATATGTTGGTGAATCAGAACTGTTCTTAAAAGATAAAGGAAGGATAAAAGCGTAAAACCTGTGTCTAGAAATATTCAACGAATCTAATATTGTGGAGCTGGCTAAAGCTGGAGATATAAGAAAAGATGTTAACTATTTGGAAGCTGTCAATAGGAGAAAATCATTATTTTATCTCAAAATGCGGATTTATTATTGATTGCTTAACAGGCTAACACTCAAAAAATACTTGTAGCAATGAATTTTCATCAATAAACTTGAAATCAAGTTACAAGGTATGAGTATAATTATATTACTAGAATTTTTGTGGTGCTCTTGTAAAGTACTATTTGCTCTTTTATCGCTTCTCAGTACTTCTGAACAATCACATCAAATATAAATGCTTAAATCACTGATTCAACACTGTGTCTAAATACACTATAGTTCCACTCTGAATTACTATCAACATAAACTTTACTTTTCCGTAATCCTTCGTAATATCTTCTTCCTGATTTTAGCTCATTTCAGTACCTCTGCAGTTCGTGGTCACTATTATCAGACTTAGCTCCTCATTTCAAATCCTTGTTCTGCCTTCTACTCTGTTATCGATGTTCAGGTCCTCGTGGAAGAAGTGGAGACTAAAGCGCTTAGTTTTAGCTGTCCTTTCCATTGTGAGATGGTATTTCGTTTTTACGTTCCCAAACGTATTTCAATTACATGCAGTGCCACAGCGGAATGTCTGCGAACTTACAATGCAATAATTCGGGTTTCGATAGACATGGTGGACAGAGCACAGATAGCCCATTGTGTAGCTTTGTGCTTAACTACAAACAAACTGACTACATTAACAATATTTAAGACAACTGAACAGCCTGACACTCGCATAGAAGTTTAAGATAATTTTTATGCCTCACAAAATTCTTTCCATTGCATAAAGGTACCAAAATAAATTGAGAGAACTTTTCTACCTACAAAATCCATTCCATCATGTTAAAGGTACCACATCAACTTGATATAATTATTATACCCAAGGAAGTCCTTTTCATCATGTTAGAGGTACCACAGTAAGTTTATAAAACTGTTGTGCCTTGCAAAGTCCTTTCCATCATGCTAAAGATACAACAGTAAGTTGGTATAACTTTTATACCTCATAAAATCCTATCCTTCAGTTAAAAGTAACGTAACAGCTTGAGACAACTTTTATACCTAACAAGATCCTTTCCATCACGTTAGAAGTACTACAGTAGCTTGCTATAACTAGTGTACCCAACAAATTACTCTGCATCATGATAAATGTGTCATAGTAACTTAAAATAACGGTCTTGCCCTCTAATTTGTTTTTCATCGCGTTAGAGGTGTCAGCTAACTTCCAAAGAACTTCCCTGTTCCATAATGTATTCAGCCAAATCACAGGCATACACACACAAATAATCATTGAATACTTATTAATACGACATCTGCTGTTGCCTTCATGATTGTCAAATATTCCTCATGTTAATGACACTGCCAGCGTAAGCTTGGTTACAAATGTAACTGTTTGAAATATAACAGTTTCTTCTTAAAATAGCGAATAACTCTTACATTGATGCAAATGTTTTTGTTCAGTGATGTCGAGAAACCCACTTGTTGAGAAATTTATATGCAAAAACGGCTCGTTTGGGTTGAGAAAATATTTTACATAGAAGAGCGAACAACGTTTCGACCTTCTTCGGTCATCGTCAGGTTCAATATTAATCTGGATAATTCCTAACGAAAAAACATTTAATTCCGAAATGTTCTAATCAGTTCTTATACTAGGAATCATCCATTTTCTAGGCCTTTCTTGTGCAATCACAGTTCACAGTTAACACATTTCTTTTTACTCCTAAAGTATGCTTGAAAAAAATACAATAAAATCACTGTACTTTCTGAAAAGCAGAACAACTATAAAATTCTACAACTTTGTAACTATTTCGTTGTTACTTAAACTAGGCATAATTATAGCAAGCTATAAAAATATAACCCTAAAGAACAAAGGATTTTATCTAAATTAAAATATGAAAATAAAATGAACTAACATTAGACTTATATAAAGTGGAGCGCATATTGAAAATAATTGTCAAGTAATCAATGTTTCTAATGTAAAAGTAGCATGAAAGAAACTGCAATAGAACTAACATACGGTAACCTACATCCATCATGTTTAACTGTCTTACTTTCTCCAGTTAACAATCAGGTCTGTTTTAACCACAATTTTCACGGAGGTCTGGCTTTGTCTGGTAATTAGGACACTTGACTCGCTATCTGCACTTCGTCAAATATACTTGACTTTTCAGGAATGGAAACGTTATTATGTAACAATCATTCCCATTATTCATTGGTAAAAGAGTTAACAATAAGTAATGCTGCTTCCTCTCTAGTCTTTCGTTGATAAATTAGGATAGCTACCTGAAAAAGAGTTTGGGGCCATCAAATAAAATCTGTCCAAGAATTGCCGATGACGCATCAGAATCTGAAATGTACCAACAGTCTAAGTGGCCTTGTAATTAAAAAAAATTCAAATGAAGCTATTCAACGACCCACAACCAACACTTGAACTAATAAAGTTGAAAATTGACCCGTCACTTTTATAGTGCACCCACGACATCAACGTGCAGAGTGCGTTTTTTCTGCAACGAAATGAAAACCAGGAAAATTTGGATTTGTATTTTGGACACACTAGCCACCACACCACACCCAGCCAAACCCTAACATTTGTTTTAATAAAATTACCCTGATACTTAAACGTAGACTTCCGAATATTCTTTATCTCATTTTTATTTACTGAAAGAGTGAGATAGTCAAGCATTCATTTCCTACCTCTTGACTGAATTCTCCACAGTTATTGAATAGTTTAACACCTGTGTTTGAATCTTGACTTATTGGTGAAATATCCTTAATACGTTTGGGAGCTATGGCAATATGCGTGTAACTAAAACTGTTTTTTGTTTTTTTTTAATTTCGCGCAAAACTATACGAGGGCTTTGTGCGAAATTCCAAAACAAACAAACAAAGCATGAAAATTGTACATGACATAGAAGGATGTCACAGAGTGAGTGGTCTTCTTTCACACACACATATGTATGATCATCTCATGATTTATATTAAATAATAAGCCACCCAGTGATGCCTGTTAAAGATAAATACAATAATTAGCCTAAAATCAACCACAAATAAGATTTTACATCAAATGATACAGTGAATTTTAAACAAAATTATTTTTCCTGCAATGTATTATGTTCAGTTGCTTACTTTTCATTTTTTAAATGCTATGCTTTACCTTTAACCCTTTGCAAAGAGTCCTATATATAAAACATGCATATTACTTGCTGCACTAACAGAAACAAAATCTTTTTTCAAGACCAGAAAAGCTATGTCTGTTCAAATTGAAGGGCAAAGGAATTATGACCCCTAATAATACCTTCAGTAACATGCCCTTTGGTGCAATTTTACATCATCTTTTGTATTCCTTCCTTTCCCTGAAGCAGTATTTTTTGTCTATGATATAATAATCATATAACCCCTAGGTAACCTCCGTAAATTATGTAGCCCTCAGATGCCAGTATAACCTACAGATCACATAACAGTTATGTATCCTTCAAGTGGAACACTTTAATTTCTACTCACCTGGTGTCCCTCTCATACGACATCCCTTGGACACAATAACTACCATTGTTTCCTTGAGCATAACACTTTACCTAAATTGTTTCTATCTAGCTGAAATTCCAACACTGACTCCTATGAACAGTATGGTTAAACAGTGAGGTATATTTCACATGTAGCATATATCCCAAACTAGAATACAAACTTACAAAGAATACTTGCATGGTCTATACCCCAAATTAATATACAAGCCTATGTAAATTAAATACACATTTACTATATGTTTTCAGTTTTGAAAATTTCAGGTTAATATGAAATGTACACTATACTAAAGTATAAAGAATAGGAGAAACTAGCCTACAATAAACAAGTCTGAATGTAACATACACAAATTATATCAAGAAGCAAAAATAACTTTAAAGCTGAATGGACGAGGAGTTTAATTATTTTAAAGGATTAGAGAACATTGATTTTAACAAAGTGAAAAAAGGATTTTGGTTTTTAATCAAAGAGTTATTGATTGAAGACTATGTATCAGTATAATGTCAGTGTTTGCTCTGTTTCATTTTTAAAAAGTTATATCAATTACTTGGTTATTTTGCATATTTGTTTTCACCTTCAAGATTGATATTATAGCACTTTTAATTTTCACAATAACAAAGTATGTTCAAATTTACATAAGTAGTGCTAGTTTTAACAATGTGGTACAAGGTGAATAAATTACTTTTTCAACTATTCTGTGTCACAATTTTAAATCTTCAGCAGTTTTCTCAAAGAAAAATAATTTTATTTCAAGTATTTACTGAACAACGAATGGAAGGTCTTGATCCCATGTTTTAAGATGTTTACCTATATAAATATAAATGGGTAATTGGTTTAACAGCATGTGCTAGTATCTCTTTGTTGCCCCATTAAAAGATGGATAAAGGGGTACTACCCTGATTTTTTTTTTATTTCAAGGAGGTGACATATTTCTGCAAACAAAGCTGATTCAAAGTTTCATTTTTAATTTGAATGAAGTTTCACAGACATCCCAAATCTTGAGGTCGTTAGATTGATTAGTTCCATTGCTATATAATTTCTGCAGCCTGTTTAGGAAAATATATTTTTGTCCCTTTTGTGAAATAGCCCATTATAACTTATTTCCACTGTTAATCTGTGGCAAAGAAGTTGGGCGTTGAGAGCAACTTTTCAAGTTTTGATCTAATATAATGCTATTGTAGCTACCTATCTGTTTTTCTTATGTGGATCTTTTAACATGATGTGTTCTGTTTCATTTTACAAATCCATGTTACACAACTTAAGAGAAACATCTTTTTTAGGCTCTGCAGTCTTTTTATTGCCTAAGTGAAAGGTTGTGGAGATGAAGCAATGTTTCTAAATGTAGAGACTGTGGAAGTACTAGTTGTATTCATTGTTTCTGCTCATTGGTATTTTCCTATTTTTGACATTACAAGCTCTTTTGTAGGCAATGAATCCCACTGTGCCTAGTACATTTTTGACTTTAAGCTGTATGGAGCGACCGTTTGCCCCGATAATCTTTATATAATGCATCTATCCATTGAATAGTTGGTTTTGAAATAAATATATTTTGTTTGAGAATCTTTCAGTTGAGATTTGGACTCATTAAACCTTCACCATCACTTGCAATGGGCCCGTGTTGATAAGACTTTATCTTGTTATACTTCCCAATTTTTACAGTGTTTACATTCATACAATGCATAAGCATCTTCTTGCTTTCATTTAGAGTGATGCATGATGGTAAGGTTATCCTCATGAAGGTTTTAGACCCATCTTGCTATCTGGGATAGCTGGATTGCAAAATATCTCAGCTACTTAAATGAAGCAAAACCTGTTTGAAGTATAAACCTTTGTCTATAAGAAGCGGTGGAAATGACTTAGAACTAGAACAAAAATCAGAAGCTCTCTTTGAGTGGTATGATACTTCCTTTCTGCAGCATTTTTTCCCATGCTATCTAGGCAACCACATGTTTTTTACTATGATGTACTTGTAATTATACAACTCTCACTGCAGAATCTTTAGCATTCTATATTTAAGATGAGAGGATTTTTAAGAGTTTGATAAACTGCTACAGGAATAGTTGATACTTCTCCCTTCAATTTTTGAATATTTGTTTATATTAGTGGTCCAACAAAACGTATTTGGATTTTAAAGTAATGTGTGTAGAGGACGAGCTATGTAAAAGAATGCTTTTAGCAAATGACGACATTAAAAGCACAGTAAAAGTAATCTTACTTCGTGCAAGTTCTTCGGTGTTGACCATTTCTGGAAATATTTAATTTTATATGGGTTTGTGGACATTCTCCATCTTCCATGGCAGTTCAGAGACAGCACACTGATTAGTCATTGAAATGTAACAGATTTTCTCATCTCTACTTATAGTTGGCAATAGCCACGCTTAAGAACTAATGTCGAAAACCGTTGTGATCCAGATAGATCAGAAGTAGAATAAATGCTTGGTAGTGAGTAGACAGTCTTCTTTATGATTTCATTAGTGTTTTAGTTGTCCTATCTTTTTTGTATCTTCATGATTTTTTTCTCTTTGAAATTCTTAGTTATGTTACAAGTGGAAGACGTTTAGTCAACTGAAATATTCAGAATGCATTTTCAATATCAATCTTTAAAGGTATTTTATTTGTTTAGCCTATGTCATGATGTTTACTGGAGAACATATCTGGATATTCATTGAGAACGTCGTGTAATCTTTGGCACCGTTCAATTGTAAGACCACCATAGCTCCAGTTATTCAATTCTTGTAAGTGTGGAGGTAAGTTGTCTTTATGAGATGACTTGACATTAGACTTCCTACATATTGTCTCAATGATGATTAATTTCAATGGTATTTAATGTTTATTATAACCTATATAGCTTCACATTTTCCTTGTCCGATCCAAACTTGAATCGAATTTTCTGATTTGTTTTCATGGCTCTAATTATAACATCATTATTATTCAAATCCACAAGAGATTTTCCCAACATTGAACCCTTACAACGTGCTGGGGTATTTGGTTTTACTATAACCTACCTAGTCACTAGATGTAAATTCATCATTAATAAGTCCTTGTATGAGTACTTCACTTCTTGGTGATACAATGATTGTCCTCCTTGTTGTTACTGGAAACTCAATCTCTTGTAGTGTACAAGGGTTTCTTTATCCTAGCTTGTGAAGCTAACCTAACTTCGCATACATGTTTCCTCAACATGAAGTATCAAATATGCATTCTTCCTCGATGTTAATTATAAATACATAACGAGATCCAGAAAAGCTTCCTACATTAAGAGTAACATACATTTCTTCTTGCTAAAACTTTATGTCCATTTACTATTTGCATCAACCCATATTTTTTCTTCCTCTCTGAAGGCAATTTATGATCTTTAATTACTGAGCCTTGTCAAAGTCTTGTTGTTGTCAATATACCCTCTGATTTTTTATTTTTTTTATTTATGGACTCCTTATCTAGCTTCAATCAGATGGAGTATTCTCAGCTAAACTTTGTATCAGAAATCCTGTTAGTTCTTGTTTTCCAGTTTCTGGTTAACTGTTTGTCGTTCCTTTGGTCAAGCTAAGTTTGAGCACTGATCTTGAGAGTATTATTCGTTATTTATAGCTGTTGATTTGCATACTTTCTGCTGTAACACTATATTCCAGATTTTATAAGAGTTTTCGTTTTTTCTGACACTCTTTGTGGGGAGTTTTTATTTCTTACAGGTGTCTGGTGCAATATTCAGTAATATACTCTTTCGAAAGTAATTACGCTTGAAATATTTATTTTTTGTGCTTTATTTATTTCGTATTGAGTTATTAGTTGTGTAACTAATCCTTTCACTTCTTCCAGACATTTTAAGGGGCGGGAGCTAATACATCTTTAATATTTTTCAATCTGATCACTCCATAACTTCTAGGTGGTACCTTAAGTTCTTTAACTGTAATTTTAATGTGTTCAAATTCCATTGCCGAATGGAGAGTTTCCTTTATAGAGGTAAATCAACTTTAATTCATCCTAATTTCGTCAGAGTCTGTTATGGTATCTATTAATTAGTCATATTCCAAAAAATACATCATTTAATGTGAACCATCTGGTAAGATAATTGGGTAATATCTTCCAAATCTTCCGCAAATTCTTTACTTTTTGCACCCTGATCTGAAAATTTGCTTTTAATACTCATTTAAGGTGTGCCAATCTAAAGCTTTTGTATAAAGTAGCTAGCAATTCTAGATATTTCTTGTAGCTGTCAGCTGGAAGATAAAATAATGTCAATGAAACTTTTTCTTTTAATGGACAGAAGAATAATAGGTTATGTTTTACTATTCCACCCATTTACTATGTAAATTACTTCAAAACAAGACTTATACATTCCTCCACTGGTTTCTTTCTAACGTACTCCGATGGTTTCTCTTTTGAACTAGCTAAATACATTCTGAAACTGGATTTGGTGGTGATATTGTTCGAGTAGAGCAGTGAAGTCTTGTTGTCATAATAATAATGGTAAAAGGTGTGGACCAAATAGTTTCTTCTATTTTGTAGTTTATAGTAAATTATATTATCTGGGGCATATATAGAGATCGTTGTGGCTAATTTGGTCTTTACATTAACCAATCCATTTACCAAACGTTTACTCTCTCATTGGTTTCTTGTACTTCCTTGTACTTGTATATTTTGTTGACGTCTTTCTGCATTTTTCCAGTTTTGCTTTTGATACGTGTTAAGTAGCTTCGCTGCCTACTATAGGCATCAATGCTCGATTTTCAGTGTCATGAGCCTGTACACTTATCTCTGAGCCACTAGGGAGAATGTCAAGATTTGTTAGTTTTGAAATTAGCGCATTGTTACACGAAAGCTGTCTGAACTAGTCGTCCGTAACTTAGCGGTGATAAACTAGAGGGAAGACAGCTATTTAACTCTACCAACCGCCAAATCTTGGGATACTAATTTACTGACGAATAGTGGGTTTGAACTTAACTTTATAACGCTCTCTCAGCCGTGAGAGAGCGTTATAAAGTACAATGTATTTCAATATACACTGTATTACGTACAGTGTATTTCAATCTTGCAATCTATTGCAGTTAAGCCATAGTCACGAAACCACACAATGCGTCATTAAAGAATATTAACAATATTTTAAATTAAAACTAGAAAGAGCTAAAACGCGAATACAATTAATGGTTTCTAACAAGAATATAAGTTCTGCTCAGCGACCAGAGACAACCAAGTATGTAAGTCGAAAGTAAAATTTGCTTATTTTCAGTAAACTTATATAACAATAATGTTTAAATAAGTGAACATAGAAACCTCAAGTAAGAGGCAACACAACTTAAACATTTCTCTGCAAATAAGAGTTCAAAAATGAGTTGTTTGTAGCACAAAGCTACAAAATGAGCTATCTGTCTCTGCTTGCTACGGGTACCGAAACCCGGATTTTAGCAACGTAAGCCAGAAGACATACTGCTGTACCGCTGAAGGGGCTTTAAAATGAGTGACACTCTTGTTTAGTAGCAACTGAATATATTATTCAGATGAAATACCTTTATTAATTAATAAAATTATTTTCAGAATTGTAACGTATAAAGTGTATTATAACATGCTGTCATAATATGCTTTCGCATAAATAACCTCAGCGCCAAAACAAAAAACAGTGAAAAACCATCAATGTTTTGCTGCACTTCCGATCAGCTCAGTTATAGGGTGTCTTACCAGAAGAATTTCAACTGTTATTATGCATAGAATCAATCTGGTTTTAAGGTAAACTTAGATATGATGCTCGTAGATTTATACGATAATAAACTTGATATTCAATGTTATCAATTTGAGCCTTTGCAATGGGGTTTCTCTTCAGTATACATAACGTAAGAGTATGAATATTCTTCAGGAGATACCGAGGCGAAGGAATAAGTAAACAGGGAACGACTTGGTAACACCAACTGTAAAGTACGTTACATATCCTATTATTATTTGCTTACAGCAGTCTATTTTATATTGGTTTCCACTCACAGTTTCTTGTTGGCATATATTACTCACTAATACACGCCCGATACGGCCAGGTTGTTAAGGTGCTCGAATCGTAATTTGAAGGTCACGGATTCGAATCCCATTCATACCAAATATGATCGCTCTTTCAGCCGTTGGTAAAAGAGTAGCTTAAGAGTCGGCTAATGCAGATAGCCCTCGTGTAGTTTTGCGCAAAAATACAAAACCTTGTCATCTACACTCACCGCCAACTCTTGAACTACTCTTTTACCAACGAATAGTGGGATTGACCGTTACATTATAACGCCACCTCTGCTAAAAGGGCGAACATGATTGATGGGACCTGGATTCAAACCCGCGACCCTCATATTACGAGTCGAGTGCCTTAACCACCTGGCCATGCCTGGCCAAACAGAGATAGGAAACGCAAAAATTTCTTCATACTGTTTTTTTTTTGTTTCTTTTGGTTATGGACCATTTAAGGTTTAATACTCCGTTGGTGAATTGCAATTGCTAATTGCGCTGACACTCTAGTGTTTTCGTCTCTGTTTATTTAACTTTTGTATTTTAATTTTTGTATAATCGTTACCACATAATATTATAGGTAAGGCATCTACTTTTAATTTATTACATCTTCCTTGATATCCAATTGTAGCCATATTGTCCACACTATATTTGATTGGAGTGAGTTTAGCCCATTTAATTCTATGTACCCCAAAATATTTATTTTTTAAGGATCCACTGTGAAATGCTTTTATTGGTGCATTCATAAGACAATAATACATCATCTTGTCACTGCAAACTGAAAAGCATCAACACGTCTCCTCAAAGTAAAGTCAATGACTGTTAGGATACCTGCCTTATGAGTTTGACTCCAGTGACGTCATTCGTCGAACTAGCCGAGTGTTTTCGGAAAATATGCATGTTTGAAACGTAGCAAAATATAAACGGTTTTCACTACTTTTGGCCTTTAGATTTTTGGAAAAATAATGTTGTGACAGCATGTGATAATAAACTTTAAATATTACGTTCAGTGTATCTCAATCTTGCAATCTATTGTAGTTAAGCACAAACTACACGACTATCTGTGCTATGCCCTTCAGGGGCTATAGAAACCCGGTTTATAGCAGTGTACGTCCACAGACATACTGCTACGCCACTGGCGGGCAAATTCTATTTAGTATATAAAAAATAATTAATTCATTAATATTTTAGTATAAGTTAAGAACCTGCCGTCGCCACGGCTGTAAATCAAGAGAAGTCAAATGTATTCTAAAGACAGCTGGTATGGGTATCAAAGCTTTAATTAAAATAAAGTACACAACAACGTTTCTACCTTCTTAGGTCAAATTCAGGTTAACAAAGAGTTTGCAACGCACCGTTGCTGGGCACGTCTTAGGGACGAGAGTGTAAGCGAGTACGGGATTGTAGAGGGCGTTGCGATTTTATGTTAGGTTATTAATAAACATAGATATAAAGGTGTTCCTCTACATTGGTTCAGTTTTGGTTTGAGTTGTATAAGTCGGGCTTCTTTGATCTTGTGTTTGTTTATGTTTGTTTCCTTACTTTGTATCTGGGTGTTTTTTACGTTTATTTGATTTAGAGTGTTCATAAACGTGTGAAAACGTTTTTTGTGTTATTTGATTCTGTTTTCCACTTTTCTGCTTGTTTCTCCAATGTAGAAGTCGTCGCAGTTGTTGGTGTTGTGTTTGTCAGTGTAGTTTTTACATAGTATGGACTTTAGTTTTGTACCTGGTTTTATGAATAAATTTGGTGGTTGTGTTTTGTTATATGTTTTTTCCAAATGTTGGTTATCTTTCGCTGATATCGGGTATATGTGGTATGCAGTAGTGTAAAGTTTTGTATTTTGTTGTTTCTTAGAACTTATTGTTTTTTGTTGTTTACTGTGTTGTTAACTAGGTGTGTGTGTATATCTTTTTCAACGGTTTTTGGAGGAAATTTGTTGATGTTGATGAAGCGTTGTTTCATTTTCTTGATTTCTTAGTTTATTTTATTGGACAAGCATAGTTTTGTGGCTGTGTTTATTTGGTTTCTTAATATATTGAGTTTTTGTTTTGTTTCATGTACTGAGTCCCAGGGAATGGGCGATTTTTCTCTGGATTTCTGTTTTGAATTGTGTATTGGTTCTTGTGATCTTGAGGTTGAGAAATGCTACTTGATTAGTTTTTCTGTTCACAGGTGAACTTAATGTTGAGATGTATGGAGTTAACGCAGTTGAAAAAACTGTGTTCTATAGATGTGAATCCAGCAACTGTGTCGTCGACATATCTGCACCAGTATAGTAATGGGTGTAAGACTGAATTGATTGCTCGAAATTCAACCTGTATCATGAAATTATTGGTTAGAAATTGTAACACTGAATTGCCTATAAAAATGTATCTGATAACGGCTGGTATGGGTATCAACGCTTTTATTGATAAGTTTATCAGTAAAAATGTTAACACCCATACCAGGCGTTCCGAGATACAATTTTTATTTCAAGTGGGATTCTCGTCATCAAGGGATTGCCAATACTTAAGCCATTTATTTGTAGGTAGTTTTGGTCATTGAACATAAAGTGGCAATGAATTCTATGAGGGTTGCTAATTGGTTGTTGGGGGTGTGTATTAATGGGTTGAGGTCTTGGATATAAAGTTCTAAAGCTATCTTGTACGCTTTGATAGTTGGGACTTCGGTGAAGAGAGAGATTACATCAAATTGGACATTAAGACTTCATTGTTTATTTGACCAAGAACATATTTGAAAATAAAAGAGTCTTTGGAAAAGGAGCCACCCGGTGTTACCTATTTAAAAAATGCCCACGCTATGTTTAAACCGAGGTTGTAGTTAAATAATTCATAGGTCGATTGATGGAACATTTCTTGGTGTACTACGAGAGGTCAAAGTAGAGGCACATACAAATAACTAGTGTGTTTGCTCAAAACCATTTTCGAAAGTTTATTATAATTTCTATCAATGTGAATCAGAACTCACTAAAGTCGAGAAGGTCCTGGACAAGATGGATATCTGACTGGTATGAATAGTTACGAACATCTGCGACATTTTAAATATATAGAATATGTCTGATATATTCCGCCTAATAAAACAATATAATACCATGTGTAACAGATGAAAATTTAGAGAAAAATACAGTAGACGAAACGAATTATTAATAGACTTGAAATTAAAGAAACTAGTTTCAACACATTAGGTGTTCACTTAAGTCTCAAGTTGTCTTCCTCTCCACCTGTAGGTGCTGAACCAGTAGACATTTTGTTCTATTTTTGACACTTTGATAATGATCTGTGAACAAAACGGTTTTTACTTTTATTATGCGAGTTACAGCTTACTATTCAGCCTCTTCCCAAGAAAAATGTTTGCTGTTTATTGTGACATACTATATAACACTAATTTATGTTTCTGAATGCATATTTACTACTCGTTTTATCAGTGATTTATTGACCGATATGACATCGAATAATGACAATACTTCTTTCATATTCCAGTGGATCTGGAGATGATGTGCACATACCAGTGAGAACCTCCAACTGTCACGATTTTTGAGAATTTTCCTTCCTTGAAAAATAGATATTTGGGTGATAATATTTTTTATTACTACAATTTATGCTGACATTAATTACAATTTGTTATTTCGGCTTAAATTTAGAGTAAAAGCAAAAGTTAACTTTACAATGGAACACCATTTCATCAGAATTCACTTAAAGATAAGGCAAATTATTGAGTTACGTTAATATCTTTTAAATAGTTTGCTTAGTGATTATCATTTATTTATTATTTTCTATTTCATCTATGATCAGTATTCATTGTTTGTGCAAACTGAGGAAGACCATTTTGCACTGTAGTTATTTTGATCCTTGTTTGACTCTTGGGTTATTTTTAGTATAATATAACAATTATTGTGTAGAAAAATTATAATAAATCAACTTCTAAGCAATAGAGTAACTGTTTATTTTTAGGATATACTTGGATTCAACTTTAATCATGAAAACAGTCAAAGTTCTGTTCCTAAAATTTGGAGTGCAATGAATGTGTGTGTGGTTTCTTATAGCAAATCCACATCTGTATATTTGCTATGTCCACCGAGGGAAAATCGAATCCCTGGTCTGAGCCTTGTAAATGCGAGACTTAGAGGTCTCCCACCTGGGGTCAAAGATTGTAATAGAAGTAATAATTTATAGACCTAACGTTCAAGAATATTGTTTTAAACCTTTTAATGCCATAAAATGTTATAGTATAATATAACAATTATTGTGTAGAAAATTTATAATAAATCAACTTCTAAGCAATATTTCTACATACATCACAGACTGTCTCCGTTGATGAGTAACTGTTATTGTTACTCGTTTTAAACGAATTAACATTGCAATAACAATTCTCAGATATATTCTAAGTTATTATTGAAAAAATAAAATAGTTTTTTGGAGGATTTATGCCATGAACCAGTTTTTTTTTCTCCCACATGCTACAAGCTCAGTAACTTTATTCATCCTTGTACACAGATATATAATGTTAAAAAATATATATTTTTAGCACAAAATACACAGTAAAAAACGGTGGAGCTTTCTTTTCCTGTCAGTATAAGCTTTTCTGTTTTCCTTTGCATACATTTTTGATATTATTTGTTGTTTTTCACTCTCCTGAAGTTTGTAACAGTTATACCTCACATCAAATTGTAGAATGCTATGTATTATGTTTCACTCTCCAGACGTCTTTCCCAAGTACATTTCGCATTAGACTCTTAATACTATACGTTGTTTGTCACTCTCCAGACGTCTTTCCCAAGTACATTTCGCATTAGACTCTTAATACTATACGTTGTTTGTCACTCTCCAGAAGTCTGTTTTAAATTTGATCAGAGCAGTCTTCATGCTACATATATCTTTACTCTTCTCATGCCTTTCTGAAGTATGTCTCATATCACATTCTAGATGCTATATATTTCTTTTCAACTTCCAGAAGTCTCTTCCAGGTTTATCTGACATCAAACTTTGGACATTACACGTAGTTTTCTCTCTTCAGAAGTCTTTTTCAAGTTTATCTTACATGAGAGTCTAGATGTCATGTATTAATTTAAAATTCTCCAAAAATATTTCCCAGATTTGTGTCACATCAGATGCTATATATCTTTTTCTCTTCTGAAGTTTATCTGAAGAGTATCTCACATTATATTCTTCGTACTGTGTATTGTATTTCAGGATCGAGTGGTCTTTCACAGATTTATCTGACAATAAACTCTTGATATTATGTGTCGTTTCTCACACTCCAGATGTCTTTCATAAGTATATTTTACACTAGGGAAGTCTTTCTCAAGTTTACCTGACATGAAATTCTTGATGCCATATATATTTATTTCTTTTCAGAAATATTTTCCAGGCTTACCTTACATCAGAGTCTAAATACTATTTATTTATTTTTTACTCTTTAGAAGTCTATATGAAGAATACCTTCGCTCTTCAGAAATCTTTAGAAGTTTATATCACATCAAATCACATGTGGTTTTTCATTTTCAATAAGTCCTTCACTGGTTTATAATACAGCAATTTCTTGATGCTATATATTGTTTTTCAATCTCGAGAAGTTTTCCTAATTTCTCTCACGCCAAATTGTATATGCTGTTTATTTTTTACTCCCCTGAAGTCACTTCAAACTACGTCTCACATCAAATACTTGAAGAAAATATTATTATTCATTCTTTAGACTTCTTCCCAACGTATATCTCACATGAGACTATTTATGCTATATATTGTCTTTCACTTTCTAGAATTTGTCACCAAATTTATATCGCATATATTTTTTTACTCTCGTGAATAAATCAAATACAGATTACAATATGCTCTTTTCACTCTTCACAAGTCTTTCCCCCTTTCCCACGTACGTTTGAAATAAGGTTTTTGATGCTGTATATTATTTTTTATTTTTCAGAATTATGTTTCAAATATATCTCATATTAAATTCTATTATTCTCCACTCTACAGACATTCCCTTGTATTTCTCACAATATACTTCTAATATATATATATATATATTGTATGTAACTCTCCATAAGTTTTTCCTAATTATATTTCACATGAAACTCTATGATGCTGTGCATTATGTTTAACTTTACAGACGTCTTTATGAAACATATGTCACATCAGATTACTGATACTATATGTTGTTTGTCACACTTCAGATGTATATCTCAGATCATACTCTTTATGCTATATAATTTTTTACACTTAGGAAGTAATTACGAGGTCTGTTCAAAAAATACGCGAACTGACGTCATAAAACAAAATGTACTTTATTTAGAAGTTACAGGTCTGGGACCCCTTCAAAGTACTCTCCTTCCCAACGCACACACTTATCCCAACTGTGTTTCCACTTGTTGAAACAGTCCTAGTACGCTTCTTTTGTAACGTCCTCCAGCTCCTTCGTCGCATTTGTTTTAATCTCGGGAATCGTCTCAAATCTTCTTCCTTTCAAGGGTCTTTTGAGTTTGGGGAACAAGAAAAGTCGCAAGGAGCAAGATCAGGTGAGTAGGGGGGTGGAGAAGAACAGTGATCGAGTGTTTGGCCAAAAACTCACGTGTTCTGAGGGCTGAATTTCGCAGCAACGCGGTGCATCTTCAATTTTTCGGTCAAAATCTCGTAACAAGATCCAACTGATATCCCACACTCTTCAGCAAGCTCCCTGACAGTCAGACGTCGATTTGTCCGCACTAGGGTGTTGATTTTGTCGACGTGTTGGTCCTCAGTTGACGTGGAAGGACGTCTAGGACGCTCATCATCTTCAATGGACTGTCGACCATCCTTAAAACGTTCATGCCACTTGAAACATACCGTACGCTTCATAGCAACATCACCGTAAGCCGTGTTAAGCATAGCAAAAGTTTCAGTCGCAGATTTTCCAAGTTTAACACAAAATTTCACAGCAAGTCGTTGCTCCTTCAGGTCATTCATTCTGAAATCCGCCAAACGAAAAAATCGCACTTCACTTAAAACCGCGTAGCTAATACACAAATGAAGATATCTGCAATCGGGAAATGGCGTCGTAATCAGCTGATCTGTGCAAACCTAGCGACACCAAGCGGATTCCCCTGGAACCAACTGGAGCCGCGCAATTCAAACAGTCCGCGTATTTTTGAACAGCCCTCGTATAAAAAAATCTAACATTAAATTTTTAATGCCATATATTGTTTTATCTCTTCACAGAAGTCTTTCTCAAGTATATATCTTATTAGATTATTCATACTGTATATTGTTTAACACTCGTCGGAAGTCAGATTATTAATGCTATATATTGTTTTCCATTCTTCTGAAGCCTTTCCAGATTATACCTAACGTCAGATTCTGGATCCTATGCATTGTTTATTACTCTTTAAAAATATTTTATAAGTATGTATAATATTAGGTTCTTCATGCAGTATATCGCTTTTCAGTCATCTGAAGTCATTGCAGAGAATAACTCACATGCAATGTTCGATGCTACATGTTCCCATGTTTCTTCATAACAATTTCCCAAGTGTATCTATATACCTCAGACTCTTGACACAATTTAATCTTTATTCATTCTTAAAAAATACTTTTCCAAGTATATCTCACGTATGATACCTGGCACTACATGTTTCTTACCAGTCTCAAAATGCCTTTCTAGTGTTATTTTTTGTCAAACAGATTCTTGATTCTATTGCGCACTTTTATCAGACACTAGATTCTTTATGGTACATATTGGTTTTCACTATCTGGAACTGTTTATTAAGTTTGTCAGTCATCAAGACCTTGATATTGTATATTATCTTTCATTCTGAAGAATATCTTACATCAGATTTTTGATGTTATATACTGTGTTTTACTCTTCAGAAGTACATCTGACATGAGGCTCTTGCCACAATATACTTTTCAAGTATATCTCACATAAAGTTTTTCATGCTGTGTATTGTTTCCACCTCTTCAGAAGCGTTCCAAACTATATCTCACATCATACTTTTGACACAATAAAAAGTATCTCATTCCACAGGAAACTTTCTGAAACATATCTCACATCAGGTTCTCAACGTTAAACATTGTTTTCTCTCTTTAGAAATGTTTCTTTCTATGTTTATCTTAGATTAGATTATTGATACTATATATCATTTTTCACTCTCTAAATATTCCTCACATTTATGTAATATCCAACTCTTACTACTGTATATATTGTTTTTCACTCTCTGAATGTCCTTTCAAGGTATATCTGATACATTCAAAGTGCAATGTAATTTTCTTTCTACAAGTCATTTCGATTCTCATTTTACTTTGTTTGTATATTCCGACACTTTAATTTATCTTTGTGTCTACATGCAAAAACAGTATGTCATAATAATTAATCTTTCTATATTAGGCTTAAGAATGTCAAGTTTACAGCGCTTATGTGGTTCCTTAGAAATGGTATATACACTGAAATAAAACCCGCAGCTAAAACAAAAACTACTTCTGTTATTAATTTATCTGTTTTCTCTTGGATCCTAAACAGAAATGGTGTAATCACCTTTATATTTGAATATATTTTATGAAATAATATGATTATCCTTCTACACTATGACACACGAAATGGCGTCGTATTTCTTAAAGCTAAATTTGAAAGCCCTTACCAGCTAATAAGAGTATATGCATGCCTATTTGTTGTTATAAGGGTAACTTTAACTTCCTATTATTCTTTCATGTACCAAGACTTTAAATACACTATGTGTTAACCTATATTTTTCCAGCAAAAACTCGGACTACACAGATTTAATCGAAATTGTCTTAGTAGAGAAAACAAATTACTTTTGCAAGTATTAATAGACGCAACATTGTGACAGTGACATTTGTTAAAAACTGGAAAAATAAAGATGTAGTAGAAACGTCAAAAGGTTTATTTCTTTTTCGAATTTTGCGCAAAGCTACACGAGGAATATCTGCGCTGGCCGTCCCTAAATTAGCAGTGTAAGACTAGAGGGAAAGCAGCTAGCCATCACCACCTACCGCTAACTCTTGGGCTACTCTTTTACCTACGAATAGTGGGATTGGCCGCACATTATAACGCTTCCATGACTAAAAGAGCAAGCATGTTTGGTGCGACCGGCATTCGAACTTGCGACCCTCAAATTAGGAGTCGAACGCCTTAACCCACCTGGCCATGAAGGGCCAAATACCAAAACGAGGGAGAAAAATATAGATAAAAGTTTGTTTGTTTTGAATTTCGTGCAAAGCTACTCGAGTGCTATCTGCGCTAGCCGTCCCTAATTTAGCAGTATAAGACTAGAGCAAAGGCAGCTGGTCATCACCATCCACCGCCAACTCTTGGGCTACTCAGTGATGTCGAGAAACCCACTTGTTGAGAAATTTATATGCAAAAACGGCTCGTTTGGGTGAGAAAATATTTTACATAGAAGGTCGAAACGTTGTTCGCTCTTCTATGTAAAATATTTTCTCAACCCAAACGAGCCGTTTTTGCATATAAATTTCTTGGGCTACTGTTTTACCAACGAATAGTGGGATTGATTAACCGTCGCATTATAACGCCCCAGAGATAAAAGATGATTAATGGATTGTTTACGTTAAACAACGGTAGTGTGCCACCTTTGAGAGAAAAATATATGCTAGTTTTAAAGGTGATTAATCAGTAAGAACAAAATTACACAATGCAGGATAACTGTTGGGAATAATCCCAACAATGACCCAAGGTGTCTTAGGTTCGGCTAGAGATAAATGATTAGAGTTATACGGTTCACAAAAAAACGAACTGTATACCCTCATTAATACCTTAACGTTAACACGAAGAAATTGTTTCAAGTTTCTGGGTAATCAAAACAAATAAAAGAAAAGGCTTGGAACAGAATGGTACGAATAGTATAATAATGATATTATCAAGGTAATAATATCATCAACTAATAACATAAGTAATGTTCGGCGATCATTTCATGCCTTACTTAACAACGAAGCGTCTGAATCGCGATATGTAACTTTTTCTTTGCAGTTTCGAACCACTGAGCTTGAAATTTATGAAACGACAGATTACAAGACAATACAAATTATCAGTAGACAACATTACTCTACTAACTAAAAGAAGGATTATCAGAGACTATTAGCTACCAGTATCATTAAATGACACAACATTACTAGTTATCAGTTGCATCACTGAATATTACTACTGGTTATAACCAGTATGCACAATGCTGGTATTTATCAGTAACATTAACAAACAATTGTTACGTATTACAATTTATCTGGGACAAGTCTCTGATTCATCATGCTACATATACTACGTATTAAGGTTTAAAATACCCGGAAATTTTAATTTTAATTTAGAAGTTAATAAAGGTCGATGTGTATTAAATTTATGATATTTGCCAACAAGATTGATATATACACAATTTTCTTTCTTAACCGAAATATATTTTAATTTACAAGCAACATTACGATTTATAAAAACAGCTATTACAAAATATTTTACAAACTCATAAACAATATGAAGAGTTCTATCTGGTCTGCAGCTAAATATTTTATTGACGGTCCAGATTCAGGACGAGTGAAAACACTTCACTTGACGGGAATGCAAGATAGCTCTATTTTTGTTTACCATAACGCGATTTACAAACTTAATTTCAAGAGATGGATACTGAAGCATGCAAAATAGCTTTAGAACTTTATATCCAAGACCCCAACCCATTGACACACACCCCCAGCAACCAATTAGCAACTCTTATAGAATTCACTACCACCAAAACTAACTTTATGTTCAATAACCAAAACTACCTACAAATTAATGGCCTAAGTATGGGGAATCCCGTGTTATTAGTTCTATCCAACATTTTTATGACACAGATTGAATCACAAGTGATCAATTCAGCCTTACACCCACTACTATACTGGTATAGGTATGTTGATGATACAACTGCTGGATTCACATCTACGGAACACACACTTAGTTTTTTTCAATGACGTTAACTCGATACACCCCAACATTAAGTTCACCTGTGAACAGGAAAAAAGTAACCAAATAGCATTTCTTAATCTCAAAATCACTAGAATTGATACACAATTTGAAACAGAAACCCACAGAAAAATCACCCATACTGGATTATATATTTCCTGGGACTCAGCACATGAAACAAAATAAAAACTCAACATATTAAGAAACTAAATAAACACAGCCACAAAACTATGGTCACCCGAGAAAATTAACGAGGAAATCAACAAAATAAAACAGGACTTCATCAACATCAACAAATTTCCTCAAAACACAGCGGAAAAATTAAACGCACACAACTAGACCAACAACAAACAAACAACAATAAATCCCTAGATGCAACAAACTACAAAACCTTATACTCCTGCATACCATATGTTTCCGACATCAGCGAAAAAATAACCAACATTTGGAAGAAACGTAAAACACAACATTCCAGCAAACTTATTTATTCCAAAATCAGGTACAAAACTAAAGTCCATACTATGTAAAAAAACTACACTGACAAACACAACACCAACATAATTTATAAAATACAATGCAACAAGTGTCATGACTTGTATATTGGAGAAACAAGCAGAAAAATGGAAACTAGATTCAAAGAAAAAAACAACAAAAAACACTTTCACACGTTTCTGAACACTGCAAATCAAATAAACACAACACAACCATAGAAAACACCCAGATATTAAGTAGGGAAACAAATATAAACAAAAGCAAAATCAAGGAAGCCCTACTTATACAGCAACTAAAACCAAAATTAAACCAATATAAAGGAACACTTTTATTCCTATACTAATTAATAACCTAACATCCGCCATTAACGTCCCCTACAATCCGGTACCCGTTTAAACTCTCGTCCCCTAATAAATGTGTCCGCCAACGGTCACATTCAAACATTTTCTCTTTCTTAACCTGAAGATAACCAAGGAAGGTCGAAACATTGTTATCTCCTTATCAGTAAAAGTGTTAATACCCATACCAGCCGTTCTGAGGTACAGAGATGGATAGTTATCTAATATCCTCGTAGAAATACTAACGCCCGAAGTTAATTCTATAAATGTTTCTGGTCAAATATCAAGAGTTTTCTGATTAATAAGCGTATATCACAATTATAGCTTTAGAGGCTTATTGTATACTGGTTGTAGCAAACTAACAATATTATATTGTCTCTCGGTATGTCGATTTATAAACTTTAAGCGAAGTTCTAGAAAGTTTAGTTGGCCCAACAATATTTGAAAATGCAATAGTGCTTTTATAAAACATATATTGTTGATTCTTACTTTGGAGAATTTTCTACAAATTTAAAAAAAATAGGCGGAACTTTCGTAATACATATTTAACAATATAAGTTACCTACATTTCTAAATATATATTAAATTAAATTGAAGAAAAAATTAAAATAATATTAATTGTGTTACACAATCCAATCAAAAATACCTTAGATGTGAAAAAAAAGATGTGGCCATTAAAAGATTGAATGTTTGACTTAAAGGAATGAAATCAAGATTGGTGACCAAACTACTAGCTGCATTGATAATAATTTTACAGTAAATATTCATTCAATAGGCCGCGTATTTTGTTTTACCGAACATCATGCCCCAAGTTGAACAAAAAACGCAGTTTGGCTAAATAATAAATGAGTATTTGCTGTACAATTCTTATTAGTGCTATAAGTGTAGCTACCAGTTTAGCCAGTTTTGATTTCATACATTTAAATCGTACACTCAATCCTCATTTTTAGCCTCACCTTTTGTTTTTCACACTTAAGGTGTTTCCCATCAGATATCAGGAATTTTTGTCAATACACACCAACAAGCTACAGCAAGTAAGAAAGTGACACTCTGATACTACTAGATATTAGTAGAATTACAGACACCATACTACTATTTATCAGAAACATCAATGATACAATACTATTAGTTATTATTAGCATTTAACAATAGCACTGACAAACGATAACGGTACTTATTAGTGATATTAACAACAGAATATTATGAATTATAAACAGCATTAAGATACGATGGTACTAGTTATACTAGCATTAACAATACAATATTACTATGCTAATATTTACAAATACTATTAAAAATAAGATACTTCTAGTTATCATTAGTACTAATAACAAGATACCATCAGCTGTAGATAACATTAACAACAAAATACTATCAGCTATTAGTAGCATTAACATGAGATTACTACTAGTTATACTGTTAATGTTTGTTTTTGGTTTTGAATTTTTCACAAAGCTACTCGAGGGCTATCTGTGCTAGCCGTCCCTAATTTAGCAGTGTAAGACTAGAGGGAGGCAGTTAGTCATCACCAACCACCACCAACTCTTGGGCTACTCTTTTACCAACGAATAGTGGGATTGACCGTCACATTATAACGCCCCCACGGCTGAAAGGGCGAGCATGTTTGGCGCGATCGGGATGCGAACCCGCGACCCTCAGATTACGAGTCGCACGCCTTAACGCGCTTGGCCATGCCGGGCCTATATACTGTTGATACTATGTAGTTTTCAATTGTATTAAGAAACAATAATATCAGTTATCAAATATAATAAATAAACTTAGTATGAAGAAAATTGTTTAATTTCGAAATCTAAGTTCAAGGGAAGTTGAATTCTGGCTACACTTTGATCAACCTGTGCTATAATGTAAAGAAATGAATAGTAGCCAATGCCACTTTTCATCACTTCACATATCCAGTGCATAGATTTTTGTCACAGTGAATACAAAGTACGTTCATAACAACGGAATGTTTGAACAGTTATCGAAAGCTTTAGCAAAACCATACTACCAGTTATTATCAGTATTATAGAAGACAATACTACTGGTATTAACCATCGACCGTACAAGTTATAAGAAGCATTAAAAACAGAATACTACTTGTTATCAGTAGCATTAATAAGACGATACAACTACCTGTGAATAACATTAGAGAACACAATACTACAACTTTTCATTAGCATTAACAACGCAATAGTAACTAGCAGCGGTATTAGCCCGATACTACTAGTTATTAAGAGCATTAACAAGGGATAATACTGGTTATCAGTAGCATGTTTGTTTTGTTTGTTTTTGAATTTCGCACAAAGTTACTCGAGGGCTATCTGTGCTAGCCGTCCCTAGTTTAGCAGTGTAAGACTAGAGAGAAGGCAGTTAGTCATCACCACCCACCGCCAACTCTTGGGCTACTCTTTTACCAACGACTAGTGGGATTGGCCGTGTTCTCTGTGGAGAGGCACAGTGTTAAGTGTGAGCCACTAGTGGATCTCCAGAAGGTGTTGTTCCCACCATTGCACATAAAATTGGGTCTTATGAAACAATTTGTCACAGCTATTGATAAGGAGTCTGCAACATTCAAGTACCTTCGAGACTTCTTCCGTAAGCTGTCTGAGGCAAAGGTCAAAGCTGGTGTCTTCATTGGACCACAAATAAATATATCCTGGAGTGCACAGAATTCCCCACGAAGCTCAGTAGAAAGAAAAGAAAAGCTTGGGGCAGCTTTGTCGCAGTGGTTCGGGGTTTTATGAGCAATAACAAGGCGGAAATTTATGTGGAACTGTTTGAGGTTCTGGTAAGGAACTACGGCAAAATGAGCTGCAGGATGTCCCTGAAAGTCCATATCCTTGATGCTCATCTTGAGAAATTCAAAGAGTGCATGGCAGCTTACCCAGAGGAGCAAGGCGAGTGCTTCCACCAAAATATACTGGACTTCGAACGTCGCTACCAAGGAGCGTATAACGAAAATATGATGGGAGATTATATTTGGGGGTTGATACGTGAAAGTGATTTATATTAGAATCGCAAATCTTGAAAAAATACTCACTTCTAATAATTTTTTTTTTATATTTGTATAACTTTAGTATAAATACATGTACATCTTGATTCATATGTTGTTTTATTCAGACCTTATGTAAATGAAAATGTGCAAATTTGCACATTTTTACATTAAAAATAGGCTAATTTCTAGATTTCATTATCCAGATCACAAAAGCAAGGTTTGAAGAGAATAATGGCTATTTTCTGTACTTTTACAGCACAAGCAATTAAGAAATAACACATACTATCTAGGAACAAAATTTGTGTTATATAGTGATATCTCTAGCACTAACAACCCAACAATATTAGTTATCAAAATGTTTAACAGCACGATACTGATTTTCGTTGAATCAGTCAGTTGATTTACAGTCTGTTTCCATGTTTATACTGCCTGACAAAAGGCTTCTGCCCGAAACATTGCAAGTAATAATAAAAAGTGTTTGTTATAGACGTGTGTTTTAATATTTTTTTCATTAACTTCCTGACAAATGAACACTGATTATTATGTTACTATAGAAGTCCTACATATCAATGGTCTTGGCCATCATCTTGCAGACTAAATAACGTATATTGCATTTCTTGGTTTATAAAGTTTAAAGTGTCACTCTATATTCAACATTACACTCAAAATAAGAACTAGTCAAGGCGATGACTTGTGAATAGTAAATCAGGTAGTCAAGTGGTGCCAAAAAAGACTCTCCAAGTAGTCGCTAAAATCGATGACTACCTAATATGACTATTAAATATTAGTCATTTTTACTATTGTGTATTCGGAAAATAGTCAGGTGATGGTGGCAGGGATACCTGGCAGGCAATAAATTTGATTGCTCTATGATAGTCGTTATGACTTTCGTTAGGTAGTCATTCTGACCAATGCTGACTACCTGACAATAGTCGCATTGCCTACCTGCAAACCACAACAGAATAGTCATGACATAGTCAGTGTGACCCTATTCGTCCAAGGAGCGGTTGTCATTATGACCATCCATTAACAGCTAACCCCGCAGCCATCTGATGATTCAACCTAAGTCCCAGTAACCTGCCACCATCCTGAAAAATATAAAATGCATCTTTATTCCAAACTGAACAGAAGTGTACATCAATACACATGTACCAAAATAAAATTCAAAATGCAGTAACAATTTGAAAATAAACAACTGAACTTTACACTTGGTTTTTGCAAATTCACCCTGGATCAAATACACATAAGTTACTATTACTAGATCTAATATAACCTTATGGCTTTGAACACTTTCCTCTTCCTTTACCTTTGAACGTTTTGACAAATTTCCCGCTGCTATGTTTTTTGACATTCAAGAGATCAAGCAACTGAAGAACACATCTGTCTGCATCTTTTTCAGATTTGGTAATTTTCCTGGACTCATTATAGAGCTTCAGAACAACCCTTTCAACAAAGTTGAAAGTTTTCTTGAGTTTTGTTGGAAATGCAAAATTGAAGATATAAAAACTCCCGACATACATAGTGAATGCTTCCACAAAATCTTCAGTGGCACAAATATCAAAGCCATCAACATATAGTTTGAATTTCTGATCACAAAAATGAGAAATTGAACCACATTGAATGTATATACTACTCTCACCAGGTTCCCTAACTTCATTACCCACCATGATACTTTCACTTTCTTTTAGAAGAAAAGGGATACCAATAATGGCAATACTAGATGTAACATCAGGCATGTGTGAGGACTGTTTCATAAGAAATGCTAGCAATAGATTATTTTCTGGTGATATGTTTCTGTGTTGCAGGTGAGAATTTACTGAGTCCTTATATTGAGAGAGAAAGTTGGACACTCCTTTTTCTGCATCATTTCCTAGCCGCTTAAATTCATTCAATAGCTGTGCTTGTGATGGCTCAAGGAAAGGATAATGCTCTTTAAGCTCATTGACAGGAATGTTGTCAATGACCAGTTTCCTACGATCATGCAGAGTTTTGTCTATAAGCAAGTCCACTTTACAAAGATCACCATTTTTTCTGCAATGCAGACGAGTTTTCATCCATTTCTTGTGTTTTTCGGTGGAAGTTTCATCATCCCCAACTGGCTTTTCACACAAGTATTGCTTTAATCCATATAGCCTCTGTTCTGAGATGTGGTTTGGAGATGGAGTTTCATCTGTTGCAGTTTTCGTCGTTTTCTTTCTTTCTTGGACTATAGGCGATGATGAATCCTATCGCTTTCTATTATTCTGGAATTTCTGACGAAGCCTCATCCTCCACAGCTCCTGCAATTAGAATTGACAGAATTAGTTCTATTGAGAATGAATAACAAAACTGCCCTGGTATAACTATAATTATTTTAAACAGTATTTCTTTTAAACCACCTTTGGCATTTTTCAGGTTTAATCTAAGAAACTGAAAGTCATACACATACTGGTTAACAAATCAGTTGTACCAGTTCATCTTGACAATGTATTCTCTTTAGCGTCACATTAGTTGAGTTTCATTAGTTGAGTCATGTTACATCGTATACAAACAAAACAAATATGTCAAAGTATCAAAATAGTATTTTTCACAGCCCATCCTTGGTAGATATATGTACTTGTGTGTATTTTAAAAAATATAACTTACCACAAAATTTTCATTTGTTTCTTCACTAATATTATGCAACACAAAAAATGCCATTTAAGTCATTTTGTAACTAATGAACATCTTTCTTGCAGAATACATTTATATGGTATTCACTGTACAGCACTTACAAGCTATAGATGGAAACCTCAGTGTAGACTGCATCCAGTAAATGGAAGAGACCTTCTTTCTCAACAGGCTTCCCTTGCGACAACAGCAAAGCAGAAGATCTAGGCAGACTTGACAAATTTTCCAGCTTAAAAGATACTGGCCAAGGCTTGAATGCTAAGATGCTGACCAAAAAAATATCAACTAATTCAAAACACTTACAAATTGGGGTTGTCTAATTACAATGAAATATTAACTAAGACCTAATTGTCTCAAGTGAAAGATGAAACTATTTCTCCAACAGATTGAAAGATCTGTTTGACATACATTAGAACATATCCTACCATGATATTTGTTCAGTACTGGGAATGGGTAAAGATGCACTCTGCTTGCTTGAAGGCACTTCAGGATTCGGTGGATTCTGGTCAAAAATAAATTTTAACGGGTCTAAATTTGTAATAAAAAATAACAGTAATGGTGCTGTTTTGAATAATGTATATTGAACAATTTTAGTTCTTTTCTTCAGAATAAAGTTTCTGCAGAGTGATTTCCAATGACTACATAAACGATTATAATCACTCAAATTTAAATGGGTTGCGCCTTTTTACAAACGACTGACCACAACAGCTATCTCTCCGTCAGTAACCCCATCATTAAAAACCAGAGAAACACGCAACTTTGCTCGTGGTTTTGGAATGTCAGACCATTGAACATCCACCCAGTCCTGCCAGTTTTCCATGTAGACTTGAGCTGACAAGTTGGTAGCATCTACATCCAGATTTAGGTTGTCAGAAATCTTACTAAGCAACAATCCCAGATTATCCACTGACACCGCAATTCTTTTTCATTGTAGGTAATTTGATAGAATAAAGCCATTTCTCTGGAATCTAAAAGTATGATACTGATCAAAAATGACTTATATGTATACACATGCTGAAAAGTTGTCATTGAAGAACAACTACAAAACACCTGAAAGATATATTACATTTCCATACATTTAACATCAGCAGGACTGGTATAAATCAGCTAAATAAGTAATTTGGTTTTATCCCTAACAAATAGTAGCCTTTAAAAGGTGAAAGCAAATATAAGTAGTCTGACCTCAATACATGGTGATGATAGTGGTAATTTTGGTGCAAATATGCACGATACATATTAATATGACACAAGTTCTCTCTGTTTGAAAATTTTGATGAAATTTGTCACAAAAAGGCAGAAACAAATATACATAAAATATGTCAAATCTTTTGATGAAATTTGTTACTTGAAGGTACACACCAAGTTACATAAAATAGGTTAAAATTTACCACTGATTACCGAGTTCTGTTTAAAATTTGTCATCATTCAGTCGTCACGAATGTAGTGATGTAAAATGATCATATTTTTACCTTTGTTCCCATAACAAGGCAATGGGTAATGATCATAAAGATCTGGAATGCTTCTCATTGGCTCTACAACGTAAGCATGAAGATGCCTGTGATAATCAACTGTTTGGTATCTTTGACAATACAACAAAGGTTTTCCTCAAAGAACAAAGCAACAGATCACTAAAGAAAATTGAAGACTGTCGAAATCATAGCTACTAACAACCACTGTCCCTGTGTTGTATGTGAGGCAGTTGACTGTACAACCTGATGCTTTAGTGACAAAATCGCCTTCCCAAACAAATGCACTGACAAGGTTTCGCTCTTCTCCGAGTGAATTCACAGGCAATCCGACAGGATTAGTCAGGTCAAAGGCATCTATTCCAAGAAATTCATTGCTTTCCAAATATGAACAGAGTTTATACTGGTATCTCATTGCCTTTGTTTTGGCTATATTCCTCCTGTTTTTTTGGTACGTCTTGCAACATTAACAAAAAAACTATGTTTGGCCTTAAATTTTATGGTCCACACATTTCTCAGTGGACCAAATCTGCGGGTCATCTTTGGGTAACGCAAAGTAAAATGTCCCTTTGGCTTGAGAGTTCTATTTGGGAATTCTTTTTCATAAAGAGAATGGAACTGTTGTATCACATCATTTAAGAATTCAATGCTTGCATATGACATTGATGGAGACATTATCAATTCTACCATATCCAGCAGAGCCAACAGAACTTCCCAGTTGTTGTTGCCTTCTGGCACTGCATTACCTACCAGAAATGGAAATAACCTTAAGAGACACCAAGCTTGCACAGCTTTTTGCTTAATGTGTACAAACCCTCCCAAAATAACAAGCTAAGGCCTATTGATTTGATCAGTTCCTTTGTCGTGAAACTCCTTCATTCTGCCTGCAAGGTACCGAAGGCTGAAGTATTCAGACAAGACATACTATGAGTAAAACTAAAATTCAGATTCAAAGCCAGATTCAAAGAAGTCATGTAATATATCAGGTGGTAGAGCATTTGCCACATGAAGTTGCTGCAGAACGTTCAAGGGGCGATCTTTTTTTACCCCCATATGTACTTGACAAAGTTGGTTCAGTTTCGTCCATTGCAACTTGGTAATTATAGGATGCAATAGATCTCTGGACATTTTGAAATATCAGTCAACTTTCTTAAATCATCCCGAGTTACCATGTAGAATCTACATGATCTGAGAGCAGAAAATGGTTCAAGACACTCTCCAATAGCATGGCTTCCCAAATTATCTGCAACAACAACAAGAGGTGCACCTCTAAATTTGAATGGTCCCTCTGGTTTGACAATGTCAATTCTAATGTTTTCAAGAACAGATAGTTCTTCAATCAAAGGTCTCATCACTGTATTTAGCCCATGTTTTTTTTTACATTTTGGCTCTTCAACAAGATTGCTAAAAACATACAATGAAGCTGAGATCTCAAAGCAGGTTCAATATTGCCTAACTGATAGTAGAAAGCAGCATATTTCTAAGCAGAAGCTCGTATTCCAGCCTGGTTCACAGCTGTAAACTCATCAAAATGGAGAATGAGTTGAAGGGCAAAGGGAGTTTCTTGCCAGAATGGATGGTTTTTGAAATGTTCACCATCAACGACATCTCTAAAACGACCATCAGCTGACTAGCGAGGATAAACAACCTGGCTAAAAATATCATCATGTTTAAGCAAGTACTTCAGAGTATCTAATAAAGAAACATGCTGCATTGTGTCATGTTTCCCATCACCAGCAATTCCCAGTTCATACTCAACAGGTTTTACAAATGACAGATTATCTTCAACGTAAGACTGGAAATTATTGTGGTCAGTAAAATTTTCAATCGTTGGCCAGACCTCAACCTAACTAATATATTCACCAAATTGTACAGAAATCCGAAAGAAATTGTGGACTGTAGAGTGAACACAAGGAAATCTCTGCATACGCATACGCATGCTGATGCGTGATCCATAGTATCCCCCGATTTTCGTAAGGGTATACAATTTTTATTATTTTAACTACACAACTCGGTTGCTCATGACTCGATGCAATATCCCCCGGATCCTACATTTCTCTTACCGGTATGGATGTGGTATGGATTATGGGAGGGATCCAAAGTCTGAGAAAGTTCTCTGGGAGTGTAGCGGTGGCCATAACAAATCTTTTCAACAGCGGTGTAGTTGGCGCTAAATTTAACAGAGCAGCAACATAGATTATTGCGGGCTTTTTAATCTACCACAGGATGTGTATTCAAGATACCAAATATGTGCATTTGTGATGTGAAGACTGGAGAATGTTTTCGATTTCATACTTGCTTAAAAGCATTACCTAAATATAAATATTCCTACTCTACTACTACTAGACTACAGTAGTACAGACCTACACAATGTAATGGGCAACATTCCTTGTTTACACATAACGAATTATACAAATAAAATACGGATGGATTCACTTCAGCTAATCTAGAAAGTTAAACATTCGTATTGTTTTATTGAAACATAGTATAGGAAAATAAGACATAAACGATTAATATTCACCTAGATTTCTTCTTTCCGTCATCTGCGCGGTTGCATGGCAATTGTGCAATGTCAGTGCAAGTTTCGGTCATTATAAATTCTAAAAACGTCATATGTAATTCTCCAATGTGAGATAAAATATTGCTGTGTGTGATTTCTCCCCCCCTCGCCCCTTTGGGTTTATAGTGTCATCCCTACCTTTGGCTGCCGCTAAGGAGTGGACCGTGCCGTCTTCACTCCCTCCCTGTGTATGTATTGTTGTATGTAAGCCCCTAAATCCCCCCTCGACCACCTTGAGGAATGATCAACCTCTCTCCACAAATAACATCTACAGCCCTCCTTGCACAAGGAACTCCCGCCTTCAGATAAACTCGACCTGGTACACCCCTCTGGAAAAGAGATAGTCTCGCTCGCGCCTAATGTAGCTGCTTTCCATTTGTACTCGATTTGCGCTGCGGACCACTACACGAATCGAATGCATTTCCTGGACGTGTAGTGTCAGCGCGAGTGTTAACCACGATGGGAAAGCTTATTTCAGTCATAACTTAAATCGTTGTGGATTGTAATAATAAATGTATTGATTATTGGATTTCATATTCGAATATTCCAACACACGCACACAACAATATAAAAACAGCATTGTCAAATAAAACAGTGAAGAAATTGTAGAGATCGATAAATAAGATTTATTTAGGTAGCATTTATTTTGTGTGAAATAAAAAGAATAAAAGTAAATAAATAAATACATAAATTCTTGCAAAGTTTAGCTCTGGTCACGTTTCAATTGTTGTATTTATGGAACAAAATGCATGTATACAGTCATTTGCTTTAACTGCGCCTTAATGCTATAAGAAACATCAAGAGTGTCAATTCAAGAGTTAATGCTGACTATGGTGTTGGTTTTCCTGACCACAAAGTAGTCCTTAAGACCAGCATAGCAATGTTGCTATGAAGTAGGCAAGGTGACTGGGAAGTGGTCAAACAGATTGTGACATGGTCATTCTGACTGGGAAGTAGTCAAACAGATTGGAATGTGGTCATTCTGACTGGGAAGTAGTCAAACAGACTGGGGCATGGTCATTCTGACTGGGAAGTAGTCAAACTGATTAATTACTTAAATTGACTAAGAGTCATTCAAGCTGACTAGTAATAGATCATCGTTACTACTTAATAGTTAATTTCATATCCACGACTACAAAATGATATTCATCTTGCTTATTGATACATTTTAGATAGTCAATTTGACAGCGACCACGATATCTCTAAAGCAGAAAATAGACGTGACTATGCTCTGGTAGTCGAAATGAACAATTTTTATTTCGAGTGTAGTCTTTTACGTGTATATGAGTATTTGGAATATCATAAGTTTGTAGGACGTTCTAATAAAGTGGTCAGTTTGGGTATTGTAACATGTTTTTAATATTATCACTAATAGTGAACTTAAAACTAATACTAAACTTATAATTCTTTTGATAATATGAGAACTGAAATAATATTTGATGCTTATAGTTTCCGAAAGCATGTTTAATCATAGGTACTTTAAGTTTTCTACTATTTAGAAATAAATAAACATTTTTGATGGTTCATTTACATAAATAAATTGTAAGAGCATAACTCTAGCAGTGAAAAGAATTAAATAAACGGGAAAAGGAATTTTGTGATTCTGTAATGTGAACATACAATATGCAAATCGATACGAGTCATTGTGTGCTGTAATATGACATTTTACTACAAAAGTTGAATAATGTTTTCTTTAACAGTAATAACATTACACGTCACATCTGCTGACAGTGAATTTCCTAAACAAGATTCCCAAGTGCAGTAAATTAAGTACTTTTTTTTCTGTCATAAAACAACACCAATCAAATTTACGTTTCATTCACAATTGGTGTATCCTTCAAAATCAACATGATTTATGTTTTGTTCAATTGAATTCAGTAACTAAAATAAAATGTAAAGTGGAAATAAAATGGACTAGTTACATAACTTTCAAAATCATCTCTTTGTCATACATATAAGTATAAACGTAATTAAAGAATTCATTCGTTTTTCGACGCACTTTAATAAAACGAAGTTTACATTTAATTAACTAATTATTTTTTGTCATTGCAATCATTTTATCTTTGTGATCAAATTTTAGATATCAGTTAAAAACAACAATTCTTATCGTTGAAAACAATAGTAAAGTATTACGAACTTTCAAGAAATAGATGATTAAGGATTATGAGCATATAATGGTTAAAGGAATAATAAAAATATTTTTCATTCTGACATAATGTTTGTTGTTATTATTATTTCATGAATGTTAACTTATTCTAATAGTCGATACCAGAAAGATTATGCATATGCATAAGAAACTGATAATTTTATATGTTAACTGACAACTTAAACATTATACATTATGAAATACACTATGCTATAGTTAGTGTGCGATAAGATAAATATATTTCGTATTCATATACGAAGTATTTAAAATTTTGAATAGCGTCTTGATAACAGAGAATACTGACATTGAAAAGACAGTAAGAAGAACTCTTAATGAGAACTTATTATTCAAGTAACTGTAAAGAAAATTAAGACCTATATCTCCATATTGTAACTTTATTAGCTAAATATTTCTCTAATTTCAGTTTCGTTAAGAGTTTCTGATATCCTACAAGTTCATTAAACTAATTAAATCCTTTTACATTCTGAGATATAGGTCATGGTTTAACTGACGTTTATAGAAAGTTCTCATAATAAACTCTACCTTGCGTTCAACGATTTTGTTTGTCTGTCTTTAATTAAGCACAAAGCTACACAAGGATCTAACTCTGCTCTGAACTCCACGAGTATCGAAACCCGGTTTTTAGTGGCATTGGGAGGAGCGTTCAACAAACCTCAGAATAATCACTATTTAATTTATTTCTGTAAAGTATACTGGTGTTTAAAAGATATTTTAATACTAGAAATAAACAACCTTATAGCGTGAAATTTATTTTTTTAGTAGCTGAACACCTGAAGTTTCGCTTTACTCGTTTTTTTAGGTTTATGTTTTAGTGAGTCGCTCTTGAAGAAGTTGTAAAGTGAAATAGTGTATGTTTAATTGAAGGAAAATATCATATTCGTTGTTCTAAGGTCGATTATTACTAGTATGAAATTCTTGTTGAGAATATGGAAAGCTAGAATTATTAAAGTGGTTTGTCGGGAGAAATCTTAAACTGTTTGAATATTTTAAAAACAGTAAAATTGCTTCGAAAACCTTGTAGGAAGTAAATAAATAATTTTGCGTTGTGTGTTGGAAATCACCAACCTTGTTCAGCTAGTTTGTTAGAGAAAAGTTAACATCGTTATTAAGCTTGTTAGGAAAAGTGTCAGATTGTTCAAATAACTTGTAAGGGTGATAGAAAGGGTCTTGAGATAAGACTATAAGTGTTTAAAATAATTTGAGGAATCAACATAGCTTACAATGTTTGTAGAGAAAACACTAATATAGTAATGATATTTCTGTATAATATATTTGACCTTCATCTCTATAGGTTGGTACTGATATACCAACTTCTGTTGTCTTTTTCTTCTTTTACTTCTTCTGGAATTAGTTATTTCTTTTAGTTGCGGTAAATACCAAATCTCACTACATCTTTCACTTTACACATTCTTCCACATATTTCATATTATAAGAGTTTTTTCTCTTTGCATTTTTTTAGTTTATTTACCACAATACCAAATGCCTTTTTTGTACTATGTCTTTCCTATTGTATCATATTTTCTTCTTCTACGCTCTTCTCGTTATACTAACTTTTTGTTTTCACGTTTTAGTTACTTCCGTTTTTCGCGTTTGTAAAGACACTTCGTAACAAAGACCCAGTAGAATATAACGGCAGAATGTTATAGGGATTGAATCATGATTTAATCTTTTTTCCATCCGTGGCGACATCGCTCATTAACAGTTCAAGATTTGCATCTTTTTCTACACACATCTGGAATAACAGTTGACTTAATCAAGTTTATTTGACGGCATCATAATTCAATTTTAATGACTGTAAGTTGCGGAATGCTTTCACGTTCGTTATCAAAGACATGTTTCAAGTATTTTCTGTATTTTAATTATTTTATTCAAACGTCGAGAAAAAGAAAGTGAAGTACTGTAAAATGGTTATTTCCCAGAAAAGGTAATGGTGGTTTTTAGCACAACTGAATTATTTTTAAGTGCTACCTTTCCAACAATGTGATTTAAAATAACACTATAGTGTAGGCTGGTTTTAACGCTATCCTTTGCAAAATAACTCACTTTATTATTTATGTTAACAATCGAACAGACGTAGTTAAATACACAGTTTTAGACGCTCTATTTTCTCAAAATCTGTTGTTGGAAAGGTAATGCATAAACTTCTCTTAAAATCCTGCTGGCACTGAGACACATTTAAAGTTCTAACTAGCGGAATGTTACTAAAACAAACCGCAGTAACTTTTAACTAAGAAGCACATGTCCTGTTGCCAGAAACTGACAATAAAAATATCAACGTCAAAGAACGATTGTTTTACAAAGATAGAAATGAATATAATATAATATAATGTAATATAATATCTCGTTGCTCAAATCCAAAGAACCGATTACAATTAAAACATATATAAACAAATTAGTGAATATGGCGTTTAAGGGCTTGTTTATAAATAATACTTTTTAGAACCTGTTAATAATTCAATATTAAAAAAAGTTTAAGTATAATGTTTCTATAATAAATATCACACTAGACAGAAGGTTTATCTATATATTTATAATTATTTGAATTAATCCTTTAGGGATTTGAAACCACAGAGGTATAAGATTTGGCTGTAAAGCAAAACGTACGCAATGGGCTATGTTGCTTTTTCCCAATGTGTGTATCGGAACTTAATTTTAGCATTGTATGCCTGAAGATTTACCACTGAGACATTGGAGGGCCAGAGGCGTAAACAAAAAATATCAGATCTATCTCTCGTCTACCACTTCTTAGGAGATCATTATCCCTTCGGCAGCTTTTTAGTTTAAAAATGTTACATTGACTCTTTTAATTATAAAAACAGCACGCTGTAAATGGACTTTCGGCTGTCGTAGGTCTGTACTATTTGATGAGTTATGACATTGAACAAAAGACCTTCTCAGCATGAATGTGGCAAGCAAAAGGTAAACCTAAAAACCAATTTTGTATGGTTCTGATTGTAGATCTTTAAAAAATAATGAAAAGGAATATGAAAAAAATGTGTATTTAGTGTGATTGTTATTAAAGATATTAAACCTAATGCTTTCCATTCCTTCGCCAGTATTCGGAAGTTTGTATAGCAACAACACACAATAATTTATTTGAAATTAAAACACTAAAGACTATTTGAATAATTTAAATATCCAAGAACGTGGTAACATTTAAAATGTTTAAGAACTATCTAGTAAATAAAACCACTCAGGACATTCTAATTAACAAATAACTCATCGCAACATTTAGTTGTACAAAAATGGGCAATAAGTGAGTGATTGAAAGACATGATATTAAAGAAAAAGATATATAAAGGCACACACCCTCTAAAGATGTTATGTAAATAAATGTAACTTCAACAAGAAACAAGTGAAGGAAACATGATCCCTTTGATTATTGTAACTGGAGCAAGCAGAGTTCAAATTCCCCGATTTCTTCTTCAACTTACGCGTAGTGATCTTACATCTTTACAGAGTTTACCTTCTTTTGTGCTTGTCTCTTTTTGATATCATATTCTTATATACATATGTGACCCCTTTATTCAGTCTTGGCTGTAAAAATACTTTTGTTTTGTTTTGAATTTCGTGCAAAGCTACACGAGGGCTATCTGCGCTAGCCGTCCCTAATTTTGCAGTGTAAGACTAGAGAGAAGGTAACTAGTCATCACCACTCACCGCCAACTCTTGGGTTACTCTTTTTACTAGAGAATAGTGGGATTGATTGTAACATTATAACGCCCTCACGGCTGAAAGGGCGAGTATATTTGATGTGACGGGGATTCGAACCCGCGATCCTCGGATTATGAGTCAATTGCCTTAACAACCTGGCCATGCCGGGCCGAAAAATATTTTGATCACAAAAGACTACTTTTGGTTAGATGAGCAATATCACTTACTTGTATCCTTTTACAGGTGGTAAGGAGATGTAAAGTTTACACTTCATGGAACAGTAGTTTATAAATTTAAATATATAGTACGTATTACTAATAGTTTTGTCCTTTAAAAGAGTCTAATAGGCAAACTGCAGCCATGATTTGATATGTTTAAAATTTTTATTTAATTCCTTTTGAAGCAAGTAGTTAGTTGGATTCCTTAATAAACATCGTAGTTAAAACTAATTATAAAATAAAAGAGCTTTATTTCATTTTGATTAAAATATGAGCGTTATCCATTTAAGCATTCTGGAAAAGAGCAAGACAAACGATAGAAACAGTAATATTTTAACTGCTTTTAATTCTTGTTTCTATAACTCTATTAATAATATATCTTAATATGATGTCTTATTTTAAAATTAATATAGCACCTCATTTATGGTTTGAATCATAATTGTCAATAGAAGTTATCAGCAAAGATCCACAGTCTTATTATACAGGGGCGTATATTTTTTACACCCAACGTGGGGGATAAGTTTTGCAACCACTTATGTAGACTGTTCAATTAGCAAATTGGTAATCTCTGATTACGTGAACCTGAAAGCTGTAAACATGCAGTCACAGAGTAATCTTGTTGCCACGATACTTGCATGTATACTTAGGCCTACTGACTGATACTTACGAACTATTGCTTAGATATAAAAGCTTAGAAGCACGCCTATATTAAAGATGTACATTTCGGCTATTGAAAAAGCCTACATCTAGGCCTAATTATGTAATTCGATTGGTAAGAACACGAGAATCACAAGAACAAACACACAATTTGTAGGCCTGTGATGCAATAAAACAATTCAACAGACCAAACTGTAGGGAGGGATGATTGTATGCACCATACCCCCACCTAAAATGAAGGGGGGATGTATACCCTCCACCCCCCCCCCCCCAGGATCTACGCCCCTGGTCTTATACCACTATACAGTAAACTTCTTTACATGTTACATTTGTCGGAAGGCCGTTTCTTAAGTCATCGGTTTCATTGTAGTGGATGTTGAAATTAATTCACCATTAAAGTTATTTAAAATGTTCATGAAAATATTAATATACGTCTTAATTCGGTCCTGCATTTAGAATAATGATGAAATTACAACATCTTCTAGCTCTCCTAGAATAACTATCGTTTCGTTAGATCTGACCGCGTTATAATTGGAACGCTTTGAAAGATCTTAGCAAATAAAAACGTCCAAGGATTTTACGGTAAAAATATTGTTGAGGATTCCACTTGTGAATATTCAAGCTAATAACTAAAACCTTCTAAAATTTGTACCGTGTTTCTCTGAAAACAAGACAGGGCTTATATTAATTTTCACTCCAAAACATGACACTAGGGCTTATTTTCGGGGGATGTCTTATTTTGATATATTAAAAAAATGAAGTTACAAAGTAAAACTATTAAACTAACCATTTAAAATAAACTATTATTAAACTATTAAACTAACTGATTAATACTTAAACAAACTAATTAACTAACTATTAAACTAATTAATAAATTAATTTTTTTTATTTCTTTCCTCTTCCTGCCATTCTTAACTAGGACTTATTTTAAGGGTGGGGCTTATATTAAAACTATCCCCAAAAATCACACTAGGTCTTATTTTATGGGTAGGTCTTATTATCGGAAAAACACGGTAGTAAATAATCATCTAGGGACTTTTTAGTAATTAAAATGCTTAAATAAATGAACATTTAGGGTTCCATTTGTACTTGAAAAATTCAAAACAATGTTAGAGAATAAGATATTCAAAAACGTATTAGTTATTAGTAATTAAAGTATCTACGAACATGTTAGTAATTGTATCAACAAGGGCATATTAATTATTAATATATGCAAGTACTTGTGATTAATTAAAACTCTTAACAGTTAAAGTATCCAATGCTATATTAGTCACTATATAATCCAAGGGAGTTTTTAGTAAAGAAATCTCCGACGGAGTTATTGTAAATCATCATTAAATGATAGTTCTGGAACTAAAATATATATATAAGGATATTTTAGAACTTGTTATTAAATGACTTTTGTTAACAAGAATCCATTAAGGAATTATTATTAAGTACACATTCAATGACATTGGAATAATCGAAACATTTCAAAACTAATTTAAATTAAAACATTCAATTATTTGCTAGTGTAATGGATTTACTGTTATACATTTATTTTAATATCTATGTTTATTTCAGTTCTATGCATGTAACGCATAATGTTAAATGTATATTACGAAATTCCTGCTTGTTCTCTGAATTTGTAGACTATTCTTGAGCGTAAGAATCAACAATCTTCGATGTACGTTCGTAAAATACTAGTAACTGCCAGTTGAATTTTCGTGAATCTCGCCTAATGAGTATAAAAGATAGCCATCGCACCACACTGAGAGACAGTTTAATATTTTTGGTCGCTACAATCAGTATGCTCTCAATCTTGGAAGCTATAATTGTGATAAATACTTATTAATAGGAAAACTACAGATATTTGACAAGATACATGTATAGATTTTAACACTACAAACCGTTTAACTTCAGTGAATTAATATTGGACGTTATTATTTCTACTTGGACATTAAATATTTTCGTCGGAAAAATGTCATCTTGTAAGCGGCGTGAGACCAACCGAGAATAAACAGCTAGCTAGCTTAAGCGAAATGTAACAATATCAATTCACATTTAATACGCTCCTCGTAGACCTGAACAGTTGATAAAATATTTAGTTCCACACCAGATAGAAGACTCGGTATTGATACTAAGATTGTAAAACTTTTGTATATAAACTATTATTTGTAATAACTATTTATTGTAACATTATTATAAATTGTATTCTTGTTTATGTATTAAAGAGGGCCTGGCATGGCCTAGCGCGTTAAGGCGTGCGCTTCGCAATCTGAGGGTCGCGAGTTCGCGCCCAAGTCCCGCCAAACATGCTCGCCCTCCCAGCCGTGGGGGCGTTATAATGTGACGGTGAATCCCACTATTCGTTGGTAAAAGAGTAGCCCAAGAGTTGGCGGTGGGTGGTGATGACTAGCTGCCTTCCCTCTAGTCTTACACTGCTAAATTAGGGACGGCTAGCACAGATAGCCCTCGAGTAGCTTTGTGCGAAATTCCAAAACAAACAATGTATTAAAGTATGTTTGTGTTAAGAAAGAAAGTTGTGTATGTCGATATTGTTGGCAAATATCATAAATTTGATACATATCGTTAATCAGTTAACTTATGAGTTCAAATTCCAACTTCCGGTTATTTGAAATCGCAATATGTAACATAATAAACTGGACACTCGTCAGCGATAAATTATAATACGTAACATTAGCAAATAAACACATAAGGAGTTCTCAGTAAACAAAACCATACAGAACTTGTTAATGAATAAACTTCAAGTGCATTGAAATAATTAAAACATTATTCAAGTAAATAGCTGAAACATTGTAAGACTCAAAAGACTTGTTAGTAATTAAAATATTCAAGGTTTTGTCAGCAGTTGAAATATTTTAAAACACCAATATACTTGTTTATAAATAAATGTATATGGATATTTCATTGAATAAATATCTAAAGAACGTTTATATATAATTAAAACATTCAAGAGAATATTGATAAATAAGAGTCCAACAATATAGAATTTATTAAAATACGCTTAAGAATACGGCACTAAATACATCGAAGGTATGTTGCTAACTGAACTTTCAAGGGTATGTTCGTGAGAAAAATTTGTTTTTTTGAATTTCGCGCAAAGCTACTCGAGGGCTATCTGTGCTAGCCGTCCCTAATTTAGCAGTGTAAGACTAGAGGGAAGTCATCACCACCCACCGCCAAATCTTGGGCTACTCTTTTACCAACGAATAGTGGGATTGACCGCACATTATAACGCTCTCACGGCTGAAAGGGCGAGCATGTTTGGCGCGACGGGGATGCAAACCCGCGACCCTTAGATTACGAGTCGCACGCTTTAACCCACCTGGCTATGCCGGGCCTCGTGAGGAAAATCTGCTTGAATTTTTTAGTAATTAAAACATTTAAAGATATGTTAATAATTAAAATATGATAGGATACATTATTTACTAAACATCTAAGAACTAGCTAGTAAATAAATATTCAAGGACTCTTTTGCAATTAATATATTCAAATACATATTACTGAAAACTATTCGAGGTTTGTTTCTAAATAAAATGTCAATCATTAAAGAATATATGAATAATTAAAATCTACAAAGCAAGCAAATATCCAAATATCCGTTTATACCTAAAACAACCAAGAACTCGTTAGTAATTAAAAGATCCAAAATGTGTTAGTAATTCAAATATCAAAAGGTGTATTAATAATTTAAAGATCCAAGTTTATACTAGTAAGTTCTAAATTAAAATTTGTGCTAATGACTAACTAAAAATTTGGTAAATAAACATACAGAGACCGTTTGTACTTAAAGCATCCTAGGTCGACCATATTGTTAACAGCAAGCATACCGAACTGACGAAACAATAAATTCTAATTATTATGAATAATATAAATATAGTTTGAACGTAATATTTATTAGTTGTACTCATTATTAGGTATACAGTTATAACTTGTTTGTTTTTGCATTTCGCGCAAAGTTACACGAGGGCTATCTCGCTAGCCGTTCCTAATTTAGCAGTGTAAGAGTAGAGGGAAAAAAGGTAGCTAGTCTTCACCACCCACCACCAACTCTTGGGCTAATCTTCTACAAACGAATAGTTGGATTGACCGTCACATTATAACGCCCCAACGGCTGAAAGAGCGAGCATGTTTAGTGTGACGGGGATTCGAACCCGAGACCCTCGGATTATGAGTCGAGCGCCTTAACCACCTGGCCATGCCAGGCCTCACTGTTGTAATCCTGAACTATGTAGGAAGTTTGCTTTGATCAAAGGTTAATATTAATTAAAACATCGGAATTAGTAACTAAAATAGCCAAGAATTTATTGCTGGACTAGTTCGTAAAGAAATTCTTCTATAACTTAAACAACCAATAATACATTAGTAAGTATAACATCCTCAAACAATTTAACGACTAAAACATACAAGTACAGTGATATATTATTATCTGAAAATATTAAACATGTTAAGAAATCATTTGTAAATAACTCGTTTGTAGTTCATCCCTCAAGTACATGCTAGTAATTATATTATCCAACGACAATTTAACATGTAAAACATCCAGTACCCGTTTAGAAATAAAATTATTGAAGGATTTCCATTTGTACTCTTAAGTTATTTTTACACGTTCCATTATCCGTTTGTTATTAGAACAGAATATATAAAAACTTACTGTCGAAGTATCTATTCAAGGGTTAGTTTACTTAGCCGATGTGGTCTTTTATGCAAGTTAAAATGACCATATTTAATGAAACATGTATAAATAAATAAATTTATAACCAATCTAATTAGATCGCGTATTTTTCAGACACACTAACTTCCTTTACCCAAAGTAATGCTAAAGTTTATCGTTATAAAATAAGTATGAAGAAAGTTTTTTCATTAAAATATGTCACAAACAGATTATGTTACCTTAACAGTTCAAACCATGTAATAACTCTTTATACCCTTGTAGTCAATTAAAAATACTAAAAAAATACTCAAGGAGTTGATTCATTGAAGTAAAAGAGATCGGTGTCACAGATTAGGTAAACAAAGAAGCTTCTACATCTTGCTTCGATGATCAACAACATTAATCACATATAACTACATTTTAAAGATTGAGCTTGGACACAGAAAATGATTTTACTGTGATTTTGCGAAACCGTTTTTGTGTGTGTTTCCTGAGATCGCTTTCGACCGTTGGGACACTAAAACAAATATGTCTTATCTATGTATCTGTCTGTCAGAAATTCTATTCGTTTATTAATTTGTCTGTTTCAAATTTAACTGTAACTTAAGTTCTTGTTTTTTCTTATTATAACTTTTCTCACACTATTTTTATTATTAGATACGAGAATAGTGATTCTCACAATCGAAAAAAACTAGCAAAACTCGAAAAAATATTAGGAAACAATAACAACAACAGAACTTGAAAAAAATCAGAACCTTTCTTACGTACTCATTTCATAGATATTTAAAAAATAAGTAATTAATTATGGTAATTTTAACATGCAAAGATTGTTGTTGTTTTAATTAAACTACATAATAAGTTATCTGTGCTCTGCCTACCATGCGTATTGAAACGCGTATTATAGGTCCACAGACATGCCGCTATGCCACTGAGGTGTAACACGAAAACGAGAGAAACAGCAGCGTAACAACATCTGTATACCTTCGGTTAAATGTGTTTGTTAGTATTTATTTTAAGATAATAGCGCCTTAAACTATGCTTTTGAAGATGTGATGAAATAATTTTGTTAGCGTATTTTAAAGTTTTTGTCACAAGTTCATGGAACTTGTATTTTTTAACTTTTAAAGTGACAAGCAGTCTGTAGAAAAAGGCATAAGACAGAAAGTTATAGCGTGTGTGCGAAACCAGAAGGTGTCTAAGAACGTGTTAACATTTGTGAAAAGAAAGTGCGGTTTATTAGAAAGTAGAGCAGTGTAAGATAAATATACAACGTGTGAAAAATAGTTAATGTTTTAGAAAGTATTAACATTTGTGAAAAGATAGTATGATTTGTGAGAAATATAGGAAAGTGATTCAGTACATAAGAAAGTAATTACAGCATGTAAGAAGGCAGAAAGATTTGTGAGAAAGTAGTGTAACATATAAGAATGTGATGCAAAATTATTAATTAAAATACGTGAGAAGCTAGTAAGATTTGTAAATCCTTTAATGCCATTTTTGAAACATCACTCTTAATAACTGTAATTCCATTATTTTTATGAAATACAAAAAAAAACATTGTGTAGGTAACTACTAGATGATTAAATAACACTATGCAACACAAATTGTGTTCCTAGATAGTATGTGTTATTTCTTAATTGCTTGTGTTGTAAAAGTACAGAAAATGGCCATTATTCCCTTCAAACTTTGCTTTTGGATTCTGGATAATGAAATCTAGAAATTAACCCATTTTCTATGTAAAAATGGGCAAATTTGCACATTTTCATTTCCATAAGGTCTGAATAAAACATCATATGAATCAAGATTTACATGTATTTATACTAAAGTTACACAAAAATGAACAAGTATTATTAGAAGTGAGTAGTTTTCGAGATTTGCCACTGTAATGTAAATCACTTTCACGTATTAGCTCCCAGATATAGTCTCGGCATTCGACTTTGTTGGACCAAGATCTCTGATCAAGCCATTGAGGTCTCTTTGGTTGGGGTTGTATGGGTTTCTTTTACCAGCTGCACCTTTTCTGATTTGCTGCTCTCTTCTGAGGATAGTTGCTTTCTGTCTGGCAGAGTGAGTACAGGGAATTTAGGGCAGTGTGGCACTGAGGCAATGGATGATGGTAGGTCCGGATACATAATAGCAGATGTATTCTTGCCAGCTCGACGTTTGGAAGGGTCCACCATGCAGAAGTAGCAATTGCTTGAGTGGGCAGTGGGTTCATGCCAAATTCTTGAAATAGCGAACTTCATGACTCTCTTTTCCCCTCTGTACCATCCTGTAAAAAAGCAAAATAAAATTATTATTATGAAGAATAAATATATTTCATCCACAACTCATGTGTAAGAGGGTCATGCAAAATATTTTGTATGTGATTTTTTCTATACTGTTGGAAATTTAGAAAAATAAATTAAAGAATATTTAAGTTTTAAAAGGTCTAAAATTTGTATAATATGAAATCTTACTATTCAAGCAAGCAAAAATTGTCCGTCTTACCTTCTAGAGTTTTTTCCAGTGCTCGTAGGTAAAATGAGGGTTTGTCTTGATCCTCGACAGGCATGCTGAAATATGTGTTTTAGGCTTCACACATTTTAGCAGATGCTGTCACAGAGTACTTTTTCGCTCTTGTCTTGATAAATTGGCCACATACGTAGCAGAATGCATCTGGAGAATGCTTTCACCTTTTTGATGTCATCTCTGATAAAGTCAGATAGGTCTATGTGTTCACTTAGGCAGCTGGAACTGAACTGAAGTGGTGAGTGGTGAGCCCCTGTATATATATTACTATGGAAAGTTCTAGAAAATTCTAAAAGGTTATTGAAAATTCTCGTAAGTTCTACAACATTCTAGATAGTTCTTAAAACTTCTTGTAAGCTCAAGAAAATTCTCTGTCAGCTACTCAGCACCGAATCTATCTGGAATGTTCTGGAAAATGAGTAAATTTGAAAATTTCGTTACCCAGGTCACGAAAGCAAAGTTTGAAGAGAAAAATAGGTCTTTTCCATTTACTTTATGCATAAGCAATTGGGAAACAACACTTTCCGGCCAGGAACAAGAAAAAGTAAAAATTTTGTTACATAGTGCAATTTATCAGTTCTTATCTCTTTAACGGTCTCCGCATTCTTCTGTTATTTTCTTAGGTAATGAGGACAATGCTACTACTTTAAACGTGACGTTCCTTTGATCAATATTGTTAGTACTGTATGTCTTCTCCAACTGTTCCAGATTTCCATGTCTAAAAACTAACTGCAGATAGCAAAGACTATTATACTAAAAATAGTCAGATTATGAAAGAAAAAGAGAATACATAAACAATTCTCAATAAAAAATATTAAATTTTCTGAGATTGTCTATGCATCAGGAACTATGAATACCTTTCTTGGAAGGTCTTGGCATCTAACTGTACCTCTACATTTCATTTTGAGAATGTAACATTGTTGGATTCTCTATGAATCTCTGTTGTTGTAAAATATTCTGAGAAAGTCTTGTGTTCAAATTACAGCTCTTTAATTTCAATGCGGATGTATAACGTTTTTAGGATTATATATGCAACCCAATTGTCTAAAGGATTTTCGAGGAGGTTACTTCTTAAAATCGCAGATTTTTCAGAACAGCTGATAATGCATGATGTCTATACAGTTACTGATGTCTTTTATTAATTGCATTGACTTTGTGACTATGGAGAATTTTTAAGCTGCTTTATTCGACTGTAACTGCGTGATTACGGAAAGTTTGTAATATTTCTATCCTACCATGACTGTGTGATTAAGGAAAGTTTGTAAATTTTATATCGACTGTGAACCTGTGACTATGGAAAAAATGTAAGCTGTTTTATACGATTGTGGCTCTATAAATGTAGGTAGCACGTAAATGTTTTCAATTGTCTGCGAATGTATGGTCGAACTCACGTTATCCACACGAGTCGGTTATTTTGTAGTTGTTTAACAAACGTCTATCGAATAGGAATCATCTTCAAGTTGACTTCGGAAGTTAATAAAGTTGTCTAAACAACTCTTTCACTTTACAGTCTTTCGGGGAAAGTTAACATTAAAACTGTAGTTCTTTTATTCGGCTCGAAAAGTGTTCTGCAGTGTTGGTATTTTCTATACATTTCGGTCTTTGTGTACTATTCAACGAAGTTTATCTTCAAATTAGCTTTTGATTCGACTATGAATGTGATATTTGTAAAGTTATCTATGCAAATTATTCACTTTATATCCTTTTGGGATAGTTTGGGTTATAACTGCTACTTAATTTGAATTTGAAAGTGCTGCGTTGCTGAGATCTGACTAAGTATTGATCATTGTATTTTATCATAGACAAGAATAATTATATTTTATTGAATTTAAGTTTTTGCAACGACGCTTAGCTTCTTTATCCCTTTCGATTGTTGTACATTATTTAGAGAAACAACTGTTTTTAAAATCTCACTGTTTAATTAAACTTTTTTAAGTATAAAATTGACACGGATATCTGTACATTTTAGTCTCTGAGTACAGTTTGGAAGCGGTTGAAATTTTAAGTTCTAGTTCTGCTTGTCTATGCAACATCGCTATATTTTTAGACTCTTTAAGTGTGGCCTTCAAATTTTAGCTCTTTATATCAGTTGTTAATATATATCGATGTTGAGATTGTCCATTTATCTCAGTTGTCTACTTTCTTTGGAGGACGTGTGGTATTCAAGTCCCTGCTGTATATATATATTGATTGTGAAGATGTGACTTCGCAATAGTTGTTCGTTCGTTTCGGTTGTCTGCTTTCGTTGGGGAATGTGTGGTGTTCAGATAATTGTACTTTTCTATTTCAATTTTTAAAATACGACGCTGTTTATGTTGTTTATGCCTTTTGGGCATTTCTGGTAGGTTAAACTTCTTTGATATTGTAGCTTATTAACGTAACATTAGAGTATGGAGTCTAGGATGATGGGGAGATTTTATACAGTATTTTTGTTGTTTAATTCAACTGTTGAAATATTACGTTGTTGAAATTATCTTATAGGCATGCTCAGCTTGACAGATCTAGTCGACGGTGAATTATTATATTATTCATTCTTCTTGAAACATGAATATTTTTTATTTTATTTTTTGTGGGTGCGGAGAAGTCTGTTCTTCAAGTTGTTGGTGTGTAATTCGAATTTGAAAACGTGAACTTGTCGCAGTCTATATTCTCTTTAGGGGAGGACTAATATAGAAGTTGGTGCTTTTTTATGTTTTACTTGTATAGTGTGATATCTGTGCCTTAACTTCAGTCTGTACGCTTAGCGAGATAATGTTCTCGGTTTGCTGTTAATGAGATTGGTTGTTACTGACCATGAAAGGCTGAATATTCTGGTTGTAACCTAAGAATTACATCAACCTTTGTTTCCTTATCGAGATAATATTACACTAAACTATTAATTAATTTATCTTACTCTAAGTGAAATAAAAACTATTGTGTTTAAACTTAATGAGACAGTCCAGTTCGAATTTGGATTCCACACATGGTTTAATGTCAATACGAGTAATTAATTTGGAATATTAAGAAACTCCAGGAAAAAAATACACAAAAGATAGTAATAATATTTTATAAATCCTTTTATTTTGACTTATATTGCGATCTTGTTTATATATGTATTTATTTTTTTATGTTCTACGATGGCACTTACTATGGCTGATCTACTTCTGCCTTTATCATCCCTGGCATTGTGACGCTAGCCATACCCCAGCCATGTACAGAGTTCACCGCAGTGAATTCCAAAACTTCGATATTGAAGACAGAAAATCAACAGCGCTTTGCTGGCCTGTGTGCTAACACTATGTATTGATCTGCGTCGCGCTAGGTACACTGAGATCCCCAAAAGATTGTGTCGACTTCGTTTATTAGTTAAGAAAATGTTTCTGAGGAAATGGTTCTCAAGAATATAATTATACTCAAAACATAGTATGTCTATAAAAGTTATCATGGGTTTTAGAGATCATATAACACGGTGTCTTACTTCTTTGTAAACATCTTTGTGAAAACAACCCAACATTTTATCAAGTGTTTGCCCTTAGAATATTTTTAACATTCTATATTAGACAGAAGACGTAGAGAGTAGTGTAGTGGGGCTGTTTATATGGATGAATGAAAAATTTCTTTTTAATGCACAGAAGAACTGTTCGGTCACAATTATTTTAAAGACGGAGGAGTTGTTTTTTATGGTAGACCATTTTAAGGTTCATTTACCATGTTACTCAAAAGAAGAGTGGCTGAGTTGTTAGATCTTCTGAAGGGTTAAATGGCTGTATACTGAAATTTACTGAAACATTTGATAGCTGCATTGTTGAGGATTTAGATACATTGAATAGCCTTGTTAATGTAGCACTTCGAAAGGCAGGCTGTCTTGCCACTTGATATTTTTGAAGGTCAGAGAGTTATGTTGAGGGAAATGAATAAATAGCGGAGTAGTGGTGTCATCAGAAATACTTGAAGAACGTAGCAACTGTATTATTTAAAATGCTTGAAGGTTGTTAGAATTGGTGTGGGATCTCTTTGAAGAGTACCTGTTGTCAGATGTACCTGAAACATCAAGTTATAAACTTGTAAGTATCCGATGGATGAGAGTAACAGTGTTATTGAAAATCTCAATATGGTATAGTATCATGAAAGATAAAGAAATGTTGTGGAACAGACTGAAAGGAGGTTAGCTGTATGGGTAAATCTATGCGAAGGGGGAAATAGGTGTGTTGTATGATCTTTCTGAAGGGTAGCATGGTATAGGTGTCCGAGCTCTGTATAGGGGGGAATAACTATATTAGTGTAGCTTTCTGAAGAGTGGAATAATTGTGTTCTTAGAGACAGGTATGATGTAGTTATTTCTGATGGAAAGAAATACTGTGTTATCACAACTGTCTGAAAGGTTCTGAATAACCGTACTGCTGGAGATCTCTGAAGAGTGGAATAATTATGTTCTCCGAGACAGGTATGATGTAGTCATTGCTGATGGAAAGAAATACTGTGTTATCACAACTGTCTGAAAGGTTCTGAATAACCGTACTGCTGGAGATCTCTGAAGAGTGGAATAATTGTGTTCTTGGAGACAGGTATGATGTAGTTATTTCTGATGAAAATGAATACTGTGTTATCACAACTCTCTGAAAGGTTCTCAGTAACCGTAATGCTGGAGATCTCTGGAAGGTGACGTCGTGGTGTTGTTAGAGCTTTTTGAAGAGTGGAGTAGTTATTTGTCGAAAAACTTTAAAACATAATCTATGTTGTTGGAAATCTCTGAAAGGTAGAGCGATTGTGGTATCAGAACTTTCTGAATGCTACCGTTCATCAGACCACTTGTTATTGAAAAAATTACGCTGGGGATTTCCTAAAAACTAACTGTATTACTGAAGATCTGTGAAAGGTAGAGTAAATTTGTTTTTAAAACGCTTTGAAAGGTTTAATGGTTATGTTGTTAGAACTCTCTGATCGTTGAATTAGTTGTATAGTAGGACATTTCTAACGGTAGAGTATTTGTTATGCTGATAATTTCTGATAGGTAGAGTAGTTATGTTTTTAACGATTTCTGAAGTGCAGAGTAGTGTTATGACAATACTTAGGAATAGTTAAATATTTATGTTGTCAAAACTTTCTGAAAGATGAAATAAGGGAAACATTTATAATGTTGGTGATATATAAAGTTCAGAGCCTTTATGTTGTTGGACAATTCTCAATAGAAAAGTAGCTGTGGTGTTGGATCATTCTGAAGGGAAGCAGTTGTTTAGGATAATAGCTCGAAAGAAGGATGAGTTGATTCGGTGTTGGAGATTTGAAATATTGAGTGATTTTGATGTTGATATAGTTTTAAAAGTGGAATATGCACTTTGTTGGAGATCATTGAAGAGCGTAAGAGTGTTATTATTTCTGGAAATCTGAAGAACGAAAAAAACTTCGTTTGATCTTTCTGATGAGTAGAGTTTTAGTTGTCGGATTTCTAAATGGTGATGAAAGAACACTCCAACGATATAAGTACAGCTGTGTTTTTGGAACTCCCTAAAAGGTGGAATACTTAGACTGTTGAAGATCATTGAAGGGTAAAATAGCTGTGTTATTGATATATTCTGAAACGCGGAGTCATTACGTTATTCAAACGCTGTTATAGAATGTAGTAGGTACGACTCCATAACTGTTCTTAAAGGTATAATGACTATGCTTGTTGACGATCTCTAACGGTGAAGTATTTTCGTTGTTAAAAATCTTTGAAGGATGAAGAGGTTGTGTCGTTGGAGTCATGTGGAGTGGTTGTGATATCGGAGTATAGTAGATTGGTTGTATTATTGGTTTGGTTTAGAGTGGTTGTATTGTTGGAGTGTGTTAGAGTGGCTTTGTTATGGGAGAGTTGAAAGTATCTGTGTTGTCTTATCTCTCTGAGCAATGGATAGCAGTGAGTTGGACCCCATGAAGGGTTCAAGAACTGAAACGAAGTCCAAAGCTACTAAATATTTACTATATAGATATAAATATTGCACTATTTGTTGGATACATCCTTCCAACAATAAAATAAAATGTGTATAAATAGATTATTAAAACCATAGTTTTGCAAAGTTAATTATAAAAATATTAAAATCAATAATATAAATTGTTTTAAGAACCAGTTACATGTCTTTGGAGAGCAAAATAAAAACACAAAATATAACATGAGATTAAGACTTTATAAAGAAGTAAAGTATTCATTAAAGTGTATTCTATAGTCTAATAATTGCATTTGTTGTAGACCAACCAAATTGTTAAATGGCTTTCGTTTTGTTTTTTTAATTTCGCGCAAAGCTACGTGAGGGCTATCTGCGTTAGCCGCCCCTAGTTTAAAAGTGTAAGACTAGAAGGAAGGTAACTAGTCATCACCATCCACCGCCAACTATTGGGCTACTCTTTTACCAACAAATAATGGGTTTGACCGTAACATTATAACGCCCCCACGGTTGAAAGGGCAAGCATGTTTGATGTGACGGGGATTCGGGCTCGCGACCCTCGGATTACGAGTTGAGGAGTGCCTTAACTACCTGACCATGTTTGGCCAAATTGTTAACTGAATTCAGAGATGTAAATAACTATGATCCACTGAAGTGTGTAACTCAAACTGTCGAGCATCATCAATATATATATCGTTTAATACCTTGAAAACTTGGCTTTGTTTAAAGCTCCACTTGTTACAGTAAAACCTATCCATGTCGGAAACTGCATAAGGCTGAAACCTGTACAAGCCGGAAATATCAAAATTTTGCAGTATTATCTTAAGATTTCTCTTATGAGAGGCCCCGTGTATGGCAGAACCTGCGTAACGCCGACGGAAAACTATCTTTCACCTACCTCATCTATCAACGAGTAGGATTAGAACCTGAAAAAGGAGGAAAAAATGTTTTTGATTAAATGTTAATTTCTTATTTAGTTAATAATTTCTTTAAATATTAATAAATTATTGTTTAATTAATAATTTATTTAAATATTAATAAATTATCGGACATTTTGTTACAGTAAGTATTGGTTAAACATATCCTGTTCTTTTTTTCTGCCGTCATTATTCCAGAGGTCGCTATTCGAAAGAACGATTGACTGTACTTTTGGTGGGATTTGCTGATGAAAAACTAGAGAAACCATGGGTAAGAGGTAAAAGTGAAAATTCTCGCTGTTTCAAAAATTGAAGGAATAATCAATTTTCTGTGGAATGAAAAGCGAATAATAAAGCATGGATGACAAGTGCTATATTCGAGGAATTTTTGAACAAACTAAACAAAAGAATGAAACAAGAAAATAAGAATATTCTACTTTTCCTAGATAATGCAACTTTTCACTCAAAAGTTCAACTTTAAAATGTTCGTTTAGTCTTTCTACCTCTATGTATAATATCAGTTCTACAGTCACTAGATAATGAAATTATACAGTGTATAAAATTGAAATACAGAAAATTGATGCTTCAGCATATTATTACAAACATGGACGACTGTAAGGGAGCATCTGAAATGACCATAAAAATTGACGTGTTAGATGCAATTGTATTTATAAGCTATTCAGTGAAATGCGTAAAATATGAATGCATAATAAAGTGTTTTCGAAACTGAGAATTTGTTCTTGATAATGGCGGAGGTTGTAAAGAAGTTGTTTGTTATGATGATTCTAGTGAAATCCAAACTCTCATTAAGAAGATTGATGCAGATGATTCTGTGAAGGCAGAGAGTTTTGTGAACGTTGACAAGAATGTTTTAACAGAAACTGATGAAATTAATTTACAATCTATGAAATAATCGCAAGATGGCAACAGTGTGAAAGATCCAGAAGATGAACAAAACGGAAAAGATAGTGAGGAAATAGAAATTTCTACTTCATCGCAAGTGTTAAGTTATATTAACACTATCAAATTGTATGCAAAAATAAAGGAGGAAAATGAACTTTATGAAAAGACCGTAGAATTGGTGTTTTCTTTTAACCACATGAGAAAGCCTATTAAAAAACGAAACAGTTGAAATTGAACACTTTCTTCAAATAAATTTGATTAAGATTTTGTGTACTTATGAATATTTTGAATGTCTATTTTTCTATTTATTCTAATAGATATAGCATAAACGGTATCATAACTTTATTCACAACCGTCTTACTTCCCTTGAAACAAGCAAGTATAATATTCCGCTCAAAAATTATATATAATTAAGGAAATGCATGTTCACTATGTCTAAGCCGGAAAACCTGCTTAAGCCGGATATTTTACTTAATCCCGTACGATTTCGCCTAAGACAGGTTTTACTGTAAATATTATACCAAAATTCGTACTCTTATTTTATCAAATACCTCTGTAATTGTAAATTTGCAAACATTTTCCGTCCTTATCGTCCGTCATCTAAAGCCTTAACAACAGCCTACTTTAGAATACGTAAAAACATTAACCTTATATAGTGTCCTGCTAACTATCTATTTTTGATAACTGAAAAATATTAGTTTTTATTTGAAACTTCACAGTTATCTAGCCTGTTATATTTTACAACGAAACAATTTCTAAAGTCCAGCATTTGCCCACTCTTAAAACGTCCAAAATTTTAGTTCCAACAGTTATGTATTTTTGAATTCTTTCAAAATAGTAGCCCCAAAAGTTAAGTTTAAATATTCTGAAATTCTTATTACCAACGGCTGTTTTCGCTGAAACTTTTCCAAAATCTTACTTGCAATAATTGTATACCGCCGAAAATGTTTTAAACTATTAGGATTACCTCATCTCCAATAAAAACACTATTAAAATATTACGAAATAAGTTAAAGCTTATTTCATTATGTTCAGTAACATCAATAAACACTTTGCTTTTTTTTTAACCCTTTCTCTTCTTTTTTCTTTTTTTATATTTTCCACGGTTTTCCTCGGTGAATGTTCGTGTGTGAAATCATTGATTTTATAAATACGAGCCATATCTCTCTTAATAAACCACACCAGCGTTGCTGAATTTTCGATTTAAATCAATTGACAGAATTATACATTTAGCTTGTGTCGTACTGCTAATGTAATGGCCATGCTACCAGTAACAATGCCTTTAAATTTGTCTCCTTTTGTAGCTCTTGTGTCTTAGTTACAAGCTTGAAGGCTTGTTGGCAGTCAGTGTTCTAGCCATTGCCTCTTCCTGCAATTACGGGCATTTGTTATTTTAAATGTTTATTAAAACATTTATCAATAATTATTGTCTCTGATTTAACCTTTTTAAATACATCGTTTAAGTTTCGTTTTCTGTTTCTACTATATCTTTAGTATTTTTCTAGTAGCTTGTGGTGTGTTTTAATTTGTTTAATATTTTAATTTTATCTCATTTAATTTAACGAATTCATGTTTTACACTAACCATCATTCCTTCATACCTTATACACATACATAGTTATATGACATTTATAGCAATGTGATAAGTATTTCTTGATCAGTTGGTATATAGTTTATATTTTTTTATAATATACTACTGGAAACAATTTGTAATATAATAATTATGAGAAGAAAAAAAGACTATATTATAATAATGCCAATCACTCCTAATTCGTTGCTATGAAAATCAGGTGTTTGATAATTATTCACATGATTTGAAGTGCAAGTGATTGGCTATTAATTCTCGACTGTATACTGTTGACGTGAAAGTGTCATTGACCGCTATTCACTTATTCACATGATATACGAGGTCTGTTCAAAAAATACGCGGACTGACGTCATAAAACAAAATGTACTTTATTTGGAAGTTACAGGTCTGGGACCCATTCAAAGTACTCTCCTCCCCAACGCACACACTTATCCAAACGGTGTTTCCACTTGTTGAAACAGTCCTGGTACGCTTCTTTTGTGATGTCCTCCAGCTCCTTCGTCGCATTTGTTTTAATCTCGGGAATCGTCTCAAATCTTCTTCCTTTCAAGGGTCTTTTGAGTTTGGGGAACAAGAAAAGTCGCAAGGAGCAAGGTCAGGTGAGTAGGGGGTGGGGAAGAACAGTGATCGAGTGTTTGGCCAAAAACTCACGAGTTCTGAGGCACAAATTTCGCAGCAACGCGGTGCATCTTCAATTTTTCGGTCAAAATCTCGTAACAAGATCCAACTGATTTCCCACACTCTTCAGCAAGCTCCCTGACAGTCAGACGTCGATTTGTCCTCACCAGGGTGTTGATTTTGTCGACGTGTGGGTCGTCAGTTGACGTGGAAGGACGTCCAGGACGCTCATCATCTTCAATGGACTGTCGACCATCCTTAAAACGTTCATGCCACTTGAAACATGCCGTACGCTTCATAGCAACATCACCGTAAGCCGGGTTAAGCATAGCAAAAGTTTCAGTCGCAGATTTTCCAAGTTTAACACAAAATTTCACAGCAAGTCGTTGCTCCTTCAGGTCATTCATTCTGTAATCTGCCAAACGAAAAAATCGCACTTCACTTAAAACCGCGTAGCTAATACACAAATGAAGATATTTGCAATCGGGAAATGGCGTCGTAATCAGCTGATCTGTGCAAACCTAGCGACACCAAGCGGATTCCCCTGGAACCAACTGGAGCCGCGCAATTCAAACAGTCCGCGTATTTTTTGAACAGCCCTCGTACGTGCATAGTAGCATGTATAATAAATAAACTTAGTGTTTCGAAAACTGTTTACTCCCAGAGTTTAGGTTTAGGGGATGTCCAATTCAGTTTACAATTTGAGCAACGTGTGTTATACTAGTTTTGGAGAATTTAGCATTCATGATCCATGGTCATACCTTAGAAAAAGTTGAATGTTTCGGTTTTGTGGAAAGTCATTAAACAAGTGAAACTTAACCCGTCACAGTAGACTGTTGTAAGTTATTTTTTGTTAGCAGAATGTGAAACTACATCCAAACCTACGGTATGGTTGTATGGACACGCGGACGATGTACAACGTCATGAACTTCATCAAAGAACCATTGTCTGTCGAATTCGAATTGGTGAAGTTATAGAATACAAGTTCCAATACAGAACCAGTCGTACGTGACTTTGTGTCACCCTACAATAGTTTGAAACAGATATTACAAAGCTGTCGTGAATGCCAGATTTCATTGAAATGTGTTCTGCTCTTAGCAAAACGTTTTGTCTGAAATGGTGTTAAAAAACATACTTGTTGGGTTAGTATTCAGGAAAATATTCTTTATGCAGACGAGATATGTTTCACCCTGCTGAGAAACTGAAACTATACCTGCCTCCTTTTTACCCAGGAATATATTGTATATATCAGTGAGAAACAAAATGGTATGAGAAGGATTATTAACTGTGAGGGTATTGACATTTCTACATTTTGCAAAACAACATAATTTACCCTCATGTGATTGAGTCCATACCCTCCTACTTTGATACTAGTGCAACTGGTCCCAACTTTAGACTAATGAATGATAACATTAATCTTCATTAAGTTTTTCGGCGTATATTCTTTGAAGAACAGGATATTCCAGAATGAAGTAACCTTCACGCTCATTGGACTTCACATCCATCTGGCATATATGGGATATTCTTGGGAGACATTTCCATCGTGTCTCCTGATACTAACACTAAAGAATAATCAAGACAACTTTTTTCAGAGGATTGATTGAAGCTAGCTGAAAACCCTATTAACACTCTTATCTTAAACACACAACATCAGTAACAGATTGTCCTTTCTGTTAATATCGAGTACTGTATATTGTAATTAAGTGTCGTGAACTTTAAAGACGTAAAACCACGCCAAACAAATGTTTATTTACGAGCGTAAAAGCTCAGTTATTTAGATTTCATATCAAAGTGCCGACTATCAGATGTCTCATAAACGTGAACATCAGATGATGTGATTATTAATATTACTTTATAATTTTTGCTTTACTTTTTCATATCTGTACTATTTCAAATTAGGAATACCCTTTAATTGCTGTGAGATTCATACGGAGTCAATCACAGTATATTTTACAATACTACTATTTTAAGAAAAGCACATCCTTAACGTTTTCACAGTAACACTGACTTAGGAATAGTACCATCTGAACCGTTTTAACATCAATACATTCACAAAAATAGTATCGTCAGAAATGTTTTTACCTTCTAAACATTTTCATAACGCTGCTTAGAGCATAGAATGAGAATGTTGTTTATTGTGTGGAACTTTTGTTTTTAACAGAAATTTCAATAGTAATATAGTTTGTTTAGAACTGTTTTTATCAATATTTGCTAAATGAGTGAATATTTTAAAAACACTTAAAATGTTGAAGAATTGTTTTTAGATCACATGAATTAAATAAACAAATGCTGCGATTTTTAAGCATTAATCTTTTCCATATTGAACCATCCTCACCTGAAAGCTCAGCATTGAAGAATCACAACCATCCAACTCGTTGTGGTTTTTTAAATTAATTATTTGTTTAGTCGAGTTATTAATATTTATGCTTAAACAAATATTTTCAAAATTTGTGAATGGTTTAAGAAACTCGGCCCCTTACGCACAATGTTTGAAAGGGGAGTTCTAATTTACGAGGTGTAATGCCAACATATATTGTGAAAAAGAAAAATCTATAAAATTAGATCTGAAAGCAATTTGGCATGAAATATAGCTTTGAAAATTGCGTGTCTATTTACATAAAATACACAAACATCCAAAACGTTAAATACAATAAATAGCTGCGCTATCACTATTTAAGTATATATTTTTTTTTACATTACGAAAATGGAAGAATCGACTGAACCCCTGTTTGTGTGCGTGAAACTATTGTAACTCCGAAATTAATAGGTCATGTTAACTATAATACATTATTAATAATAGCTGTATAGCACATTCCATTTTTTTTTCTCTAAACCATTTCAAAGAAAGGCGTGACATTATTATTCATCTCCAAACATTCGAACACAATTAAGTGCTAAAATGAATTACTTATATATAATACAAAACAAAATAGTGGGTAACATTATAAACTTATAATCAATAAATGCGAGATTTTTAGTTTCAGTTTTAATAAAAGACAGCAGTAGTGAAGCAGCCCATTATGTTAGGACTATAAGTATTCTGTTAAAGCTAGAATGGCTTCAGTTTATCTTAATAGTTTTATACATGTGTTACATATGTTTTTTTATTTCTCTTCAGGGGAAAATTTAAAAGAAAATATGTGATATAAAGGCCTAATGCTTTCCTTAGTTCGCCGTACCATATGTGGTGGACTTCAGTTTTGCCTATTCAAGGCTTATCAGCACAACTTTGGTCAGCAACACGCTAAATTAATTCAGGTTAGTGATTTAAAATGACTGAAAAAATGTAAAGTTCATCCTGCTTAATTTTTCAAGTTAGAATATTCATAAGTATTAATTTTATCCAGAATATTCAAGTATCATTACATTTTTGTAGCGTGTTCAGATGAAGATCTGAAATTATAAAAGTTGTATAGTCACAATTTTTACTACAGGCATATACGTGCACACGACTTCAACAATTTCAGTCTAAAATTCACGCTAAACAAATAAAATTCAAACGAATCAAGAGAATTGTAAACACCTTGACATTACTTACTGTCCTTACATTAAACAAACATTAATATTACCTTAACTTACTGCCCTGTTAAAGAATAGAAAAACATTTCCTACATCTAATCTATAAAGTTTAATTTGTGTATGTTTGTTCGTACTTTTCATCCATCTGTTCCTTATACAATTCCACATTTGTTTATCAGTCAGCATCCAGCTGAAATATTATGACATGAAGAAGGTCACGAGTGGGGTCAACCCCATCTAATTTGATAGTGGTAAAATTCTTGAAAACAATATGCCTGTATTTTCATCATTGGTGTATCTATATATTTTATTGTACTTTTGATGTTTATAATGATAAGAAAAAAGTGCAAAATAATTAAGCTTACTTTTCTTATAATAAATAAAACGCAAAATTTACCGTCCTGACCATTATCATAATCATAATCCTTAGATTCTATTTGTAAGGAAGACCAAGGTACTTACTAGTATGCGTAACATACTCAATTATAATGTCGTGAACAGTAGATAATGTATCTCATATAAGTAATGTGTAACGTAACTGCTTCTTTATCGTCAGCTATAAAATAAAAGTAGCAGTGGGTTTGAGTGAAAAAATCAACTACTTAGAATGACGACAAAAATATTCAAGCAAATAATTTTCCTGTTAAGTTAATCCGAACAGCAATAAGGAGGAGAGAAAAAATAACGTTAAATGAAGGGTATAAAGCTGTCTAATCTAATCAAACCTCTTGAAATGAATAATAAAAGTAAATATCGTAAATTTAAATTGATATGATTAGCTATTCTAGGGTTCAAGTTCCTGCTACATTTACATTGAAAAAGTTCACAAATTATTATTGTATCGCCTTAAAATGCTCAGAATGACTCATCAATTAATTAGAAGTTGGAACTAAATTGGATAACGCTCTAGTGAGGAACTAATTGAAACTATTTCACACGAATGCTTTCAAGTTAATTAGTACATTCTTTTGAAAACATTATTTAAATATCATATATTTTCTTGTTAAGATGCGAAAGAAAGAAAAAAAAAACAAATGAATATTTAACCAATTTTCTCCACATTCTTCATTATGGCCAGGTGGTTAAAGCACTCGACTCGTAATCTGAGGGTCGCGGGTTCGAATCTCCTTACACCAAAATGCTCGCTCTTTCAGCCGTGGGGGCGTTGTAATATGACGGTCAATCTCACTATTCGTTGGTAAAAGAGTAGTCCAAAAGTTGGCGGTGGGTGGTGATGACTAGCTGACTTCCCTCTAGTTTTACATTGCAAAATTAGGGACGGATAGCGTAGATAGCCCTTGTGTAGCTTTGCACGAAATTCAAACCAAACCAAACCATTATGCTACACAGCGACTTAAACCAGTTATCGCATATTTTGAAATGTAAAGTTTAAAAATATTTCTTAAATTATTCACAAATTTCTTAGTAATAACAGCTACAAAGTTTCATGTTAGTGACCGTTGAACTTTTCAAAGTTGAATTTTCAACCTTTAATTGTCTTATTTTGGCAGTTTTTAGATTCAGATATTTCCTGTTTGAAAGGCTTAGTTTAAAATAATTTACATTTTGAATTTCATAAAGGACTTTTATCCCTCAAAGAAAGTAGTAGCACACGAGAAAAACACAAAGTATAGTTAGTGCATTTTAAATTACTGCACTTACGTGTTTTATAAAGTAACAGTAGTTAATGAGTTATATACATAAACTGAAGTTAATGTGTTTCATAAATTAACTGCAGCTAATGAGTTATATAAACAATCAGTAATTGATGTGCCCTTTAATTTAGCTCTAATTAATACGCTTTTAAAATCAACTGCTCGGCTTTAATATAATATTTGTTTATTTTGGGAAAAGTGCCTTTTGAATGAGTGGAAATTTTATGTCAGTTTGGTTTTGCCGTCAGAGAGACGGCAGCTAGTCATCACCACCCACCGCCAACTTTTGAACTATTCTTTTACTAAGGAATAGTGGGATTGACTGTCACATTATAACGCCCCTATGGATGAAAGGGCGAACATGTTTGGTGTGACGGGGATTCGAACCTGTGACCCTCAAATTATGAGTCAAGTGCCTTAACCACCTGGCCATGCCCGGCCTAATGTGTGTAAGTGTTCCTGTTGTTTTATAAAACAACAAACAATTTTATAATTACGGTTATATTCTAGCACACCGAGTCTATAAACTATCCTTGTTAACCTAAATAATTTTCTATACTCCTTGTACTCTCAAAAATTGAATATAAGCCGAAATATATAAAAATATTGCACAAATGAATCCTTTTTCTTGCTGGTCTCACCGCTTCCGCCTCTTTCTCTATTACTTACAAGTAGAGAACCAGTCATGCGTGAGAATAAGAATATTACTTACTTACTTAACTCATTTTATAAGTACGATAAAAATCGAACTAAAACGCTTGTAACCATTTTCAAAAATTAAGAGATCTGGAATACAGAAGACTGAAAAGATAGCTTATAAATTAAAGGAATAGAGAAGTTTTAATTGAAATAAAAATTATTTTTGCTTTCCTTTACGTAAATTTAGTTTCACACTGCTTACTTAATTAATTAAGAAAATTTAGATGCATTTCTTATATCAGAAATTATTGTGTATTTACAATTCCTTATCATGTGTGGTATTATATTAGAGTTCCATAAATGCATTTTAAATTTACGTATGGAAAAACATGATTATATAAAAATAAATTTGGTCACAGTAAAAATTACCTTGGATAAATCGTGGTACAACACTAATATCAGCTAATAATAAGGAAACTACGAATGGCAAGTTACATCTTTTGAAAGTTCCTACTGAAACAAAAGTAAATCACCTAAAACTATTCTACTGATACAAAAATAAATCACCTAAAACTATTCTACTTCAACAACAACAACAACAATAAAAAGCAATGAAATCTAATGGAAATATTTATAGAATTCGATATAACTTAATAAAGCACTTTTAATCCAATAGATTACACAAAGTTTCGGCTAGCAGGTTTATGAATAAAAAATAAAAATAATATTGTACTTAATAATTATTTATTAAGCTAAAGGTTGCAATGCTTATAATAGCACACTAAATAAAAGTGTGGTTTTAAACAAATAATTACAACGAAAACATGATATGAATAAAACCTAATTTGTTCACTCTAACTTTCACACATTAAAAGGTTTGGTTTGAATTTCGCGCAAAGCTGCACTAGCCGTCCCTAATTTAGCAGTGTGAGACTAGATGGAAGGTCGCTAGTCATCACCACCCACCGCCAACTCTTGGGTTACTCCTTTTACCAAGGAATAGTGGGATTGACCGTCATATTATAACGCTCCCACGGGTGAAAGGGTAAGCATGTTTGGTGCGACAGGGATTCGAACCCGTGACCCTCAGGTTATGGTTGAACGCCTTAACCACCTGGCCATGCCGGGGCAGGTCTTAAACAAGCTCGGTACAGAATATATTTTATTTTAAAGTTAGTTTTGGTGGTAGTGAATTCTATAAGGGTTGCTAGTTGGTTACTAGGAATGTATATCAATGGGTCGGGGTCTTGGATATAATGTTCTGAAGCTATCTTGCAGGCTTCGGTGGTTGGGACTTTTGTGAAGAGAGAGATTACATCAAAACTGGCCATTAAGGCTTATGATTTATTTGATTAAGAATAGATTTGAAATCAAAAGAATCTCTGAAAGAGAAGCCGGCTGATGATGCATATTTAGAAAATGCTCACGCTATATATTTACCGAGATTGTAGTTAAATGATTCTTAAGTCGACATTATGGGTCGTGGTGGACAATCGGGTTTGTGGGGTTTAGGGGTAATTTTATGTTTAATGATCAAAACTATTTACAAAGAAAGGGCCTAAGTATGGAGAATCTCGTGTCACCAGTTCTAGCTAACATTTTTGTGACACAGATTGAATCTCGAGTGATCAATTAAGCTTTACACCCACCACTATACAGAACACACACTTAGTTTTTTTCAACCACGTTAACCCTATACACCCTCATATTAAGTTCGTCTGTGAACAGGAAAAAAACTAATCAAATTGCATGTTTCAACCTCAAAATCACAAGAACCAATACATAATCCAGACAAAAATAATCCATACTGGACTATACATTCCTGAAACTCAGCACATGAAACAAAACAAAACCTCAACATATTAATAAACCAAATAAACACAACCACAAAACTATACTCGCTCGATAAAATGGACATTGAAATTTACAAAATGAAACAACATTTTATCAAGATCAACAATGTTATTTTTCCAAAAACCGCTGAAAGAATTATACGTACACACCTAGATCCACAACACAATCGACCACAAACAAAGAACAATAAATCCCAAGATACAACAAAATACAGAACCTTATACTGCTGCATACTATATGGGCCCAGCATGGCCAAGCGTATTAAGGCGTGCGACTCGTAATCTGAGAGTCGCGGGTTCACATCCCTGTCGCGCCAAATTTGCTCGCCCTTTCAGCTGTGGAGTCGTTATAATGTGACGGTCAATCCCACTATTCGTTGGTAAAAGTAGCCCAAGAGTTGGCGGTGGGTGGTGATGACTAGCTGCCTTCCCTCTAATCTTACACTGCTAAATTAGGGACGGCTAGCAGAGATAGCCCTCAAGTAGCTTTGTGCAAAATTCAAAAACAAACAAAAAAACAACGCATACTATATACAGGGTGTTAGGAAAGTCACTGTATTGTTTTGTCTGTTAATAAATATATAAGTGCACAGTGACTTTCCGAACACCCTGTATTACCGACATCAGCGAAAAAAGAACCAATATTCCAGTAAACATCAAATTTATTCATACTATGTAAAAACTACATCGACAAACACAACACTAACATAATTTATAAAGTACAATGCAACAGCTGCCATAACTTGTATATTGGAGAAACAAGCAGAAAAATGGAACCAGAATCAACGAACACAAAAAAACCTTTCATACATTTTTGAACACTGCAACTCAAATAAACACAATATAATCATAGAAAACGCCCAGATAATAAGTAGGGAAACAAATATAAACAAACGCAAAATCAAAGAAGCCCTACTTATACAACAACTAAAACCAAAATTAAACCAATATAAAGCAACATCTTTACCTCTACTAATTAATAACGTAACATCAACCTGCAACGCTCCCTACAATTCGGTACCCGTTTTACTCTAGTCCTTGAGACATGTGCCCGGCAGTGGTCAGTTGTAAACTTTTGATGACATGAAACCCACTTGAAATAAAAATATATATCTCAGAACGGAAGATCGAAACGTTGTTCGTTTCTTATCAAAGTGCTAATACCCATACCAGCTGTTCTGAGATATATATTTACTTCAAGGGGGTTTTTTATCATCATGAATTATAGGAACATCTAGCAACAACACACTAAGAATGGGAAAGAACAGTCGTTATCTTTAACATTTGAGAAAATTGGTAAATTTATTGAAACACTTTAAAGCAAACAAGTGCTTTTTCTTATATAATTACCTAATTTTAGGTAATTTTTACAGACGCCGCCAACAGAATTTCGTGCATTTTTGTTTAAAAGAATTATTAGTCATTCACTACCACTCCATCAGAGGGCGTTACACACATCGTGAGAGCACATTAGATGACGACTAATGAGAATGAACCTGGCAAAAAGCCAAACTTGGTTTCTTTGCTTTTGTTTTGTTTTTGAGATTAAAAAGACAATTGTTTAAATCTAAAACATTAAATAAAAATGCCTGACTTCGATAAAGACTTGTAATAAACTGTATGAAACATAGGGAATAACAGTAATCATCTTAAAAACAAATAAAGTTCAATGAGATCAAAGAGCAAGCGACTTAAACAAAAATCACTTATTTGTAAAAAATATTAATATTTGAAATTAATATATAAAAAAATCTGGGTTAAAGATTTAATGAAGTTTATTTTTATTAAAACGTACTGTAATTTTTTCATGCTAACATCGTAGATTTGAGTGCAAAATTTTGTGTTACGCTGAATTCTGTGAAATATACAATTTAACCCATAAGTGAAAAATATATCAAAACTAAAGACTGTTTGTTTGTTTGGTCTTGAATTTCGCCCACAGTTACACGAAAAATATTTGGGCTAGCTTTCCCTAATTTAGCAATGTAAGCCTGGAGGAAAGGCAGCTAGCCATCACCACCCATATCCAACTCTACTCTTGCGCTACTCTTTCACCGACGAATAGTGGGATTGACCATTACTTTATAACACCCACATGGCTGAAAGAGCAAGCATATTCAGTGTGTCAGGGACTCGAATCTGCGATCTTTAGATTGCGAGGCGACGAAGGCTCTAGTCATCTAGCCATGCCGGGCAGAGAACTTAAAACAATAAGTTAAAAATCGTTAAGTGTTTTCAATATCTAGTTTAAGGGAATGACATTTTGAGCTAGAGCTTTAGGTCAGATTGTACAGTTTACAAATATGAAGAAGAAGAATATCATTCAGGAACTGCGTACATGACGAACAGTTAAGTGTGGTTCAGTTAAAAAAGTTATTTAAATGAGTAATTGCTTCAAAGAAGTTATTTAAGTCAGCAATTACCTCAAAGAACGTAAGCTCAAGAATAACATTAAACTATATATATTTAATCGTCTAAAGAAACTACAAGTGGTTTCATGAATTTAATCCCAATTATATTATAATAACTGATAAAAGGTTATGCTTATTTTTAAGTTTATTTTCATTTGTATTGTATTATCAATATTGCTGTTGTTGTTGCTTATCCCTTTAACTTTCTTCATTCAAAATTAGTATTGTTTTAACGACCACCGTTCTCAGTGTTTTGATTAAAAGTGATTTATTTAAATCGGTAATTATTTCAAAGAAGTTATTCAAATCAGTAATTACCTCAAAGAACGTATGCTCAAAAATAACGTTAAACTATACATATTTAACCTTCTGAAGAAACTACAAATGGCTTCGGTTATATGACAAATCATTAATCAGATTTCAATATCTCTGCTGTGCGCACATTTCGTTTTATATATTTTATTTACTTAGCTTGAGTGCAAAGCAAAGATAAAAAGAATATAATTATTGTTGTCAGTGAAATATCTTCAGAACGTTATCGTATTAATGTGACTCAAACATTTCAATACACATTTGAAGTCGTATAATGGATTAAAACCAACAGATTTTAATGGTTTAACTTAAACTTTTGTTTTCTTTCAGCATGAACGTATTCTTAATAAGTGGTTCAAATTATGTTATTATTTTATCATATCTCAAGTTTCGTAGTTGTTAGTTAAGTTCTAGGAGAGACTAAAACATTTTAAATAGATGACATTTACGTGTTTTTGTTTTTACTTTTGTGTACCTACTAACATATATTTCAAGCATATATCATATTATATTGTAGAAATGACCGCTAAAATATTTCAATACTCTAAGCCTAACATATTGCAGTGTCCACAAGCTCTGTCATTAGACTAATTAGTTCTTGATTTGTGCAATGACAGGTTTTTGCTATATCCTTGCTTTAAGTAGTCTTAAAGTGTTACTTTAATTTATGTTACTGGAAAACTGGAAACCAAGTCGTTATTGTAATTGATTCTTATACTAATTTATTATCCACCGGAATATTTGCTATAAAATATTGTTGTAACTTACTCCATTATTAATGTACGATCATCGGAAACATTTACTGTTGAAAATATTGTTGAAACTCTCTCCTTAAAATCAATCTATGATCCATTTATCATTGGTACCAAATTATTGTTATAATTGACACAAAAACCAACCAAAGATACACCTTAGCATTTATTATTAAAACATTGTTGTAAATGATCCTGTAATCAATATACGATTCACAGGAATATTTATAATTAAAATAATATTGTTGTAAATTCACATTAATATCAATATTCAGTCCACAGAAAGACTTAAAATGAAATATTGTTATAACTGATCCGAAACGTAATATGCGATTCACCGGAACACTTGTAGCTGAGTTTTTATTAAAACTTACTCTGAGGATAATTTTAAACTTATCAGATTTACTTTTAGAGTATTGTAACTAACGTTAACTCTGTTCCTGATTCACTGTAACAGTTTGCTGCAACTTATCTTTATAAGATTAAGAACATTTGTTTATTGAATCAATTTACTCGTATTTCCAACACAACATTGTAACTGTCCGTTAGATTCTTTTGAAATGTACCGAATAACTTTCTGCACAATTATTGCTATAATTGTGTGAACCGTAACATTAATTGATAATTGTTTGGAAGATCAGCCACTCGGATATTTCTGTAAGTCGAAATATATATTGAAATATTTTCTGCTTAGTCAATGTTGTATCTAACATTTGAGATTAAATCGAGACATACAGTAGAAGACCTGTCTCATTGTTTATGTAACATTAGTATCAGTTGTTGGTATGCAATATTTATTATACGTACAATATCGCTCATTTCATGTAACTCTTTTCTATCTCAGGTTGCGCTTTCTGTAAAGGGTTTCTCGAAAACTTAACAAAATAGAGCGAGAGTTGACAGACTTACCAAGTCCAGAAATAGACTCCAACCTGATACGCCATGACACAGCTACACTAAAAATTAATGTCTGCATTTGTTTAAAACATTTTAGTCATGTTTTCTTACACTTTTTGGAAAAATGTCTGGAAAAACTGCATTGGCTAAATGTAGATTTTTTTTTTAATTACTTGGAGAGTGAAGGTAATTTTTATTCAATTTTTTGTATTTATAAAATGTCTTAATTCTTCCAGTATGCGCTACACGTTCTTAAAAATATTAATATTGAATAGCTGAGCAGGTGCTTTTAAAATGACGTATTATAAAAATAATGAGTAACTTAACTAACTATGCAAGAATAGGGTATAACTACAATACTAAACACCTAAATTAGTAACATCAATTAGTACATTGTTACAAAAATGTTTAACTGGTAATACCAGACGGATGCATTTATACAACAATGAAAATCTGGAATATTGATGTAATATTGAAGATTTGGAGTGATGATTTGTGTCTAACATGCTGTTAGAGTATCAAATACTTGAACGTTTACTATGACACTTACGTACTCTTACTGTAATGGATACTTAAGCTGTGGTATTATGGCATTATTACAATAACGATTTTGTAGTATTTTTTACAATTTAGACAAACAACGTCTCTATGAATAATATTTCTGTTCTAATATCTAACAAAATGTTTGGTTAAAAGTAGCGAACAGGGGTGGAAGAAGGAATAGTCGACCGGTTAGGCAACTCAGAATAGTGTGAGAAGGATACCAGTACTAGGGACATTCCCTCAGGAAAAATTTGAAAAATAGATGCTCTAAGATGGAACTTTGTGCTAATTTTACTATAATTTATTGAAAATGTTATTAATTTGCAAGCATTTTTCATGAGTCACAAAAATAGGTGCTCACTGGCTCATCACAGCTGTAAACAAGCACAAGCATGTACACTTGCAGATGACACATGTAATTTATTATTTACTGCTGTACTGATTCATACACACTACTATACTGTTATAAGTCTATATATCTACCTAGAAAAATTTTTTCAGGTATAAGTTAAAGTTTAAAAAGCCATATAATTACTGTGACAAAATGTTGGTCAGCTTGTTCTCCGGTCTGCCGGACCTACTGTGATGGACTTGAAGGAGTTAAAATGATATATACGTAAAAAAAAGTTAAAATTTGTAGTAATTTTTTTCGCCTGCCCCCGACACGCATCTACTCCTGTTCCTTTTATTTACATTTTTTCTGGTGACTTCCCGAAGTAATTTGCTTTATTAATGAAGAAAAGTAGCATACTTTAATACAGAATTTAATTATGTTTCACATACACGATCTTTGTTTACAGTACCTAATAGAAAAAGTTACCGGCTGTGTTAGTTGCTGTCAGAAATAGATGCAACACATTCATTAACCTGAATATAGTATGAATATTCATGGTCAACAGAAAGCTACCACTCTGAGCTTGAAATCAAACTAATATAAAGAATAGTGCAATAACATTTTGTAATTAAGTTTCAGTAGAATGAAGTGAAATAATGAGCTATTCGAATGATAAAAGCGAAAATGACAGATGCAACAAAGTGATTTTTCTCACATAACAATTACAGCACCTTAATGAATCTTACTTCTATTTCCAATAGCAATTACAGCATCTTAATAACCATTAGTTCTGATTAGCTGTACTGTTCACATAGCCATTTTTTTTAGATCACAAGTTAATATCTTTGCGTAAAACATGGTTTTAATCATGTATCCTTGAAAGGCCGTATAGTGCTAATAGACTTATGAAGAAACAGTTGGACGAAGTAATAAAAAGGCGTATTCTTGTTTGAAGATGATCAAATTACAACGAGCCTTACAATGATTGGTTAAGACTATACAACGTCACGCTGTTGAGAATGCCAGCTACAGTTGGTTGAAGGGGACCAAATGGAATGAGGCTATACCAATTTGGCCCAGTGTCAACCAACTAAAGCTCAGCATGCAATAAACGTATCACCAACTTCCTGTTGTTCCATCCGCAATCTACCATCGTTCCGGTTGGAGAAAACTTAAGTCTGTCCAAGTATCACTACAGTAGTTTCATCTAGATGAGCAAGTCTTAAAATGTTTTCTGTAAGTTGAGCTGTGTTCTCTTCTAATAAAATAACGAATAAAACGTTTCTCTAAGCCATTCTTCGAGGTATGATCTAGAATCGCAAGTCACATCATCTATTGTTGTTTTATAGTCTGTCTTTTTTGGTGTATCCTGAGTACTGCTAGAATCACAAGTCATATCGTTTTTAGATGTGTTGTATTATCTATTAGTTTAGTTCTCTGTGTATACTGTGAAAAACACACGTCTCATAATTTATTGTTTTGTTGTATTACATATTATTGGTCATTACTGTAGACTTTCTTATTCAAGCACAATATATATTGCTATCTGTTTGGTTTGGTAGTTTTATACACTGTTGAATTTTCAAATTACATCTGTTTTTGTTTAATATAATCTGACTGTATAGGTAGTTTGTGTACATTGCTAAACTCACAGCCACGACATCTATTGTTGCTATACATATTTGTTTTGGTAGCTTATATGTATATATAATGTTAGTGTCACTTTTTTTTTAAATAATCAGTAGAAACGTCTATGGTTTTGTTATGCATATTTAAAAGAATGAATCAATGCCTATCGTGCCTTTATATTGTTGAAATTATTTGTTACAACATCTACTACTGTGTTTTTGTATTATGTGTTAGTTTTTATATTGTTATAATAGCAAGCCATATCATATTTAATTGTGTTGTTTAGTAGTAGTGTTGTTTAATTTTGATAGCTGTGTATTGCGGGAATAACAAACCACCGTTGTGACGTAGTTCCTGTTGGTTTGAATTTCGCTCAAAGCTGCACGAACGCTAACTGCACTAGTCGTCCCTAATTTAGCAGTGAAAGATTGATGGGAAGGCAGCTAGTCATCACCACCCACTGACAACTCTTGAGCTACTTTTTCACTAATAAATAGTAGGGTTGGCCGTCACATTATAATGTTCCCAAGGCTTTAAAGGTGTGCATGTTTGGCGGGACGGGTATTCGAACCCCTGAGTTTCAGATTACAAGTCGAGCGCCTTATTCCCCTAGCCGTGCCGGGCCAGTTTGTGTTGGGATGGAAAGTCACAACACTTATTATTTTATCTATTCTTGTGTTATATTATCTGAGATGGAAAAATTAAGAGTAATGCTAGAAAATATAAGAAGTGGTTGTACACTGTTAGAACCACGATGTATTATTTTGCTACATTATATATTTTTGACAACTTCTCTCTTTCTTTATGTAATAGGCATATATACATGCACGTATATATTTAGAGGAGATGAGTTTCATATAGCTCAGCATATAATCTGTCTGCAGCCAAAACAAGTAATCACCATTCAATTTGATTTTTATAGAAGCTTTCATTATCGAATTTTAACCAAAGTTAGAAAATCAACAATATTTATGTAGGCGACTGTTATTTCAAAAATAAAGAAATGTTCAAAGAGTCATCACATCACCTTTTAAAAGAACATATTTTCAATATAATACTTTCTTGTTTTCGACTTAAAATATGAAAACAATTTGTAAATTAGTTTGATCGATGTACATTTAATATTTAAGAGTAGTTTATCATTAAATCCGTAATCATAAGTTATCATCTCGTTAACGAAAGTGTGAAGTCATGGCTGCAGTATCAAAAGGAAGTTTATTATATTTTCTTTACTCGATTTTTATAGAAGCTTTCATTATCGAATTTTAACCAAAGTTAGAAAATCAACAATATTTATGTAGGCGACTGTTATTTCAAAAATAAAGAAATGTTCAAAGAGTCATCACATCACCTTTTGAAAGAACATATTTTCAATATAATACTTTCTTGTTTTCGACTTAAAATATGAAAACAATTTGTAAATTAGTTTGATCGATGTACATTTAATATTTAAGAGTAGTTTATCATTAAATCCATAATCATAAGTTATCATCTCGTTAACGAAAGTGTGAAGTCATGGCTGCAGTATCAAAAGGAAGTTTATTATATTTTCTTTACTCGTGCACATCATAAGTTAAGCAATGAGTAAGCTCACCTAATATGTCCCTTACGTATTCCAAAGAGAAACTACTGGTGAAGGATTTTATATCTGTACATGGAGAGGTATTGATTTATAAGTTTGGACAACAGACTACTCGTAGAATACATTATGATAGTCTAATGTGTCTGAATTATAGGGATTTATTTATAACGTTTATCTGTGATATTACTGACTCTATGGTTCCAGAACTCTGGTTTTTCTAGTAATTTAATACGACGATTGTCATGTTCTCCTATGGTATATGGGAACAAACAAGTAATTTGTAATAAAAATAGTGTCATTAGAGGTTTATATAAATGCATTAAGATATTAAAAATATTCATGTTTATTCTCTTTAGTTTCCAAGAAAATGTATTAAATGAATAACATCTTTAACTGAATTTTTTTTTTTTTTTAGAAATTTTAACGAAAGCCCGTTCGTATTCTGAGAATCATTATGTTTTGTTAAGCAAAGGTAGTTATGGAACCTAAGTATTACTGTGCAGTTATTTTAGAATCACCATGTTTCGGTGTTAAGCTGAGTTAGTTTTGAAATCTTATTGTTAATATGTAGTTATTCTAGAATTGTCATGCTGTGTTGTTAAGCCGATGTACTTTTGAGGCCTAATTCTTATTTATTATAAGGTTATTTTAGAACCATCACGTTTGGTTGTTAGGTGTCAAGTGTATACAACAAATATCAAAATTCAACAAAATAACAACGCCAACATTTAATGTAATTCGCAACAAAAAATCTTCCAAATTTAATTTCTGTGACAAATCTGTAATCAACGAATGACCGATATTCTATTTATAATTTTTCTAAGCACCCTAAGGTGCATGAAATTCTTTGAAAGTATGATGATTAAAATCTTATTTCTCTGATAATGGCTTTGATATCAGAATCCTTCGTGTGCATCTTTTTATATCATAATGTGTAGTCTGAACAGTTTCTGACGATGCTCATCTTTAAAATAGCTATAGCCAACATTTACATACGACTGTATTTGTTGTGGAAAATAACTTACTAATTATGGAAAAGAAGTTATATTTGTTAAATATAAACTGATCTTGATAAAACATTATTTTAGCAAAAGTTGTGTTACCTAGCCTGACATAGCCTGATTTGATCATAGATTACCGATAAAGTTTTGTCAGTTTTTATGAGTATTTTAAGATCTCTAGCCAGAGATGTTATTAGACATCAATGAAATTGAAAATGACTGAAGATATAACATAAAATTTTTGATTAACAATAAAAATTTGAAATTCTAAAACAAAAAAAAATTTAAAACATTTCAACCTAAAACAAATTCATAAAATGGTTAAATCAAATTATTCGAACTCTTTAATATAAAATGAATTCTGTTTTTTAATTTTTTACAAATTTTCATGTAATTTGAGTAACTGTTTTTTACAATTAGAAGGAAAATGTCAGGAGATATTAGAAAATGAGGTTGGCATGAGGAATGTAATGAAAATCACAACATTAAATAACTAAATTCAAGAAACTATAATGGTAACTATAATAAAGATAAAAAAACTGACTTAACTACACCAAAAAAGGAAAGACTTAAAATGATTGTTGTTTTTTAATAAAGCACAAAGCTACTCAATGGGCTATCTGTGCTTTGCTCATCACGGGTATCGAAACCAGGTTGCTAGCGTTTTAAGCCCACAGACATACCGCTGAGCCACTGGGGGACTGACTTAAAATAACCCTATCAAACTAATCTAACCTATAACATTCTCAGCTTAATCTTACTGAAATTCCGATACATCACCCTCAATACTCTTAAACCAGTAGAATAAAAGTTTGAATAATTTATTATATATTTATCAAAAGCTATATTACAGTTAAGATGCCTTTAGTTTTCATAAAACTGGCGTTAAAATGCTCCTGATTAAACTTTAAGAAGGTGCTGACTACATAAAACAGTTCGTCACTTTAAACGTTACGACTTGAGAGCCAAAAGTTGGCGAAGTATTTCAAACTAATAGTCCCGAAATTTGTGATAGAAATGTTAAATGTTGATGTTGTTTTGCATTCACATTACTTTTAATTTTTCCACAAGCCACTTATGAGACACAGATAGATTTTAAATTATATTTTTAAATTCCTATGGTTTTGATTTCCCAATGCAAAAATGAAGAGGAATGCCAAGAAATGTAATTGACGTGATTTTCGTTACACAATTTATGCCTATTAACTACTTTATTTTGAGTATAGCTCATCATAGTATACCTTCACCTTCATTTTAGAGCTAACTGAAAAAAGAAAAAGAAAATCAAGATTGAACAATAAAAAGGCAGAAAAGTGTAGTAGAGCCAATCAAACGTTGGCAAATTCCTCTGTGAGTCAATCAAAATTAAGATGGTTCATGAAATGAGTTCGTGGTGTATTTATAGAATAATTATTGGTAAAAACCATTTAGATTAATAACATCTAATACATAAAAAAGCCAGTGCGTTTTGGTAATACAACGTGACAACAATGACTTTTATGTTATTTCGCTTAGCAATAACATCAACAGTATATCCTAATATTGCTGTTTGTCTATTTTACTGAACATATAAAATGATGTATAGACAACAAAGTTGGGAAATATTTGTTTGTTTCTAATTTATAGTCTTCGTTTACTAAGTATTTTTATTTAAAAATATTTAAAATAGCTTAATTCAGAAATTATTTGATTTTAAAATTGAATTGACATTTTTACTTTAATGATAAATTTTATTTACTTTTCTCTAGGCTAGATGCTTCTCCACTATATCTTTACTTTTGGATTATTATACCAACACTCATTACTCTTATAAGGTTTCTCGGCACTCCCCCTTCATGGTCCCCACGCATTCCCATCACTAAAATCGTAGTGGGCAGATGGTAGTCAAACTATTATATTTGGATAACGCCCCCCGGTAGTACAGCGGTATGTCTCCGGATTTACAACGCTAAAATCAGGGGTTTGATTCCCTTCGGTGGGCTGAGCAGATAGCCCTATGTGGCTTTGTTATAAGAAACAAACACAAACAAAAAATATTTGGATAAATGCATTTTGACGTTTGTGATCCATCCTATTTCGAGAAATCATGAGAAACAAAACATGACGCCACACACACTGGCTTTCATATGTGTTAGATATATTTTCTCATATTTGTAATATATATAATAGAAATAACGTTAAACAACAATTTTATGCCGTTGCTAATGGTAGACTAGAAGTAATGATATGCCTGTAGTTTCTCTAATATGCCAAACACGGCTGCAGAAAAGCCTTTACGTTGTTTAAAACAGAAAGATTAACGTCATTCCTATTTCAGAAGGTCCGGCATGGTCAGATGTTTAAGGCACTCTACTCATAATCCGAGGGTCCCGGTTTCGAATTTTCATGACACCAAACATGCTTGCCTTTTCAGCTGTGGGAGTGTTATAATGTGACGATCAATCCGACGATTCGTTGGTAAAAGAGATGCCCAAGAGTTGGCGGTGAGTGGTGATGACTAGCTGTCTTCTCGCTAGCCTTACACTGCTAAATTAGGGACGGCTAGCTCAGATAGCCGTCATGTAGCTTTGCGCGAAATTCGAAACAAGCCCATTTCAGTGTAAGAGGATATTTAAATTCAATAGAATAAATTTAAAGACGCTTCGGTTGTTTTAAAATATCCTTCAACAATCGATAGCTGTATAAATTAAACTATATCCAGAAGTTTCCACTGAAAACTCTTTAAAACAACTACTTTTACGTTGGTATAAAAGGTTTCTTAGAAGACTAACTTAATATTAGTTTATTTACTAAATTATGTGTGACAGGTTCACTTCCTTAACTATTTTTAAGAAGTAAAAATAAAACTTTAACATAAACTGCTCATCTTATCTTTAAAATATTTTCATCCCCTAAGCTATTCTTGTATTTTAAATCACGAAAATATTTATTTTCAAAGTTCAGAAAATTTAAAGCTTACCTATTTTAGTTCATGTTATGATATTGTTTAAATCCGACATTGTAAATAACGAATTATAACGAGTATTAACTAAAAATATAATTTGATTGATTATATAAACATGTGTTTTACGAAAGTTAAGACAGCGGCTGTGTGATTTATTATATGAACATTTATCTTGTGATTGATTAATAGTTCACAAAATGATAAAATATTTAAGTGGTTGTCTTAAAAAATAAATAGTTGTATAATTATTAATCAAAACTTATTTCTCGTCTTTAAATAAGATATGCAATAATTGGTTATATAAATACTTTTTAACAATACGTAATAAACAGTTGTGCGATTGATTATTTAAATAATTACAATAGGTAAAGAAGTTGTTGTGTTATTGGTTATTTAAACAGTTATATTGCATCAGTTAAAGGAAATGGTATGTGAGGAATGTACAGAAACTGAACAGTCGACAGAAAGTAAATAATCATAAAATAGTTAATGGTTGGTGGAAACTGAATAACTGGAAGAAAATGAAATTGAAAGACACAGGTTCTTTCAAAATGTCTTTCACCGCACGACTGTTGTTTTATAAATTATACTGTAATCGAATGTTCCTACTGAACCTTGTTTAAAAACGCTACTTTTACGTTCGTTTAAATGACTAAAATTTAAATAATTTGTATTTTTAAACCAAAAATAAAAACAATAAAACTGTTTAATCTAAACTGTTGCTTTGCAGTAAATAATTACTATTGTGTGATGGGTTATTCAAAAGCTGCTTCACGATAGTAAACAAATACCGTTGTCTGATTTTTATTGAAAAGACACTTTGCGGTTATGAAAAGAAAGAGAAAAAAACACTACTGTGTGATTGTGCAAACCTTCTCAAATCTTTTCGCGCATGAGTCATTACTCTATGTAACAACAACAAAATGCAACTGTGTTTTGTCATTAGTTAATTTTAGCAAAGAAGAAATTAACAAAATAATCTGAAAACAGAATATAAACGTTCTAATGGTAGCTATTCAGAAATCTAATCGTTTATTTGAAGGGACATATTGTAAACTAATCCACACTGCACTGTCCGTAATCCAAAGAAAAAATGAAAATTATGAACAAAGGTTATTATATTAAAGAATATTACGTGTGTAATATGTATACATTTATTTAAACTTCGACCATAGAGTTAAAAAAAAGCAATAACAAATTCACAGGATTTTTAATGTTATTTAATTACAGTTACTTTAAAATTGAGGTTCAAACACCAGTAATTTATTGGAATGGGAAATGAATTCGAAGATTAAAGGTTCGCGTCCATTGCAGCAAAATCGAATCAATACTTTATGGCTGTGGGTGCGTTTTAGAGCGACCAGAAGTTACTGTTAGAATATTAGTTTACTGTGGATGCTGTTGATTGGCTGCTTTCCTTCTAGTCTATGTGTTCAAAATTAATTGTATGGCTTTGTGTTAATATTCGAAACAAATACTTTTATTGTTTGTGTATTTTACATGAAAAACAGATACTTTGTTTCGGAACATAATATTTATTACAGATTTGTAATAAAATTTTAAAATTTTTAATGAAAGTATTAGTATTATCTCGTACTTTAAAAATGACACACTTCCTTGAATACATATTTTTATTCAGTTTGACAAATTTTTGCTTACAGTAGTTGTTCAAATATAAAAACAAAGCTATTTTTTGATAGATTATTTAGGCAGAGTGTTCATAATGAAACTTCGTAGAATGGACGGCAGCTGCCTGTTGTGGAGACACAAGTGTAGAACTTGAAGACGAAAGGCGGAAGAGTTTCGAAACGTCGTCCTCTTCTCTTGTGTCTCTACAACAGACAGCTGCCGTCCACTCTTCGAAGTTTCATCATGAAAATATAGCTGTTTTAAAGCTAAAAACAAAAACACATTTACGTTGTTTCTTTCAAATGGTCCGTTCCGATGGACCATATTAGTTGTATTATGCCTGAGATTATTTTGGTCTTACTAAACACGTATATCTAATGATAGAGAAGCGATAGTTTAAAGGCATCAGTTTTTTGTGGGCTCAGTTTCAGGATATAGATAAAAAAAATAAAAAAACGGATGTTACGGGATATCACTGTCATAATATCTAATCATCACAGAAAAACAGGACGTTAGAGCGTAGTTTGACATCAGAAAAAACAAGTATTGGTACTCAGTTAAGCGTTACAAAAACACGCGTAAAAGGCTGACTTTTAAATCAGAGAAAACGCTTGTTAGTACTTAGTTATTTTACAGAAAACACGAGTTGGAGGTTCAATTTCACGTTGCATAAAAACCTGTTGTTGTTGTTTTTTAACAGCACTACTTGGAGGATTGTTGTTAAATGTAGTAATCAGTTTCACCATGTAAAGCGAAAGCATCTACTTCACTGTTGTGAAAACATTGAAAGCATTCTAGTGACAGTTTCCTAGCTGCCGGTGCACTTCATTGCTAGGAAAAGTGCAACTGTTAGTAATTTAGCCACTTAGAAACCAGTAGATTTAATGATATTAGATCTTACACAGACTTATACTTACTTTCTCTTGACCTTGAAGCACAATGACGTCAAAAGATGGCTTCCACTTTGTTGTAACTTCTTGTAGTAATATGCTGGTGCGTTGTCTCTTTGGGATATCCTTAGTACCGTTGGGGTTAATAATAATAATAAAATGATTCCTTGTTTCGTCACACGCGTTATAACATTTTCTATTTTCATTTTAGAAATCAAACTTCAAAAGATGTTTCAGTTCTCAGATACAACGTTTTGGAAAATTAAAAACAAAAAAACACTTGTGAGAAAGAGTTGAAGTTTTACCAATTCTTTCACGAACTGTTATTCCGGAGATTTACCTGTACACGCAACGAATGATAAAATAGAGCTAAGCCTAACAAGATATGATGATTATAGTGAAGCCTACTCACTTGTCAGCTAACAGTTTTGGGTAAGAAAACATCCTACTTATTATAAACCACACACACTCCTCGTCGTGGAGCTACTGAGGAACTTAAGGCTGAAAACTAAGAAGTCCAAATAAAGGGAGTGTAGACCTCATGGCAGATGTCTGTATTATCTACTGGCAGTGTTTCATACTATCCTCCAAAAACGGGGATATGTGAAGTGGGTGAACATCGTAACTTGCCCTATTCAGTCAAGGCGACGTCCCCTAGAACCCGCAAAGCCTTCTCAGTTCTTGTAAGAGCTATATTTAGCGGCGAGAACGCGATCTTATTACTCAACGTTTTCCGCATCCTTCTCTTTGCTACCTCTCACCATCCGTCGCCAAATGGGTAGCTCTAAGTGGTGGTACACGCGTCGGGGATGAAGCTACATTGACTGCGTTGGTTTCCATGGCAGCAACTGTAGCCCGCATCCCGGAAGCTAGCAATCGGTTGTGGTTGCATTAATCCTTTTCTGTTTCTACAATATTTTAAACAAACTTCTCCAGTGTTACTTCTACATAGCTCGAGGTTAAAACGACGGATAACATTTTTCATATTACTTTAACTGTCTGTTAGCAAGTGGAAGCTCAAACTCTTGGGACATATAAGCATGTGTCCTTCACTAGCGACAAAAGAACATGGAAGTCGAGAAGATGGAATAAACAGAATAACCTTTTGACCAGTATGTGTTTGGTAAATGCTCGTGAGACATGCCAACACTACTTTCCGATGTTTCCTAAACAATGTGTTCCTTCTATAACTGACTTAAGTAATAGACATACATTGCTAAAATCTGCATTAGTAATATGCGCTAAGAAATCTGTTGTCAAAAGAACCGTTTTATATAACATTTTCATACAGATCTGTTGTTAGGAGGATCGAATTTAACATACGTGTGTTTTTCTATGCTTATTATATAACAGTTTTCTTTTCTTATTTGCTAGAGAGTATTCGTTTTTCCATATGTATAAGTACTTGTGGGTGAGTCAGACCCCAAACATTCGTATCTTGTAGATTAAATAAAATATTTGGCACGTCAGAGTCCAAGCATTTCAGTTATATAAATTAATATCTATGTTTACTCAGAAGAATATTACCTGATCAGAATATCGTAGAAGACGTAGAAGAAGAAGAATTTATATTTACATCAATGGACAAGCTGATCGCTTATTGACGTTCAGAATAACACAGCCTTAGTTTCTTGATATAAAAAGCTCAAAACTCCAGAAGTAAAGTTCTCACTACATATCTCTCAGCTTTCCAATCCTGTTTTCGTGTTTCAAGATGTCTTCATTATAGTGATCATAGTTTTTATAGCATTGAAACTTAGAACAGTGCTTACATATGGTCATGCTATTCTTTACACAAGATATACATAAAACAGAGTTTTCCTGTGATCATAATCTCTCTGTGAAGGATAAATCTAATACAATGTGGCTACAACAGATACACCCAAAACAGAACTTTCCTGCGGTCTCTAGCACATATACCCTTAACATAGCGGTTTCCTGTAAACATAATACTTTCTTTTGCAGATGAATGTAAAACAAGTCATTCCAATGATTATGGTACTTCCTGCAGTAGATATAACTACAACAGAGTTTTTCTGTGAGCATAATACTCTATTCAGCAAATATATCTACAACAATGCTTTCCTTTAATCATTCTACTCTCTACACCATTCTTTCTTTTGATCAAAATAATACTCTACATCAGATAAACTTACAGCAATGCTTCCCTGTGCTTATGTCTTGGCAGTAGACACACCTAAGATATAAAAATGCTTTCCCAAGATTATGTTGAACTTTAAAGCAGATAAATCTATAACAGTGTTTTTTATTATGTTAATGTTGCTACAAAAATACATCTAAAATAAATCATAATGTGATCATAATGCCCTCTAGAGTATATGCCCTAAAAGACCGTTTTCCTGTGGCATAGTACTTAATCTAAAGCATATCATTCTACTGATTATAATGTTTCCTGTAGCAGATACACTTATTAACAGTGCTTTCCTTGATTATAATATTCCTGCAGTAGACATTCATTTTCAACTATGCCTTTCTGTAAACATAATACTCGTAATAGCAGCTGCACCTATAACAATGCTTTCCTGTAAAAGTTATGTTCTTTACAGGATGTACACTTAGACAAGTACGATTTTTTGACAATAATACTTTTTACAGCAGATACACTTACAAAAGCTATTTTATTTCTACAGCACATACACATGAAAGAAAGTTCTCCAATAACTGTAATGCTCTAAACAACACATACATCAATAATAGTGCTTTCCTATCAGTATAATAATGGGTTCGGTATACTCCTATAAAAGTGAATTTCTGTGATCTGTTTCAGATGCATGCGCGGTTTGGTAAAAGAAAATCAACTGCATTAGGTTTATCCGGTGTAGAAAGAGGAAACCAGTGGTATTCTGTGATCATCATGTTCTTTAACGTAAATTCAACTAAAACTGTTCTTCAGATGGTCTTAAAACAAACACACTTAAAATGACGCATTCCTTTTATGATAATATTCTATATATAGAAGACATACCAAAAACAGTGATTTCTTGTGCTCATAATCTTGCTACGCCAGATACGTCTCAAACAGAGCTTTTCTGATCAGCTCTCTTCATCAGACACCACTATATTAATGCTTTCCTGCGATTATTATGCTCATTACAGTGAATACCCCTACAGAAAATATCCTTAAACTATATTAGTCTCTACAGCAGATACAAGTAAATATATCTAACCGCTGACCGTGACTATTTCTACACCATATACACACACCTAATAAACTCTTACCAGTAATAATAAAGCTTCCTAGGTCAAATACACATGAAATGTAGTTATCCAGTAATTAAATGGTCTTTGTTGACCTAAAAATAGTTATATTTTGATCACAATGCTCTCTACAAAAGGTTTATCCACAATATTGCATTAAGGTTATTATAAACCATACGTACGGCAAATAAAAATAAAACTGTATTTTTCTTTTGTCATAATGTCGCTAAAACAGATGCACCTAAAACAGTTTTCCTGTGACGGTAATGGATCTAGAACAGCTACGCTTAAAAGAGTGCTTTACTGTGGTCATTATACTCACTACAGCGGATATACCTGCTTCCCTTCTTTCATAATACTCTGTACAATAGATACACCTACAACAGTGCGTTCCTGTGATCATAATATTGTTAACAGCAATTGCAGTTATAACAGTGCTCTCTTGTGATCACAATACTTTCTCCAGGTTATGCAACTAGGACATTGCGATCATCTGCCCGTAATAATCTTCACAACATATAAATTTACAACAGTACTTTACTGTGGTTATATGCTCTAGAGAAAATTTCACTAAAACACGTTTTCCTTTAATCATAATACTATCTATGTTACGAATATTTAAAACAATGTGTTCCTTTCATATTAAAACCCTTTGTAGCAGATAAACCAAAGTTAGTGATTTCCTCTATTTATAATCTCATTACAAGAGATACACCTGAAATAGTGGTTTTGTTTCACCATAATGTTCTCGACAGTATACACATGTAAAACAAAGCTGTTCACATTTGAAAATTTTCTCAATTGCAGATACTCTTAAGATATTATTTTATTTTTATCACACTGCTCTCTAGAAGACACATCTAAGACAATGCTTTCCAGTGATCATAATGTCTCTACAACAGATACACCTAAAACAATGATTTACCGTGGTCATAAATACTCTCTACAGCATATACACCTAAAATAGTGCTTTCCCTGATTATAATGCTTTCTACATCGGATATTCTCTCAGCAGTGTTTATATGTAATTACAATATCTTATATTGCAGAAACACCTGGAATAGTGTTTTCCTGTAAACATTATACTCTTTACAAAAGACACATCTAAAACAAAGTTTCCCTATGATCATAATACTCTTCACAGCAGATATCTATAACAGTAATTTTCTGTGATTATCATGTTCTCTACAGAAAATATATATAAATCAAAAATTTTCTATGATGTTATTGCTTTCCTTAGAAGATGCGCCTAAAGCAATGCTTCCCACTGATTCCGGTACTCTATATTACTGTAGCCATTTCTTAAACTGTGATAATAATAGTATCTACATAAGCGACAACTTTTTAAGATAATTATTATCAATCGTTCTGCAACTACCAGGAGTGATCTTTCTGTCATTATAATACACTCCCTTATTATATTTATTTATTTATTTAATGTAATTCTTCGTATAGTATTGCATTTTAGCCTATGTCCAAGAGATGGCAGCACGTTGAAGAAAAGACGGAAATTGTTTTTTTCTGATTTCAAGTACATTTGAACGTGAGTTAAATATCAAACCTCTTAAATATATAACACAATTTTTTATTATATAATTTTAACATCATGCCTCTTTGAATTCTTACTGTCATAGGTAATACTTAAATTTCCTCGGTGGACTCAGCAGATAGCCTGATGTGGTTTTGATATAATAAAACACACACATACACCTTTGGAAAACATGTTTTTAGTTTCATCTTAATATCCTGTGTATTATTACCTACTCTTCATTTTAAATATATTTACCATGAACCAACCGTTACCCTCATCCTTTAGAGACAACTCATTTACTATATATTGTTTCATTTACCATGGGTTTACCACCAGCTTTTCCTATTCATTAATCGTATCATAATTCCCCGTTTGCAGCATCAGGTACAACATAATTTAATATTATTCATCATTTCAAACAGCACGTTTCCTTAATTATTACTCTATCATTCCCCTTTTATAGATCACATTATTATACATACGTTAGTATTAGGTTCACAAGAATAAATATTCGCTTTTAATTTTAAACAGTATTGTTCCGTATATCTAAAACAATCACATTCGTATGTTGGAGCAAGTTCACATTCTTTTTTTAAAACCTTATATTCTGTACAACTTCTCCTGTATAAAGACTATTAGAATCAATATATCATACGCTATAAATTACCTTTTATGAACTGTGGATGCTAAATTCTTTTCTGTAAAACAACAACAAAAAAATTCCGATAATTTTTCTGATGGAAAATAAGTTTGATTGGGATGAAAAGTGGGCTAAATTTTTAACTATTTTCATTATTCTTTTTACTGCTGTTGATGGGACCAGTTACGTATAGAATGACACAACATCTCAAATCATGTAAACACATATTTTTCTTCGAATAATCAAACAGTTTAAGACAAAATCATTGGGAAAGTCATTCCTTTACACTAATACACATTCCAGATAATTAATTTTTTCACGCACACTTTTCTTCTAAATTACAGACACCTTTGTAAAGACCAAGTAAAGTTTTTATAAACCCAATTTTTTAAGCCTTGTTACGACTATAAGCCCAATTAAAGATCAAAATATAAATATCTTTGTAAACACTTTTGTAATAAAAGAATTATATACTTTTTCGAGCCACAACTTTAAAGAAAGCTCATGAATCTCATTAATGCAGTGAATGTTTGAATGTATTGAATTCAGAATGTTAAGAACAGTTCAACTGTCGAGAAATTTAGTAAAGGTATCAGAGACGTATATGAGGTCAAATGTCGTTAATGCATTGAAATCGTGATTTTGTAATTACGCACCTTGACGTTAGACGGAACGTGTTCGAAAGGATTATCCTTTCTTATTTTCTCGATCGTATTATAAAAAAAAAAACACGATAAAGTTAAATACAGCTTATTTAGCTCCAAAAGTAAGCATCTGTTTTAAAACATAACGAGAAAATACTGTTCTTGAACGATAATCCCTCTATAGAGAAAAAAGAACACAATCAATAGGTTTATACACTGACACCTGTGTGAAAAAAAAATACACAAGATCAAACTAACTAAAAAATTTGAGGATCAGACAGAATCAATGCGCTGTTAAAATGTCCTATAATTATAAGGCTTAAGAGCCTCACAATGAAGTTATAAATTTAGCTAAGTTATAACCGAAAACTCCTCTGGTTGAAATGATGCATACATCTCACAGCAGTTCAACTCATTTATAATGAATATGTATGTTATGTTAAGGAGTATTTTCTGAGAACAAGAATGTAATTAGCTGAGTCTTTTCAGAGAAGGATATTGTATTTAAAAGGCATTTTCTGAGAATTATCTTGTAATTAACTATGTATTTACCGACAACGAGATTATTAACGGTGGTTAGTCTTACATCGATCTTACAAATTCGGTATCTTGCATGGAATAGGTTGGTATGGCGTGGTTATTAAAACACTCGACAGTGGGTTGAGTTATATCACCGACCATGCTTCCCTTTCAGACGTGTTGGCGTTATTATGTAACGGTCAATTCCAAGATTGAAGAGTGACTGCGCTCCGATGGATAGTTGTTTATGAACCTTGTGTGCGTTTTGCTTTGGCAGTTTAGTGTATATGTTGTATAACATGCTTTTCAAGTTGCAAATATCAGACACAAGAAAAGAAGACTAATTTTTATGTCTTCGTAAAAACGACAACATTAAAACTGTGTTAAACCTCCGTGTGTACTCGTATTGATGAACAAGAAAAGTTGACTAAATTTACAGACGTTTATATATTAGTACAACACGAACACATTACATTACACATGCGCTATGTAACTTGACAACCAAAACAAAATATTAATATGTGCTGGTCTCTTTCGAGTTGGTAAGAATATTACATCAAAGTACACTTTGAAATTCTACGTCACCAAATGAGACTATACTGCAACAAGGCGCTATTCTCTAATTTGATGAACAGGACCATACTGAAAGCTAATCTCAAATAAAATTTAATGTAAAGAGAAAAATAAACGTATTTCCCCATTTTCACCGAGTTAATCCACATAATCAGGCGTATGATAATGAGTGAAACGTAACATAGATAAAAATAGTTGTTTTTTTTTTGGAATTTTACCCGTGTTTAACATTTCTGTTGTTGTTGTTACTATTATCACATATTTCAGATCAAGCTGAAATATACCGATGTTCAGAAACATAGAATTTACTAAGTTGCGAAAAGAGCCTTGTAATAATGATTTTGTTTGTTTGTAGTTTAGCACAAAGTTACAAATGGACAATCTGTGCTGTACCCATTACAAGTATCTAAACCTGGTTTCTAGCGTTTTAAGTTCACAAACACACCGCTGCGCTACCGAAGAGGAGGCTGTAATGAAGCACCAACTAATTAATGTCTGGTAAACAAAATTTTATTTCTATTCATTTTAGAACAGTGTGAAGTCGACAAATTACATTGTGTTTTCAAAACAAGGCTTCAGTTAACACACCCTAAAGCTACATTGACAGCCAATAATGTTATGATTTTGAACAGAAGAAACGATATTTTTCACATTTTCCAGTTTTTAGCTCTTACAAGTTTTATGTTATGTTTACACTGATTTTGTATCAGAAAGAACATTGTGTGAAAACAATATAACTGATATAGGTACAGACTATTTGGAAAACTTGTGTTACATGATTTACCAAATAACAACACAAATGACGCTGCTTCGTTTACTTTCACTGCATGCCCCCCGTTGGTACAGCAGTAAGTATACGGGTTTACAACGCTAAAATCAGGGGTTCGAATTCCCTCAGTGGACTCAGCAGATAGCCTGATAATAGAACGTGTGACACCGTACGGTTCGACTATAATAATACTTGTGATACCGTGTGCTGCAATATATAATATTAATAATTGACGTAGCATCGTTTACTACGTCTAGTAATAATAATGATAATAATACGCAGAGTATCACATGCTATTAATTACAAAGGTAGAAATTATACGGTAATGCATAAAACGATAATAACATATTTGCTACTGTCACTTATTATTATAAATTATGTCCTCCGCTAGTACAACGGTAAGTTTACGGATTTACAATGCTAAAATCAGAAGTTCGATTCACCTCAGTGGGTGTACTTAGCAGATAGCCCGATGTGGTTTTGCTATAAGAAAATACACATACACTAAAAATTATAGTAACACATGATACCACGTACTACGATACCAACACATGTGATACCACTCGCTATTATGTACAAAGATAATAAAATAATTGACATCGTATGCTATGATACGCACTGTGATAACAAGTAACACCACCTGACATGATTCACAATGATAAAGATATTTCAATTTAATGACATCAATAACGATAAACACCTAATACCACACGCTGTGATTAATTAACAGTGATGAAAGTTGATGCATGCTACAATATCAACAATGATAATACACGAGACATCATGTACAATAATTAACAGTATTATATAAAGGTACTGCATGCTGTAACATACAAAAAATAATAATTCGTGTGGCGTCTCATGCTATGATGTTGAAGAAACATCATAAACACAAGTGTGACCACATTTTCTTTCTGTTAGTTATTACATACATACGCTCACGATGTAAAAACAACAAAAAAACACGTAGATTAAACAAAATCACTGAAAGACAAAATTAAGAAACCATATAACTGAAGAGAAAGGCCTATCTTCATCAGGAGCCAGGGGTATGCTTACGCTAAAGTGATATAGAAAATAAAACGCGTATGTTGACAACATGAAATAATGACACTGCATGCTATGAAAAATAATAATTATACGCATAACTCAAAAAAGCAGTGGTAATCATATATACATCATCTGTTGTTATGACAAACAAGGATGATAATATACATGAATCACATGGTACTTTGTACAAGACTTACAACAATCACAATCACGTGCAGCGTATCCCAAAAGAAGCAAGGACGATAACACATTTCTCTCGTATCAGAAAACCAAGTAAAATAAGGCATTGTGTTTCACATGTTAAAACATACGACACAGTACATGACGTGCTAGAACTTGCTTAAGTGAGATAAGCCAGCTGTATTCAATACCTAGAAGAAAACTTATCCCGAAAGCCGATGATGGATAGTCAGGTGTTATAGATTTCGTTCACTAACCACAAACGATTGCTACAGCTTGAAATACGTCATTTTCTTCCATTTGTTATTACCTAAAACTGAACAATAAAAACACGCAAACTACATTTCAACTGTATTTTTGTAAGAGAAGTCTCAGTCTTATAGATTCCAACAATAAATAATCGGCCAATTAGGAGCGTGCGGTGATTTGTCTTGATGAGGAAGCAAAAGTGGATTATAAAATAAAAAGGAATACGTACATGACAGTCAAGAGAGATAAAATTAAATTCTTGTATTTATTAACCATATGTAAGATTAATTACTTTCATTTAAAGATAAAAACAAGACATATTCAGACACTTTATTTATTTATATGTTAATTCCTTTCTCTTTTTCTTTTAATTGAGCAAATTTATTACATCTTCATAATCAGGGCAGGAAAAACACTATTTCTCTAAATGGAATTTCAATAATGGATCATATTTCTTACAGAAGTTTACCAATTCCACATAATTGCCTCGGTTAACAGACTCTAATGATTGATTCATCATGACCTCTAAATGCTAACTGGTGTTCATCCAAACATCATACGATGTCGATTAATCTTTTTTTAAAAATGTATCTATTCTTCTTCACCTTTTCACTGTGCATTTGCACATTTATTTTATGTTGAATATTTAGTTGGAGTTCAATCCGTGATTTTCAAAATCTGGCTAGGCCTAGAGTTGAAAATATATGACTGGAGGAATTTTCATGTCTTTTAATTACCTTATGCATATTATATAAATTATTAAATCTACTTGAGTTTCATGTCCCAAATAAACACAAGCAGCAGAAAAGCTTCTGCAAGTTAAGACAAAAAGTTAACCACGATCTCTTGTCAAATGGGTTTACATTGAATTTTCGAACTCGCCGCTTTGTTCTTCTATTCAGGTGTAGAGCTGACATCGGTTTACCATTTCTGATGATGCTTTCTTTATCACAAAAATCCTTTATACCAAACTTGTTCACTGATGAGATTTCAGTAATACAGTTATAATTTTTCCTATTATCTTTTAAATCCATATTCAAATATGAAGGGTAACACTTCACAGACACAGTAACAAAATATGCAAATACAAAATAACAGTATCACTTAATACAATGCCCAAAGCGCCTGCACATCACATGGCATCACAGTGGTAACAAACAGCCACGAGCGGAAGGTGCAGGTCATGAAAAACAGATGTTTCCAAATATCACAAGAAAGTTAACTATAATTATTTTTTTATTATATTTGATTTCCTTATTGTACGTTTTAATTTATAAAGTAGTAATTACGAAACACTCATTTATAAATTTCTTATTTCGGTTAAATATTTTGAGGATTTAAATAATTTAATGTATAGACTATAAGTTTTCAATAAGTTCCAATTTTGCATGTATTTTCAAGTAAGATGAACTGGAAGAATTTTATGAGTTGTATTTCAGATTCTTCCAAACAGTGCTTTCTCCCATACAGGTGATTACTTATCACGTACGGTATAACAGAGTGCTTCCCTAAGAATCATTTGTATGTTCACAACGTCATATTTAGCTGATACTTGATAATGACGCCCGGCATGGCCAGGTGGTTAAGGCACTCGACTCGTAATCCGAGGGTCGCAGGGTCGAAACCCCGTCACACGAAACATGCTCATCCTTTCAGCTGTGGGGGGCGTTATGATGTGATGGTCAATCCCACTATTCGTTGGTAAAAGAGTAGCTCAAGGGTTGGCGATGAGTGGTGATGATTAGCTCTCTTCTCTCTGGTGTTACACTCCTAAATTAGGGACGGCTAGGCAGATAGCCCTCGTGTAGCTTTATGCAAATCAAAACAAACCAAACTAACTTAAAAATTAATTTTTTTAAAACATATACTGGGGAAGCACTTTTTCTCTTGCTTCCATGGATCGCACGCCTTTACGACCAAGGTAAATAGTTCGCTTCCTTTTTAGGCCTACCAAGATGGAAAACGACTGTTATCCATTTGCTAGTCAAGGAAAGAAGTCTTTCTTTTATCTAGATACGTTTTACACTCATATCATACTATTGAAAAAGTGTATTGATTACTTTTCAGCACGCTTTACGAATTATTTTGCGTATTGCAATTCTTTCGGGTTGATCTTGTAACTATTTATGCATTAAATATAGGTCGCCTCGTCAAAATTGACGGTAAAAATTGCATACAGCGACACCTGGAAGGATTTCTAGGATTTTTTAAAAGAAGTGTTCTTTTATTTGTTGTTTTTTAAATAATAATAATAGACGGTCTTCTCAGAACTGACAATTGTAAAACAAGCATTACAAGTCTACATTTATAAACAAAATTTTCAAGTATCTATTTTTAAGTTGACGAATTACTGCATATAACCACCATTATTCTTGGGTACTTGTAATATTCGAATAATATTTGTTGTTTTTAAATGTTTTCTTTAACTACTTAATATTATTTCCATAGTTAATACAAAGTCGATTTTAAATGTTCGAGAAAACGTTATATGTAAAACATTTTATATTCAGAGGTAATAAGCTCAATAATAATAATATTGTGAAGTTTAAGCTCTTGCAAATGTCATGGTCAGAACTTATGGAAGTTATAAAGTTTGCTCAGAACTTTATTTTCAGAAATGAATCATTTTAAGTTAATGTTCAGTCAGATTTTTTATGTATTTGCACTCTAAATTTTCATTAGATATACCAAAGAATATATTAAGCAGAAAGTATTGGCATTGTAGACCAGTTTTCGTTTTATTTACAAAAAATGTTTATTAAAAAAAGCTTTCGACCAAATCTTTTTATTTTTTGAAAAGAGAGGGGGTTTGGTGTAACGTGTTTAAGCCTATTGTACGATGTAGAGTGAAGAGATTTGATTCAGTGGCGGCGCCAAGGGGAGCTTGGGAGGCTTGAGTCCCCCCAAAAATGAGCCAAGCCCCCTCAGCCCCCCCCCCCAATATTGTTACCTACATACATTCATAAACTATGGAAAACACAATCGTCGTTGTTGCTTAACAATTAACACCAAAGAGACATAGATCTGTAGAACTCAACGTCTTCATTAAGATGAAAGATAGTTAGCCTGATAGTGACCTTACTTTTCCTCAGAGTGTATTAACTTCACATGAGATAATTCGTTTCTGCTATGTAAACTATGTCTTTATGTTATATTTCTTTTGACTTGTAGCTTTACTCTTAATGGTATATTAAATGTTCAATCTTAGCTTATCTTGATGTTCTTTATTATTATGTATTACCTTGGGTGGACTTTAGGCGAGCTTCCTCTTTTACACACGCATATTTTCATAAATAGATTATTTCTAACTTGTAATAATGAATTATTAATCAGAGTATGAGTTTCCCATGAAAACTGCATTGAAAACGCAGTTCAAAATAGCGCACCTTTCTGAAACGTACCTTGGTATTTACATTATTATAATTTACCATCTATACTTCATATTGATGGCATTTTGGAAAGCCCCTCTACAGTTTACCTCAGCCCCTCAACGAAAATATCTCGGCGCCGCCACTGATTTGATTGCCTTGCTTCCTAAATACTGTGACTAGATGTAACCTCGTTCTGACCTGGCTTGGCATGGCCAAGCGCGTAAGGCGTGCGACTCGTAATCTAAGGGTCGCGGGTTCGCGTCCGCGTCGCGCTAAACATGCTCGCCCTCCCAGCCGTGGGGGGTGTATAATGTGACGGTCAATCCCACTATTCGTTGGTAAAAGAGTAGCCCAAGAGTTGGCGGTGGGTGGTGATGACTAGCTGCCTTCCCTCTAGTCTTACACTGCTAAATTAGGGACGGCTAGCACAGATAGCCCTCGAGTAGCTTTGTGCGAAATTCCAAAAACAAACAAACAAACAAAACGTTCTGACCTAACATGTTTGTATAGAAATTGAAATGCAAATGAACTAGGTCTAAGAGAGGCTAGAATTAGTCTTGCTAATCGAATGACAGCCTCGGTCAATCTAAATCTCTTCACTCAATATTTTCATGATGCTGTCAGCAAGGCTCCTGCTTTGCGGCTTGCTCCCAACGCGCAAGGTGCGATCAAACAGTAGGCCTAGAATATGACTAGACCTAATACGTTAGGTCAAATTGAAAATATTTATGTTATTAGATTCTTCATTCTGAAATGCTTCGGGTTTTGTTCAAGAAAATATACACATTCGCTATCAATGTAAGTGACAGTATCTTAAGTTTTTTAGGATCTATTGAATCACTTGTTTGTGTTTTATAACATATTTTGCAAATTGTTATTCCATAATATATCCATAATTACTTGCGAGCTTATGTTGGCACACTTTATAGCTGTAAAAAAACTAACAGCTAAAACTAGGAAGCTAAAGGATTTATGGACTTCAACCAATCTTGTTGTTACCTTTGCCAGCAAAGACAGTGGCAACTATAATGTAAACATCAAATCTCTGGATGCTGATGACCATCAAGTTCATAATATAAATTTGAGCCTTTTCTTTCAATCAGGACACGTCGAAAACATAACTCTTAAGACAGTGAAAACAATTATATAAAGGCTAGAACACTTACTTCTGATGACTATAAACCTCATTAGACTAAATCTAGCATCCAACAAAAGAAAGAGATGAAAAATTGCAATATTGATGAAGATACTAACCAGCTTTTTATATTCGACAAAAGAGAGATTTTGTTTATATGCCGGAACTTACTTCTTGTCAGCACTTGGACGTAAGATTCAGTGTATCCATCAAATCTATTCCAGGTGGCAAGTATAAATGCCAATGCTTAAAGACTTTTTTTTTTTTTACCACGAACTACTGAATGGAGAAAAGGATAAAAGTAACAGGTTTTGCTATTAACCGTCGAAGGAGGATGTCATCTGTGTTACATTATTTCATACAGCAGTGGAACTTTCTTTGCTTTTGTCAAAGGATTTCACTATTTAAAACCAAAACCAAGGAGGGCTTTTACAGGACTGAAGCTTCACTACAGAACATTGAAGAAACTATGAAAATCGGGCAATCACTGTGCTGTATGAGACCATAACCTTATACGTTATTTTAAACTGTATTGTTTTTTGTTCGTATATTAAAATACATATTTTAAAAAGAAGTTGTATATATGAGTGTTGTTGGCAAATAACATAAATGTGATACGTATTAACATTTAATTAACTTCTAAATTAAAATTACAAGTTCCCATTATTTCATATTATAATACGTAACAATATGTACCATGTTAGTGTAGCTATATACTTAGTATACGTATGCTATAATATTGGAATAATACTACTAACTTATATGTTGTTAGATGCAAGTTACCGCAGACTCGAGAAAAATAGAACATCACTAAGTAACGAATGTTCTAATATCAAACAGTTGTGTATATTAATCCTAATGAAGCAGTAAAGGTAATACGATTGTTAAATTTTAAATAACTTCGTATGCATATAAATATATGGTTACATTTGTAATATAAATGTCATTTTTTTCTAAAGTTCAATCAGTTTAATGCTGTTGATTTATTTTAAATTGGTAAACACACTTAAACTAATATTGTTAAAATATAAAAGCAGTAACATAGCATATTATTGTAATAAGTATTGTCTACCCCATAACAATACTCTTTTATTATCTCTAAGCAACAGATTTGTGCAGTGAGTTCAATTTGAGATATTTCGGAAGCTAGCGAGTAAAACATTAACATGATCCCATACGTTTCTACCAACTTCAACATCTTTTTCAGAGTTATTCTGGTGTGTCTGTTTGTCGTCATTACAACAGACATCCAGGACACTATATTACTGAAAAATGCTTTATTAAAAGCAACTACATATGATTTGGATAAGAAGAACAATAATCCAGCTACTGCAAACACACTAAGATATAATCATCGATGGCGCGGCTTTATATGCGAATTGACAACCACAGGTAAAAAACAATTCTTCCTATATGAAATATATTAGGAACCAGCATTGTTTTAGCCAACCTGTCAATCAAAATCAATAATTATAATATTCTGTCACTCTCACATGATCTCAGTTTGGTCTGTTTGTGCGTCCAGTTGTAATACACATATATAACGGTTTCAGTGGAGCACAGATGTTTTTGGGGACTTAACAGCAGAAATCGGCTTTCCATAAAAGTATTTATGCGAATACGTCATATAGTTTGTGATACTATGATTGAGTTTTGCTATATATATTTAACCAAAATAATTTATATAACACGTCAATGTTACTGTTTCGTTGGCGATAGCATGAACTTTCAGTATTTTTGCTAGTGAATTCAAAACAATTAACTAAAAAGATTTTAAAATATCATTACACTGATCGTTGTTTGAGCGTTTTAATTATATATCGATATACTGAATAATTCAACTTCATTCGTACTAAATTAGGTAATTCATAACCAAAGGGAGCATTATCATGGTTTCTAACGAAGTTGGTTTATCACTCAAGCATTCTACTAAGCATGATGCGATACCTTCCAACTGTAGATGTAGAATAAATTATGATACGAGAACTAATACATATTCTTGTTTTGATCTGTTTCCAGAAAAATTTGAATGTGACAGCGGAAAGACAGTTAACTGGTCAAAACTGTATTTCTGGAATGATAAGGACTGGAAGTTCTGCATTTTTGGAAAATGTGTCAACAAGAAAGTTAGTAGACATGAGGATAACTCTATATTTTTAAAAGTATACCTTTATATATAATTTCACGTATAAACATGTGATCTCTTTATACATATATTAATTTATCAAGAGTAAATAAAATGGCAACGACGCATTTTGATATATTGAAAGACAAAATCTTTAATAGATTTTTCAAACGACTATTTACCACTTGAACTTGTGTTATTTTTGGAATGAACAAACTATTGTTTTCTTGTCATATGTGGGTGTACAAAACGTTCAATGTTAGTAAGTCAAACTATATTACAAATACACCACACTATTGATTAACAAATAGAAGTTATAGCTTGATGTTATTACAAGAAAATAACGTCTTTTTTTTCTCACTCAGTGTGTATGTCAAGGTGATATTACTGGGAACATCTGTCAAAATGTACCTGGTAAGTGTTGGTTATCGTGCTGTTTTGTTAGACTGCCACATAAAGGGCACATTTCAGTGTTATTGTTACCCATAGCTAATAGCGTGAATGTACCAAATTGATGAAATTAATATTCGCAATTAAGTTGAAAACCACAGTAAATGGAATAAACTGTCAAAAGTCTTTAAGCTCTGCAAGATCTACAATTATGACACTTTTTCTATTTACTCTAGTTTTTCACTAATTGCTACAAACTACATTGTGTTATTTTATTAGAACAATATTGACACATTTTAATCAACATTGAATTTTATAATGGATTGTAATATCGAATTGCCACAAAAAACTGTACACATCTATGCAACTCTACAGCACCATTTTTCCATTACAAAGCTTCAGATGAGACACCAGTAGGGAATGACCCATAATAAAAATAACCAAATTTAACATAGGTTATTTGCATTCTGGAATCAATGTCTAATTTCAAACCAAAACATGAGTTTTGTCAGTTTGAAAATTTTTGGTGGACAATACATGCTGAAACTAAAAGGTAAAGTAGCATCTAGATCAGCAGATAGCCAAATGTGTCTATTTGCACTTAAACACAAACAAATATAGTTATCTATGAACTTCTTGTTCCAAAGTCGAAATATCGAGACTTGTTTGTAATATGTTATGACATTGCGCAAGGCACTTTATCTCAGAGATTTCAGTCTACTCAGCTGTGGATATCACTGCTGTTTCTTATGTCTCACATTTGTACAGAATGACTTTATGTTAGCTTTTTCTTGGGCTGAAAAAAACCCGCAAAATGTCTCTAAAGCTTTCTTCAGCATTTGACATTTACAAGTGTTATGGCAAGTCATTTCAAATGAGAACAAAAAAACTACATGTGGAAGTATCTTAAGGCATTCTATGTAAATACTCAAATAAGTTTTTTTTAACCTTGTGCAACTTAAAACAATTATCCAATAATCTTGATTTAACGAAGTAGGTTATTGTTGCCTCGATATGAGGTGCCACTTAAATAGGGCACACTGTTACACATTTTACTTGTAAGTGGTTAATAGAGTTTGTGATATTTGAATGACTGTTAAATAATGCACGAAATAATAAGTGCAAATTCTTTAAAAAAAGAATTATTTTCAGATCTTAACTTTGAAATGAAAAGCCAGGAGACTAATGTGGAACTTCAATAACAATGATTGAGAGAAATAAATCAGTATTGATATGAGGTTGGCCAATGAACTGTGCAAAAAGAAGAAAGTTTAACAATCTTCAAATATACTGTCTTTAAACGTTTTCTTGTCTCCATTATAATAAACCTTTAACTCATTTATTTTCACCAACAATTATTAGTACAAAAAAGCTTTGCACACCGTTACATACCTCGTCCAAAAGTATAAGTTGACAATATTCATCCACCTTTGGAATATGGAGGAAACTTAATTTGTATGTATGCAAGAACTATTCAGTTTTAAGTGTTTAGAAAGAAGCTGTGTAGACAGTAGATACATAAACTCTATGATTTTCGTGCAGTAGTTAATTTAGCTGATTTGTACGCAATATAGCTTAGATACTTTTCTGGATATGGTTAAATCATTCAAGTGGAAAAGTCTAGGTGATTTCAACAGTACAAAACTAACTTTTTAAAGATAAAGATATTTTTTATAATAGCATTCACATATACTTTCTATTTTGGTAATTCGTTGCGTTTTTTTTACAGAACGTGGTAGTTTCTCTTTGCGATTATACCACTTTTTTTTTTCAAGGATTATCTGTAACCATCCTTTATAAAAGTTCAGTCTTTATATATAACATTATTTAATTAATTTGCTTGTATTAAAACTGAACATATTTTTATATTAAAAATATTATTCTCATAAATCACAGAAAAACCTTCAGCAGTAACACCCCTTGAAACAGGAGTTGATGAAGCCAAGCATAAGAAAGAATTATTCTCGAAAGAAGAAAGTAGAGATATCATGACAAAAACCCCGGAAACTCATATAAAGATATTTATTCTGTAATAAAAAATATTAAACTGTTATCTCCTGGAAGAGAAATTAACACGACTACACATGAAAAGGAACTACCAATGGAAAAAGAAGATCAGATGATCATTACAGAAAAACCTTTAAACTTAAATAAATCCAGTTACTTACTAGTAAAAGATGTTAAAATGATTGTACGTAATAGCAGCGAAGACGAAATAGAGAATTATACGTTCAACAATATCACAAATAAAACAAGCAGCATACTTGATATATTTGGAAATGCATCCTTCGTTAAATTTCTAATCCTTTTAGTTGCTTTTCTGTTTTTCCTGGTTATTGTAATATGTGTTTAAAGTATTATCACTCAGTATTTTAAATGTTGTTGTATTCTTTTTATTACAATAAACGTTTGTGAAAATCGTTATACAGTTTAGGAGCGCGAAAATTGTATATAATGTAAAAAAACATCACAAAGTGAATGGTCTTTCACACACACACATATATCAAGATATAATGATTTATACTAAAGAATGAACCATCTAATCATGTCCTTTAAATATTAAATACAACAATATTGTTAGTCTAAAATGAACCACAAATAAAATCCGACATCTAATGATGCAGTGAATTTTAAATATAAAATTATTTTTCACTGTATTATATTTAGTTGCTTGTTTTTCATTTTTTAAATTATATACTTTAACAATTTTCAAAGTTTCATATATATATATATATACACTCTAACAAAACCAAAATATTTTTGATATGAGCAGAAAAGCTATGTCTGTTCAAATTGGGGGGTCGAACTTTACCCCTTAGGCAGCAGTTTTTGTTTTCAAAATTATGTAACCTTCAGATGTCAGTATAATTCACAGATCAGGTAACCATTGTGTAACTCTTTAATTTCTGCTCATCTGGTTTCCTATTACTCATACGACATACCTTGGGCACAATAACTACTGTTGTGTCCTTGAACATAACATTTTACCCAAATTGTTTCTGTTTATCCAGCTGAAATTTCAGCACTGACTCCTATGAACTGTATGAGCAAACAATGATGTATATTTCACATGTAGCATATATCCCAAACTAGAATACAAACCTACATACATTACATGCATGGTCTATACCCCAAATTAATATATAAGCCTATGTAAATTGAATACACATTTACTAAATGTTTTCAGATTTGAAAATTTCAGGTCAACGTGAACTGTACACTGTACGAAAGTATAAAGAATAGAGAAAACTAACTTACTATAATACTACATTAGTAAAACTTGGAAATAAATTGTAATAATCATCACTCTTGATCACATGCGTCTCAGTAGTAAACTCTGAGGCTTAAAATGTTACAAACTGCAGCTTGGGTACAGGAAAGGTTACTCACAGTGTAGATCTGTGCTTCAACATGAACACGCAAACACATGTGGGACAAGAGTGATCTAGTTTTTCCCACTTAACGGTCAGAAGGTTTCCTTTTGATGTGTTGTTGTGTCCTTTACCATAATATTTACTAATAAAATAAGTCCTTTGAATTCAAAATTCTGTCAAAGTATTCCATCAACAGCAACAGTGATTCCTTAAGTTCCACATTTGAACCTGAAAACATCTAGTTTGATTGTGACCGTAGAAATAGTGTATGTAAAGCCTGCATACAGCATTACAAAACAGACGAGGTGACTCCAAACTCAACAATACAAGCAGGTAAAGATACTACAACAACCGCAATTAATGAGGAGCGGAGTTTCTAATGTACACCACAGTAACAGGGCGATGTTGGTGAGCTATTCCAACTCCAAAAGAATATCAGACATATTTTGGCAAGAAAAGAGTGAGCAACAAGTAAAAAAAAAACAAAAAACAGAAATATGAGAATGAGAGACTGTAGAGAACATAAACTCCCAAGAAACTGGAAAACATTAAACAGTTACAAATAAATAGAAATTCAACATATTACTGCAAGTGGAGTTGAATAATGATAATCTATGGATGTCAAAAGACCTTGTGAAGGATTACAAAACATTGGTTCTGGCAGAGTGAAAAATAGGTTTTTGGTTATTAACCAAAGAGTTATTGATTGAAGATTATGTAGCAGCATAGTTCAATGTTTGTTCTCTTTCATTTTTAAAAAGTTATATCAATAACACTGGTTATTTTTCTTATTTGTTCTTACCTTCAAAAATAGATATTATTATTATTTTCGCAGTAACAAAATATCTCCAAATTTACATAAGTAGTGTTAGTTTTAACAGTATGTTACAAGGTGAATAAATTACATTTTCAACTATTCTGTCACAATTTTAAATTTTAAGCAGCTTTGTTGACGAAAAATAATTTTATTCCAAATACCTAGCAGGTCAATCAAAAACTTTACCATACTGTATTCCTGGATTTATGTTTCATTACACAGAAGTGTAAATTAACATAAACTAACATAAACTTACTATTGTAACAAGTGTATTCTATGAAAGAGTTTTCTGTAGTTGTTGTTAAGACTATCAACTGTTGAGGTAAAAAGAATATTTTAATCATGAGTAAATTTTGCGTACATGTAAATGGATTAAAAATTTGATATAAACTTGAAATATATCCCAAACATAATTTTTAATACACGTAACATACAATATAATGGCTTAGAAGAACATGGGACCTATTTATCCGTCTTGCTTGTCCCATCCTTTGAACTAAACTAAAACTAATAATTAATGAATTAAAAAAATCTTTAAGTCAGCCTTTATCATTCATATACTTGCTAAGATTTCTCTTAATGTCACTTTAAATTATTGCTTCCACAACATTTATATTACCTAGTCCTACCATTCTCACCATGAAGTATGAAAACATATATTGCATCAACACTTATCAATTTCCTCAGTGTTGAGTTTTTGTTTTATTTCATTTCTTGAGTTCCAGCGAATGTATTGTCCAGTATGGGCGATTTTGCTCTGTATTTCTGTTTTGAATTGTTTATCGGTTCTTGTGATTGGTTGAGAAATGTTATTTGGTTAGTTTTTCCTGTTCACAGATGATCTTAATGTGATGGCGTATAGAGTTAACGTGATTGATAAAACTAAGTCTGTGTTCTGTAGATGTGAATCCAGCAAGTATATCGTCAACATATCTGTACCAGTATAGTGGTGGGTGTAAGGCTTAATTGATCGCTTGATGTTCAATCTGTGTCATAAAAATGTTGGTTAGAACTGGTGACACAGTATTAAGCATAATTACATCATTTATTTGTTAACTTTATCTCTATATATATGTTGTTGAGAGGCTTTATTATTTGCAGTCAAATTAGCAACTTTATGAGGGATCGTGCGTGAAACGGCAAACGTACGGTGGCGTTAGTATCGATGTGGTTTCAGCATTTCTTCATTCTTTAAAGTTTAGTACTTGGTTAGTCACTAAGCCTGTTTGAATGGTACATGAATTTCACTTGTTATCTTAATATTTATTTTACCAATTCCACTACTTTTTAATATAAAACTGTTGCCACTTATTTGTGTCTTGTGAGTTTACAACTGATACGTACGTTAGTGACCAGCGTTTCGTATTAGGGTTAGAACCGTTTTATTGCCAAATAGCTTCATACTTTCAACTGATGTAATTTATATATTAACAGTTAATCTAGTTACCTTGTTAATTAAGAGTATTTGGTTTAGTCGGAGGGTATTTCCAACTGGGTTCTTTCACTTTGGTATGCATTTCGAAATTAGGGACAGCTGTGCCTTAGCAATAAGATTTCTTTCCGGGTGGTTTCGATCACTGTGTGTGTATAATTTGTCGTTAAAATGAACAAATATATTTGACAGCAGTAAAAAGATAAGGAGGTAATACTTTCTTGTTACTAAGTGGTTGCAAATATTGAATATTCTTTCATCATGAAATGTATTTATGAAACTTTGGTAATTTTACTTGTTCTGTAAATAACTCTGAGATTTTGAATTAAACTAATTTTGTTGTCTTCAGACACTAAACTGATCGGAACATAAATAAATAAAAAACATAAATAAATTCTTATTTGTTCTGTAATTAACTCTTAGGTTGTGGATAAGGTGCTAAACTAATTTTGTCACCTCTACTGCTCTACAAAACTAAGCCATATTTGTTGGGTTTTTTTTTCCAATATCATTCAATAAAAAAGAAATTTGAAAATTCCAAGCCCACGATCTGAACACATTATGATCTAAGTGTAATAATATTTTGCGTTGGAAAAGGCTGTTACATACTCTTCCACCAACGTAATAAAGTTTCAGGGGCCTAACATTACCTACAAAACACTAAAAGATGTAAAATGTAGTTCTGACGCATTCCATTTCACCGTGATTTTGTATTGGTTGTGGTTGTCATTTAACTGGCTGAACTTACTCCGATGTTGTAAACAATGCTTTAGTGACTGTGTTTTCAAGCATCGGGTTAATATACAAAGTTTACAGTTCTATATTAGTTTTGAAACATAATTGAAAAAGCTATTACAGTATTATATTCAGTACAACAAACTATCTGCCAAAGGTTATGAATATGAAATTGTTTGATTTTTCTTGATCTTTCTAAACATTACACAGTTTTTAAATAATCAGTTTAATTGTTCATTCGTTACAACGACAAGTAAACATCTTTTTCTTATCTATACATTTTTGCAGTAAAGTTGTATTGGTACTGTTCAACGATTTTGGCAAAACGCCGTTGTAGATGTTTCTTTTTCTCTCTTTAAGCTTTTCAATACTCATGACATCCCACTTCTTTGCAGGAGGGCTTAAAACTATTTTACTATCTTTCAGCAAACTGTAAGTTTCTTAGAAAGAAAAAGACAATGTAATACATATTTACTGTGGCAAAGAACTGAGGAGAAAAGCTATATATTTCTTCTTAAAAAGTATTGTATAAATGACACAGCAATGAGACAAAGTAGTACACGGTTGGAGAGAGTGAACCATCTCGCTACGGGCTCAGTCGGTGTGAGTGACCGAGTGCGCAACCACAAAACTACCATCAGTCTCTATACTATAATTCATAACAGCATGCATGCACTTATACTTAAGTTTATTGTTTCATTGCAATTCGAAACATTTCTAGCTAAGAATTTAAGAATCCGACACATAAGTAAAAACAATCACTCAGTGAAGGTCCAGCTCAAGTTACATATTTAAATTTCATAAAGCATGAGCTGCTCACGAGTATACGTAGTAAAGAATTTTATAATTCATAACCTAACCAAATCATATCTAACCTAAAAAGTTTCTAATTTTTACAGTTGACTTACTTTCATAATAATATATAAATAATATACGTCAAGAACAAGAAATATAATACTCAGCTCTAAATATTTTACAAAACATCCTGTTTCACCTTCACTTCTTGCTGGTTGCAGATATTTTATTTTTAGTGAGATGCTGTTTGAGCTTGCTTACAAACCATCTCCCACGCAATTCAAAAGAGGTGAGTTTGAATCTTTATTTCTTTACTCGCTCTTATTGCAACATGACAGAAATACTGAAACTTTTGTAAAGATTGTAACTTAAATTATTGCTATGCATTTATTACCTCTGCTTCTTAAAGTGTGTTTTCTTGATAATATAATTTGTATAATTAAAGAAAAAGCCATCAGGTTTATTTTACCATACTACTCGATAAAAAAAAAATCTAACAGGCAGATGTGTCGCCAACTTTTGGCAGATTAATAAATGGCTGAATGCCGAATTAGCTGAGTCATTTTGATGTTTATTTTTAAATTATCATTAGTTTATATCTAGTGTTGTATCGCGTCTATTATATTAAAACTAAACTTATGTTGTATTTATAACAACTAATTGTCGTTAAGTAATTTTTGTCCATATGGTTATTGTAAAAAAATCAGTAAACTTCAGTCATCTAGTGCTAGATGTATTTCAGAAAATTATAATATTTGAGTACAAGAGAAGAAGAGAGCGAATATGACTGGTTCCTCTATGCATTTAACTCCTTATAATAATTACTAAGTAGCACAGTAACTACATTAAGTTATTGAGTGCTCAAATTATTACATTACAACAGCAGATAGTTTGTTTTTGTAATTTTATCTTCAACATGATATGTATATATATATTTGTGTTTTTTTATTTTTAGAGTACTGAGTTATTATTATTTTTATATTTGATATGCATTAAATCAGTTGGTAAATTTTATTTATTACTTAAGCAGATGATAAGTACATGACTTAATAACATCTAGAATTATGAGCTACTTATTAAATATATCATTTCAAAATTAAATATATCATTTCAAAATTAAATATATCCTTTCAAAATCAAATATATTGTTCCCTTCACAGTGCTGGAGAAAAACAAAAACACAAACTCGCAAGTGGTTATATGTTTGAAATGAAATAAACTATAAACATTATCTTAAATAGACTATAAACATTATCTTAAATAAGCTATAAACATTATCTTAAATCCACGTTGACTGAAAATTTTAATTAATTTAATTCTTTACTGTTATCGTTATTTCACTACATCAGTTTTTCTTTCATTTGTATTTCTACAGTTTAGCTTTTAAAATATAATGGTTAATATATAAATCTTATCGTAATCTTACGAAAACACTTCATGAAGAAATTTTGTGTGACGGCCAGTAGTAAGCTTACGAACTTGTAACACTTAAACTCGGAGTTCAATTTTCCACGGTAAACGGAGCACAGATAGCCTATTGTGTAGCTTCGCACTAAAACGAGTAAATAGAGCATGAAAAAATCCTTATATGTTGTATTAAGTGTGACATGAGTGAAATTAAACTAGGTCTCTTAAGAACATGAATAATTGACTTCAATGCTAAAATGTTATTCATTTGCTTAAAACTTAAATCAGCATTAGTCGCGAAAAGCTTGTTAGAAATTGCTTGTTTTTATTTAAAACCAGGCTTAATGATAAAGCAATACACTAAAAAAACATAAGTAATATGAAATAACAAAATAAATGTATATGCATAACGTGAGTAAATGTGTTTACTTATTTATTGATACCAAGTAGCATTTATCCTTATTATAATCCCCTTGTCTTGTTAGTTTTACATCTTTTCTGCCTTTTTATGCAAAGTTCAAATGTTGCATTTATGTTGTTGTTTTTATACAGGTAATCAAGTTCTGATTATATCAGTGCTTGGTTTGTTTAAAACGGTAAATCCCAACCTTGGGTTTATAGGGTTCTTATCCAAGTGAATGTGAAAGGCTTCTTTAGTTTTTCTTCAAATTGCAAAACTCGCTAAGATGACATTTTGTTCTAGTGTCCTTGTCTTAATTGTCAGCTGCAGGTTATTAAAGTAAACATTAGCTACGAAGACAAGATGATTACAGACCACTAGTTAATGTTAATCACAAACAAATGAATACAAGCAACTGGTCAATGTTAACCATCACCAAATGATTAAGAGTTACTGGCCAACATTAACCATAACCAGATTATTACAAAAAATTGCTTAATGTTAGCCGTGTTCAGTAACTATCTGTTACAAACGTCTCAGTGAACTGTATACTTATTTACTAAAGTACTACTTTTTAAACGGGGGTACAGTGTATTTATAAATAAAGCTCTTTATGCAAAAAATATCTTTAAAAGTACTTATCTAAGGGAAAATAAGTATCACCAACGGCATGTTGAAAATCACGAATGTTATTCATGGAAGTGTAGAGATGGCACTTTCCATCATTCTCAATCAGTATATCAAGCCTATCCCTAAATGAAGCTACTGTAAGAACAATGTAAATCTGACAGGTTCCATTGATCCTTGCATCATCCTACACATTGCTATGCGTTATATTCAAATCACATCAATCATGAATTGTGAAATAAATAAATAAAAGCAATTTAAGATTGAGAGGAAAGCGATTTATGTAATTCAGAATAAATGGCCCTGAAATACTCTCCATGACCATACTTTATTGAATAAACTCTATGATCCTCTGCAACAAATACTCATCACGGTCGAGTTCTTGAGCCTTAAAATAATTTAACATAAAATAATGGTGGAACAGCGATTTGTATACGGACTTACAACGTTAAAATCCGGCGTTCTATACCCTGTGGTAGCCACAGAAATGTCCCAATGTCATTTTGTGCTGAAAGAAATACACAGACTCTTCTCTAATACATTTATATATAAACAACATCTCTGTGCAAGGCTTTTTTTAGATACCTTTAAACTATGTAGTGTTGTATAATAATTTGCTTGTTACTTGTCATTTGAAGTTTTTATGGATAATTATCTGAAACATTTTCTCGTGATTAGGTTCTTAGATTGCAAGAAATATTAAGTAAAATACATTTATTTCCGAAAGTTTAGAAGTGGTAAGCAACGTTTTTTTATTTTTAATGAATATAAACTATTGATATTTTAATCCATACTTGTGCATATGGAAGTACACGAGATGAAAGTGTGTGTTCAAAGCAGGGAAATAATTAAACATGGATTGTATTTTCGTAACTACATTGCAAAAATATTCTATTTTTATAAGTTAAACACTTATCGTAAGTGGTTGTAAGTCATTTGAGGTCATATATAGCTTCACAATTTTATGTAAAATTAATACATCAAATTTTTAATGAATGATTTAACATCGTTTTTGTTTCTATGATTAGTTTGTTACACGACCCCTCGATTTGTTGTCTTATCCTCCATCCAGTCGCTTGGCTTGAATCTTACGTGTACGCAGTTAGTGTAAGTAAATCATGCATGGATAAAACAGTAGACGTTGTTCAGCAAGATGGTTAGGAAATCATCTAAGTTCAGCTTTATGAGAGTGATAGGGTGATTTCCTTACGTCATCACTGTGTTTATACATATATAGACACACACACACTCATCACTTGCTGACCGTATTCAGATTAAGAACTGAAAGCATTTATTGTTACGTAGTTTGGCGTCGAGACGACGGACAAACAATCTATCAAAATAGAAATCTTGAAAGACTGTAACACCATTATAAATGCCACTTTTTCCACAAATTTCGTGTCCTGAGATGCCTTTAGGATTGTTGATGCTGTGAAAAAAATATCGTGGCCTCTTTTACGACCATAAAAGTTGTACCTTCCTTAAAAACAACAACAAAAAAACAACATACTACACATAAACAATAAGCAGGAGATATTTCCATGTCTTGTAATTTTTTCTCTTTTTTATATATATTTTTGAGCATTCTGGTACACTTAGCCCTCTAGAATAGAATTTTTAATTTTATGACGTAGGTGGGTTTTATTGAATAAACCACACCCAACTTCCTGCTTTCCCAAGTGGCAAGCTTTTAAAAATAATAGTGATGGAAGGTTGCCAAGTTGTTAAAATTTTGTATTGTTTAACCTACGAGTATAAAAACCTTCATGTATAATAATAGATATGGTGCAAGTTGAATACTTTAAAATGTTTAGTACAGCTCTATGACTTCTTAACATAATGTTCAAGTTTAAAGGTTCGAGTTTTAAATAACCATTGTTTCTTTAATATGTTTTGGATGTATCCCGATTCTTCTGAGAGTTTGTAAACCAACCCAATGTTGTAATGTAGATTTTTGAACAATCACGTTTCTAATGTAGGCTTTTAAAATAACCCGATATTATAATGCAGATTTATAAACACAGTTGAAATATATGTTTTTTAACTCAACGCTACATTTAATGTAAATTTTACAATAACTAGCAGTTTCAAACCAGTTCTAAGGTACTAACATAGTTGTAGACAGTTTTAAACCAATGCTGTGTAAAGCAATTGTAAACCATTACCACAAATTTTAAACGGTTAAAAATAATGCAATTTTAAAATAGTTTAAACGTGTTAATGTAGGTTTAAAACAGTCTTAAATTAACAACCCAGATTTAGAGCACTACCAATATTTAAAATGGTAAAATGTTTAATACGTAGTCAATAGACTTTTTTTCAGAATAGTCACAAAAAGACATAAGTTTAACTTAAATAAGTCATAAAAGGTGTTAAGTATTTTATCAAAGGTTGTTTAAACATATATTTACAAAATATATATGTTCGTCATTTCTTGGAAAAAGTTGTACTAAATTTAACTAAATTAATAAGGTTTATCTTTTGTCACAAAAAGTAATTGTGTTTTCCCTGAATATTATTACTGTGTATAAGAAAAATTAACATTTTTAAATATTTAATGTTTATTCCTTAAGTAGAAAAAACCTTTGTATGATAATTTTTATCATTAGCAAATTTCAGTAATCTAACTATAACTTTTCAACAACACGTGAATAATTATATCTAAATGCCTAACTTTTCAAAAACATTTCTTGATTTATTTCAATTTCTACCAGACGATATTTTTAAATAAGTATTAGTTTTTCGTTTTATCGTTAAGCGTTTTGTATTAAGTCCCACAAATCGTTATGGAACTTTTTCCTATGAAAAACAAACATATAAAAAAACTGTTAAGTAAACATTTATCAGCCGGCGTGGTAAATATAGCCAGAACAAAAGATTTAAAGTTCGAACATATTTCAGTCTTTCAGTAGTGCTGACGCTATCGAATTAAAAGTAACCGTTAGGTGGTGACTGATGCTGACCGAATGTCCTCCTCCTGAAGTGCTCATGTCTGGTACTTTTGGAATTGTATCACGAAATTTACCTTGAGGTTGAAAACGTCAAACATGAGATATGTTCCAAACACCCTTTAAAAATGCTAGATTTGAAGGCGCCCAATATCATACGTTTTCAAAAGAAAGAAAACCATAATGAGATATGGTTACTGTAAATTAAAAGATCATCGATTATACAAAATGATGCTCAAATTTAAAATTCGATTCGCATAACTAAGCAAATATATCATAAAAAAGTGCGTAACGACTTCGTAGGGAAACAATTAACGTGTTAACTTGATCGTTGCGTGACTTATTTAAACAGTGAGCAAACAACTGTGATTGGTTAACACCGAAATGAGCATCAGGCAAAGCGTCATTTTGTGTGCGTGTGTGTGAGAGAGAGAGAAAGATCATTTGTGGAAAATAATTAGCAATATTCTGAGAATACTATCTAACAACTGGTGTGGAAAATACACAGACAATTGAAATATTGTTCGTTTGTTTTTAAGTTTTTAAGGAAGGACTATTCCTGAATATGCATTCCTGTAAGAAGAAATGATAGTAGGCTAGAGAGAAAGCAACTTGTCACCAGTTCACACTGTTAAGTTTTTAAAAAAAATACCCGGAAACATCAGAATAGGTTTCAAAAAATTTATTTTACACTAAATACATAAATTATGCAAATTGAACATTCACAGATAAAAATATTATTAAGCCTTACCTATCCAGGTCTGAAAAGAGCTTGAAGCCCCACTTTCTAATTTATACTGTACAACGTTCTATTCAGTGTCCACTAATCAGTTAAGTTAACATGTACGATTGTTATATTTCTTGTTCAGAGATGACTGAAAAGTTTTGTACTGAAAGTAAACACTTGTTCTGGCTACCAGATAACTCTCCAGTTTTAATCACGAAAACAAAACAAAACAAAAACGCTCGAATAAACTGCTATAAAAACGAAATCAAATATATGTCATCAAATAATGTACTTCATTTCTCACCTTAAAATAAATTTAATTTCAATTTGTTCTTAGAGCAAAAACTGCATAGCCATACCGTGAATTGTTTATCAGGATAGGTATAACTCCACTCTTGTTGATTTTCTCATTCAGAGCTCCATACTTCTTTACATTCCATAGAGCATGACTACAATATGGGAAGTAAGGAAGCACGGGACCCGGAAGAGGCTAGAAATATTAAGATAAGTCTGGAGCTTGGACAGATGAAGAAGAAATCCAACACTGAAAGACGTTTGGGATATCAAAGAGTCAGCCTTGGTAGAGAAGTCCTCAATTCGGGTAAGCCTGTAGCTCGAATCTTCAGTTCTAATGGAGGAGAAACCTTAGTTATGACTAGTGTGTAGCTTGAAGAGTTAAGCTTGGTGGTGAAGAGATTTTAGACTGAGATAGCTTTGGAACACATGAATTAATAAGTCCTTGTAGGGAAGAACTCTAGACTAAAATAGCTTTGAAGCTTGGGGAATCAGGTCTAGTGGAGCGTGGAGGAACAATCCAAGATAGAGTAGAGAAGTCAATATAAGTAAATGAAACCTTTAAAAAAGAAACCGTTATTTGTAGATCATATCTAGTTCGAAGTAATGGGTTGAATCACATGTAAGAAACAAACAGAACAAGAAAAACAACAAAGACCTGGTAGAAAAGAAATAGAGATAAATGTATACAGTTAAAGCCAATGAGAAGACAAAATAAAAACTGGTGAGATTAGCTCAGGAGCAATGGCTTACTCCTTACAACTTTAGTAATTACACATATTTCATAACCATAAACTATTCACAGTTCAAAATATTACCTAATCTACCAAACAATTATTCAAAACCAAATATCAGTGATGGTAATCGCCAAGAATTGTTTAGGGTGTCAGTTCGGGTGCATGTTTCTTCTCCTCTTCCCCATCCCAGTGACTCAGCGCTAAATCTGCAGCCTCACAACGTTAAAAATCGGTGTTCGAAAGCCGTGGTGGACAGAGTTTTATGCTTAACAACCATCAAGTCTACTATACCAAGCATTATTGTTATAATGTATGTGAGTGTATTCTCACCGCAATGTGTGTCCTACTATCCAAAATCTAGGATACATTTTATAATCCCACATTGTAACTTGTACACTAGGATATTTTTAAACATATGCAGCGCATTTTGCTTAATTTTACTTTGTTTTGTTTATGGCTTAAGAATGTATGGTTATAATACATATATATATATATATATTTACTTATTTATTAACGGACATGCTTGAGTCTGGCTTCAAAAAGAGCGGTTGCTCGAAACGTTTCCAAGGAAAGAACATAATAAAATCGTAGTTATTTAAGGGATTTATCTGTAAAAGTATATTTTCTTTATGTTAACACATTCGTTTTCCCTCTTTCTCTGTATAGAACGCGATAACTGTATGTAGGTGTGAACAAATAACCACAACTTTCTAAAGTGCATTTAGTTGTCACAGCTGGAAAGTAAAGATGAAGGACTTAATCTGGCTAGAACACGACTTTACAGTATGGCACTTGATTGTCAGTAGGATGTAGAACGGTACAGTACTTACTGGTTCACATGCTACTAAGAAATTGAACTTTCGGCAGTTCAGTAAGTTTAAATAAGTTATGGATGTGCTAAGAATATTAGTTTCTCATTTAATTTGCAAGTAACTACATCGGCTCGTGAAATAACTGTTTATTGTGATCTAAAAGGGGTTTGTTGGCACCCTTCAACCCTCTTGCGACTCCCCTGCCAATTAAAAGCTTTATTTAAAATCACATAATTCCTCATACTGTTTAACCGCTATACATAAACTACACACAACTTAAAAACCATACAAATCTAGTAACAATGTAGCAACCTCACATAAGCTATCTACAGCTAATAACAAATTATAAAACATGGAGTCATGTATAATTCGTTCACTTAACTACAGAACATCTAGTGCAATGTTGCCCGTAGTTCGTGCTTGGAAAATGTGTTGTAACAATAATTCCAAATAATGTTTTTATAATAAATTAGTGTAATAATTCCTTTATATCAATAAAAATAAAAATAAATACAAAATAATGTTTAACATTTTAAGTTAGCTATCTATACGTTAAATTATTAAATTATGCTAAAAGGAAACACAATATTCGACTACTTTCAAACTCTATAGTCTTTTTTTATCATAAATGAAACAAACATTAACCTATTTTTCTGTATAATGTCCTGTTATACGATGTGTGGATGAAATTAATTATTTTCATCAAGCAAGAAATTATTCAAGATATATCATCTTATGACACAGTGTATCAAACTATTTTTTTTATCTTATCGTTCGTGCGGAAGTTAGTGCAGCTCCACTACTTTTATTAGCTCGGTCTAAACTTGGTTCATATCAAGGGTGTACACCTTCTTTAATTGTTGTCTTTCATTACACAATTACTGTTCAAACTAATACGTTTTATAACATATTTTATTAAAAGTTTCTAACTGAAGAAAAGAAGAATACTGTCTCTCAACTTCATTTATTCTATAATCTATTGCTATGTAACAGTTGACATATAGTGACTGAACTATTTTAGTTATAAATAATCTAACAAACAAGTGTAAAACCATAAACGTGCTTCCAGGAAAGAAAAGGGTATTTGTGACCATATGCTCCAAATTAATATAACCTGAAATAATTCTATGGTTAGAATAACTTTCCACAAACTGAGAAAGAAAAATATAAAATTAACATTTTAAGTTTGATATCATCTATGTATCAGTAATTATTTTGGTATTTCATATCTACTAGATTAGCTTAAATTAATAAAATTTCATGCAATAGTAACGAAAACTTTGAAGAAAGTATTTATTTGCATTATTTACGCCTAAACTTAAAGTACAGGCTAATACTTAGAAATTATCTTAAGTAACAAAATATGAAGATAGAAAACTTTACCAGTAATAAAATTGCTATGAAAAAGTCGACGAGACATAAGTACAATTACTAGCAAGAACGTCCAATAGAACACGAAAAACTAACTCCTAACCGCTTTGTCTTCTTTCCAAATTTTTCTCACACACTGACCACCGCACTCGCAGACGTAGTTCGTGAAATGTGCGTCAGCATGCACATGCAACAGGACGTTATAAATCCGGGCCGACGCTAGGGCCCTCCCCTAACTGTAATTCAACAATACCTTGTGGAAGCTTCAGATGAGCAAAGCTCGACTTTGCGGCGCTTGAGCTTGTAAGCTACCGGCTTCGCACTTCGACAGTCTGTCTACCTCTGGACCACATTGATCCTTGTCCTTATAAGGTAGGGCCAGCTGGCAAGGAGCTGAAGAGAAGCTACTTTTGGAATCTCTCTCTTGTCCTGTCGCTTTCTATTAATATCTTGTGCTTTACTAGCAACGCAGCATCCCAGGCGGTTTTCCCACCCTTCTTCTCCACAAAGGACGTTAATAACCCGTCGATTTTCTTTTTAGTTTAGTTTATACAATACTTTTACACATAATTTATATGCATTTGAGTGTGTTAAAATAACCAGTGATCCGTGTTGTACTGTCTTCAACTTCTGTCGCATGTGAAGTAGAATAATGTTCAATCCCCTTAAATCAGAACTGACTGAATACGTTGTTTATTCTAAACAGAGCAATGTAAAGAAAGAAGGTTTAATTTTGTGTTACAGCAAGACAACTTGGTACAATTTTTGGACACTACCCAGCCGCTTAGTGTGAAGTATATTTTTTCCAACACTGATTAGTTATCCTTTGTCGAGATTTCTGGCCTTGAATGTTGGTATTTAATACCCATGTAGTAAAAATCACATCTGTAGCTCATCCAGGGCTTAACTTGTTGTGCAGTTCGTTTAACTTGGCAGCCTGCCTTGCACCAGTTGACTGAAAAAAACAAAACCTGACCTTCACTTCTAAGACACCAGATGTAGTGTTAATCAACATTATGCTGATAACCATACTTATGAATGTCTGTTATTATCACCACCATAAAGCTTTAGTTATTCTGTATTTTAGTGTCTGTATAGTTTGATGAATTTGTCTATTCTACGATTTTGTGTATTTAGTTTCTTGCCGACACAGTTATTAATATACTCGGCTAATCAGGCTCAGGCTTCTCATCCGCTTAGAAATCTTAATTTTTGAGTCATTTTGTATATTATACGTTGTATTTATATATATTTATATTCGCCCTATTTATGATATATGCTTGCAAAATAAGCAAGAAAAACTTAATGGATATGCTTAATTAGTCAGTCACAGTATGAAATGGAGGGGTATTGAAAGTTATATTTGTAGCTTATGGTGTGGTATTGAAATATTATAAACATGCAATGTTAAAATAAATTGAAACTACGTTCCTTGATGACTACGTATATTGTGGTCAAGCTATTTATTATTATCTTTCAAATTGGTGTCACGACTACAAAGCTTACTGGAAATTTAATCATACGTCCAAGCTTCATGAAAATCTAACCATTTTGAAATGAATCTTACACTTGTGGTTGATTAAAATATAAATAATGCAAGCTATTATAGGTTTTCAAATATATTAAAGGCTAATTTATGCAAATATTGATATTCTCTTGATAAAGTGTTTCTTCGTTACCACAGTATTGTGTTGTTATTGACTTTTTTTTTTACTTTCATTTATTCAATATTTAATCTATTTAATTGCTTAAATATAGCACAGAACTCTTCTGTCAGGTTCCAGTATCTGAATTACAGAAGCCAGCATTAGTCGCTCCATAGCAGATTACAGTAAACTATGATGATTCATAACATTTATTTCAGCAGTTAATGCTGAACTTTTGATGTTCTACAAACTAAAGACCTTGTCACGTGGGTTAACTAAAAGTAAATTTATTTGAAACGGAAGAAATGATTTAAATGGCTAAGAGTCATGATTCACGTTACATTTTATCATTTAAACAAATTGTCACCATCTCAAACAATAGGCAAGGACGGCTGCTAATGAAGAGACATTTCAGAACCTTTCTTTTATGTATGGTGGGCAAAATCGAAGACACGATCACCATATGTGAACAAGCTTGTGATTCAGTTGTCATTGTTGAAAACAAAAATGCGAGTCCGTTGGATTCAACCAAAATAGCAATAGAAAAACGAAGACAACTGTAAATCAACTCCAGGTACAAATATGAAATCCTACTCACTGTAGGAAATGATAAATAGGTTAATTATCCAAACTAAGCCAAATCGTATTTTTTTATTTTCTGTGATTAAATTTAAATTAACAGATAAAGCTTAACCAACAGTATTACTGACAAATAACAAGAATCATTATTTAGTAAAAGGAAAGCATACAGAATTTAAGATATCAACAAAACTATGTTTAACGTAATTAATGCTATGTAGTTTCCAAATGTCTAATGGTATTAGTATTTCATGATTGTAAAACTATTACTTCATAGTTTGAAAATGACTAATATATTTAGCACTTTGTTATTGTAAATGTTTGGTATATCTACTACTATATGTTTTGAAAATATCTATTTTAACTTGGAATTTCCTATTCTAAAATATCTGATATACTTAGCGCTACATTATCTAAAAATAACTGATCTGACTAGCACTTCATACTTCTTAAATACTTAACATTGTTTGTGTTACTTAGTTTCTAAAATAACTGATAAAACTAATATTTCATACATAATTTTTAATGTATTCAATGTTTCTAATTCTCAAATGTTTGATTTACCTAGTGTTTTGTGAGTTTAAGATTTTTATCTGTTTAATACTTAATACTAAGTCACATGATCTGTTACTTCATAGTTTTGAATTATTTTTATTACCTATTCTTGATAGCTTTATTTACAGAATCTTCACATGTTTCATTTTATTAAAAGAAAATATGAGATTCATATTCTATAAAATCTCTCGATTATTTCATGAATTCAAAGTCCAGAATCCTCGTATTTTTATTAAGCCAAATGTCTGTTTTTCTGTTCCATCAATAAATCTCCTATTCTTCCATTAAAATAAGAAAGTTCGATATTTTATAACTTTAGCAGCTTTGTGTTATTTTTTATATTTCGAACAAATCATAAGTCTAGACTTCCCGTGTTTACTGTTCTCTACATGATCCAGCATTCTTAAATGTTTGATCTGCTCATAAATCCAAAATTCCCACATTTTTTATCTATACAGAAGTTCAGAATCCTCAGGTTCTTTACTGAGTGATCAAGAATGTCTGAATTTATAATATGCTTAGGGGAACCAGAACTACTAACTTTATACTTTACACAGAGACCCCATAATCTCTAGATTTCGGTTTCACTTAGAAATTTACTGTGTTTAAGATTTATGATTTACTCTAAAGTCTAGAAATAAATCTTTTACTGGAGCTTATGATTTATATGTTCAATGAAAAAATGTTGGTGCGCTTGTTTTTAAACGAAATGACAACGATCATGGCGCCACTGTAGCTGTATCACAGCCATTGGGACTAAACATTAGGTAGAGTAAGGTTAACTTAAGTCACGTCAGCACTGAGAAGTTAACTATAAAGGGTACTAGGAAGTTACGGACAGCTGTGAATCACGATGCAACAACAAGCAAGGTTAAGAGCCCAATTAAATTACATTGGTTATCTCGTGCAGCTTGATAACTTGTTAATTTTGTTTAACCTAAGGGAAGCAGCTAACATGTAATATTCTAGTTGGTCTGCAGCACTTCAATATGACTATCACAGCCCAGAATAGTTTTCAAGATATATCACGATCTCGGCATAACTACAGTAGCTTGAAAGTGGTAATGAAATTACAAATTTGATAAAAGGTAAATATTTATTATTAATTACAGCCGACTAGTTCAGGTAACAGAGATACCATCATCAGAGCTGTATTTTAATATATTTTACCCTTGATAATCTGATTCTGAACGGCTTAAAGCCATAATAGCTATAAATATATCCGTCTTTCACTTTTTATTCTTTATTATATACATTCTATATAACTTATATAATTGGAGAATGATATTTTCCCATCACAACAAGATCCCAAAGCTGTCCTCTCTTATGCAGAAAAGATAATTTAATAATCTTCGGGATAGTTGTATAACGTAATAATCTTGGGGGTAGTTTTATATCGATATCTACGAAATAATATTTAAATGAATCTTTTAACTTCTATATTTTTCTTATGATTTATAAATGCGTAAAGAATAGCTGTAGTAAACTGATGCTTTATGATACGATTTAGGTCTACCTGTTAACTCCTATACGTTGCTTGAATATCATGTATCGCTAATGGAATTACAGCTGACAATAGCTCTGGTGCCTCAATGGTAGATTGATAAAATCTAATTAACACAATTATGAAGGATAAAAATGATTTGAACTAAGATCTATTACGAGTTAGTGTTGTTATTAACATTTTAATATATTTGAGTTTCTTTACATTAGTCTCCTAATATTTAAATTTTATATATATATGTTAATCTAATTATGTAGAGATAATAGTTGTAAATAATCTGTCTGGCAACGTTCTAGACTTGACAAAAAAAAAAGAGATGTAGTTATACTTCTTACCTTATCAGGAGCGGATTTAGGTGAGAGGGAGTGTTGGGCAGTTGAATAGCATATGTGTTTCCCTAATAAGTACAAGTACCTACAATGCTTTGTTTGATTTTTTGTTTTGGGTGCCAAAGTGGTCAGGATCCTTTGTTCTTTCTGCCCCACCCGTAAGATGGTCTAGTGCCTGATGATATAACACAGCTGAAACATTGGTATGACCATTGTGAACTGTCACTTTAGTTTTCACAAAACATCTTGGTTAATAAAAATTAATTTATAGGTAATGTGCTTTTATTACTAACAAAAGAGAAGGATAAAAACTCAATGGTGGACTAACGCTATGCATAACAAGGTTCATATTGTTATCTAAATATATATTTATACTTTTCACAGTGCAAGTAGTTTCTAACTCAGTGTAATTTAAAAGTGTATTTTTATTTTGTTTTTGAAGTATGTAGAAGAATCACTGCACTTATTTGTTAATTACATAATCACGAAGTTTTATCTATTTTTTTATTTCCTGAAATGCATTGTAAACGTAAGTGGCTAGTCCTTAGTTCACCTTATATATTGTATGCAACAACACGAAAACAGAATATTTACTGATAAAGTGTACCGGGAAAGTTCAGCTTTTTGATTTCTTTTAATATACTCTTCAAAAAAAGAAGCGCAAAAGGCAAAATATGAGACACATTGTTAACAAGTTTATTCCGGGTAGTTCTGTATGACATGTGTGAAACTTTGCACATTCACTGCTGAACATCCAAAGTCTGCAAAGGCGAAGTCCACGCTCACTAGGTGAAGTTTAACGTCACTCAACGTCAATAACGAGTATGCCCCCCGTGAGCATCAATAACTGCTTGGCATCTCCTGCCCATGGAAGCGATGAGATGACGAATCACATCCTGTGGAATGGCTGTCCACCCATCCTGCAAAGCTGCTGCAAGCTGAGATAGAGTCTGCGGTTGAGGTTGTCGCCGTCGCAGACGTCGGTCCAACTCGTCCCAAAGATGTTCGATGGGGTTTAAATCTGGTGATCTGGAGGGCCAGGGAAGAACGAAGGATTTTCGATCAGACCGTCGATACGTCGACGAGATTCTTAGGCCCCATGTGCAACCCATCATGGTGAACGTCAACGACGTTTTTCAACATGACAACGCCCGTCCTCACACAGCCCTGGTATGGTTGAGGTAGTAGACGTCGCAGTGGTGGTCCTATCCCGAAGGTGACGTAACTGGATGTTGCGATCTTGTGCGGGCGTGGTCACACGAGGTCTGCCAGATCTTGGACGGTCACGAGTTGTTCCATGTTGTTGGTGACGATTCCATAGCCTTGTGATGGTGCTTGGGTGGACATTCACAGCTCTGGCAACATCTGATAGAAATTCGCCTGCTTCCAATCGACCAATGGCGTTGTTGCGTTGTGTTTCAGTCAGTCTTGGCGTAACTGTATTGCGTGTCGGTGGCTTAACACTGAGCTATGGAAACCGAGAACCCGTCACTTTTATAGGGATTTTGCACATGTTGCACTTGCATAACATGCAAATCTCTCAAACAAATTTATTGGACACGCATGCGTTTTGGCGAAAAATCCGATGTTTTCCTCCGTTTTCAAAGTGCACAACTTTTATTGTCATTTTGGTCTGACAATCAGTGCCTTAACACGTGTAACATCACATACTCTGAGCTTGTAACGTTATTACATACATTTCTCTTTAAAATAACAAAAATATCCATTTTGCGTTTCTTTTTTTGAAGAGTATATTATTTGGAGTTTGTTCAACTCTCCCAGTAATAACTTATTCACGTTTCTCTGCTTGGGAAGCTCTTCTTAGTACTTTTGTTTAAAGTTTCTTAAGTTTGACTGAGAAATTATTGCAAGTAGGGTAACATGTTGTCATTTCCGGTGTGGTTTTCAGGGTGCTTCGAGTGTAGTGAAACCCGACTCTGTAGGCATATGTGGGCAATACAGACCTAGAATGCGTGTGCACAGACACGCGTTCGTCACCCGCTTTACGTCACGAGCTCAAGTATACATTCCCATGTTGATTGTTATTAGTCATGCGCAAGACAACGTGTCGTCTTTTCTTTATCCACTAACTGTTCTTGATGGATTAATATGATGCTTCATTCTGAAGAAGAACTGGAAACCAAGAACATATCAGATATCTAGACTTCTTATGAAGAAAAAAAATCAAAACATGTTAGAAACCTTAGGTTTTCAGTTTCTAGACAAATTACAGAAAGTTTAATCATGGTGACTGGATTTTTTAAAATTCTAAAGAATATGGTGGAAACATATACTAAGTGAATAAAAAAGACAAATTAATTATTAGATAAGGTTTGTGGTTTCGAAATGATGAATATTTGGTCATCATGAGACAGGGGGATATCAGGCGAAAGTATTCTTTCAGATGTCACTTGTCCATCATATAATAATGTCGTCTTGTGATCGAAAAAAAATTACGTTGGGAATATAAAAGTTTAGCTAGAGGTATTCCAATCGAAACTATGCCTGAAATAAGTTAGTTATTTTTGATTGAAAAACATACAGATTTTTTCTTATCACATTAATGCAAGAAGTAGAGAAAAATAAGTGAATCGTTCTGAACCAGCTGTGATACAACGACGATGAACGAGTTCTGACGTCACTATATCCCAAAACAACATAATTGAAAATTTAACCGGCTCGTCTGGGTTACAATTTTAAAACAACTCTATGTAAGTTTTTATTCACAAAAGCGTCCTCTTTTATTATAGTTTAGCCTAATTGGTTAGAAGATCCTATGTATTATAATAAGTATTACTTTAGCAGTTCACTTCCATCAGAATGCTCTTACGGATTTGCTGTTATACATTTATTTTAATATATGCGTTTGTTTTAAGTCGACGCATGTGACATATTTTTTTGGATGTGTGTTGCGCAAAGTCCCGCCTGTTCTCTAAATTTATAGAAGATTCTCGAGAGTAAGAACCAACAATATATGTTTTACGAAAACAATACCGTATCTTCAAATATTAATGAGCTTTCCAGAATAGCTATCGCAAGAGGTGGAGACAGTAATATAATATTGTTTGTCAGCTTCGGTCAGTATACAATAAACATTGGAAGCTATAATTGTGATAAATGCTAACTAGCAGAAAACTACAGATATCTAACTACGAATCCATAGATTTCGAACATTACAAACCGTTTAACTTCAGTAAATTAACTTCCAACGTTAGCATTTCTACGAGAACATTAAATATTGTCATCGGTGAAAATTTACGAGTGCTTCGAGTTAGTAGCCGTCAAGACACAAACAGAATTAATTCGCTTGCCATGAACGTCCATAAAATATTTAGTTCCAGACCAGATATAAGACTCGGTATTGTTTGTCTTTTACATAAGCCATTATTTGCAATAACTATTTGTAATAACCGTTATTATAAACTGTGTTGTTGTTTATATATTAAAATATATTTCTGTTAAGAAAGAAAATTATGTGTAACAATCTTGTTGACAAATATCATAAATTTGATATATATTGACATTCAGATAACTTCTAAATTAAGATTAAATTTTCCAGCTATTTGAAATCTTAATACATAATGTTCCTAACATAATAAACCGGAGTCTCATACAAGGTAAATCATAATACCTAACATTGCAGAAATGTCACCTTGGACTCATCTAAGCACTGTTCACGTTTATTTTAACAATTGACCAGAAGTGAAAATCGCATTGTTGGTTATAAAAAAACATATATAAGATAATTTCTAGTTTAATTTCAATTTTGCTTTTTCAAACACGTGTATTATAATTTTCGTTTTCAACTTTGCTGCTTTGACTTCGAATTTTCGAATGTCTTATATATACACAGTGAAATTTCTTTCGTCATAGTGTTATCGACCACGGGATTTAAATGTTGAATGCCTTTGTGAATATGTCCTTTGACATTTAAATCACCGAATGTCCACACATTCACGTAAGATAAGCGCATATTATTGTATTATCGACTTTCACCTCGAAACACCAATGTCATATAAACACGTTATATATGAAATTATATTTGTTGTGGGTGTGTTTTAAGTTAGATTTACCAAAGCCACATACAAGATGTTCATGCTGATTTATAATGTGATTATTACTTTTGATCTGGCACTATATGTACAAACCACATGCTGTACTCACAATATTGTTCAGCAAACTTAGGATATTCTCTTTAATATTTCTTTTCTTAAATAAGTATTATAGTTTTCATTGCGATTTTAACTGGATTATAACCTTCAATCTGACTCTAACGCTACAGCTTGTTTGCTTTTTTTAGAATTTGGCACAAAGCTACACGAGAACTGTCTGCGCTAGTTGTTCCTAATATAGCAGTTTGAGACTAGAGGTAAAGCAGCTAATCATCACCACCCACCACTAACTCTTGGACTACGCTTTTATCAATGAGTAGTGGGATTGACGTCACAATATAACACTCCCATGGCTGAAAGGACGAGCACGTGTCGAGTACTAAACCACTTGGCCATTCTGGGCCTTAACACTACAAACAACCTAAAGCTTATCGCTTCTTACTTTATCAGATGACAAAGCTTTTACCGTTACCAGTTTTACATTTATTTAGCTGTGGTACCAAAATTTCAAAAGTTTTAAACTAATTTCTTAGATATCGTTTAAGGGATACTTAAGGATAAAATACTGAAGCTTCAATTGGTTGCTGTAATTAAAAAACAAATTACGTGATTGATAAAACTTCAAAGGATCGTAATAAATAATGGTTTATGCTGTTATGCAATATTATTAATATCGAGACATAGATCATAAAGTTAATAACACAAATTGGTGATCTTTAAAAATCTAAGTATTTTAAGTTGAGAAGATAAACTGATTAATGTTTCGAAATAAAAGGGAAAGAGTACTAAGGCGTAACAAAGGTATCACGACAAACCTGACTTCATCTCTTTTGTTCTGGAAGAATTAGGAAACGGCTTGGTGATTGCGCTTCCACGTATATTTACAGGCCTTGCACAAACATTTGGAAAACACGTTGTCTGTTGGTTAATTCGTCATATTGGACGTCAAGTGCTTACATTCATTTTAGATGAAACATGACAAATTTGTCTTCTAATACCTTGTTATCTGATGTCAATAATCTTAATATGTATAAACACGGATAAAATAGAAAATCAATAACCTTATAATTTCGGATCTGTATCTTCTGCTAAAGATAATCTTTACACCATTGACAATGGTATTATACTGATATATATTACTGTTGACCACAAGAATACGTTAATACATGGCGACATTAAATGAAGCAGGAAGTTTTGAGACTTATGCGTAAGCTCTCTTTATCCGTTAAGATGTGTATAATTAACTTATAGTTATATTATTCATTTTTTGAAACCAGAGCTGGAAGTATACTTATGGTGAGAAGCAAACAGAAATTTCAGAGATAAGACTTGAAAAGATGATAGTAGTTTTGACACTGCAGCTGGAGGAACAAATGTGTCGATACGCTAACCTCGGACGCCAGTATTCCTACGAAGACATTAGATATCTATCTTTCTTTGTGAAAAGTACGCTTGTACACCGTGGTAGGCCAAACAAGAATAGAACTAGCTAGCATTCCCGTCAAGTGAAATGTACCCGCGTATTAACACAAAAGTAATTTACGCATCGTGGACCAGGACCGTCGATAAAATGTTAAGTTCCGGATTAGACAGAAGACTGGATAGTGTTTGTGAGTTTGCAAATTTTTGTATATAAATAATTATTTGTAATAAGTGTTATTAAAATTGAAATTTTCTTTTCTATATTAAAAGATATTTGTATTAAAAAAACTTGCGTATTAATGTTGTTGGCAAGTGTCGTAAATTTGATACATATTAACATTTAATTAACTTCTAAATTCAAATTTCCGGTTATTTGAAATAATAGTACGTATCGTACGTAACATAACAAGTCGGAGACTCGCCCAATATAAATTATAATACGTAACACACTACAGATGGAGGTACATCCCTACAGAAAAGTTAAATGTAACTTTTGAGACTACAGTGTGAAATATAGCTATGCTGAGAAGGTAACAGTGGTTTTTGACATTAAATTTAGAAATACAATTGTGCTGTAAAACTAACAGCATTGAAGCTACTTTTGTGCTAAGAAACTAGGAATAGTTTTTGAGTTGGAGGGAAAATTTGGAGATTTAGCTATGTTGAGAAATCAAGAGTAGTTTTCAGTCTCCAGTTGGAGTTGCAGCTGTGCCGAGAAGCTAACACTAATGTTTCTGTCTGTAAGTTAAGATAAAACTGTGCTCAGGAGTTAACAGTGGTTTTTGAGATTATAGTTAGAATATGTTGAAAGATTAACAGAGTAGGAAACAGTTACAGTTACAGCTAAGCTGATAGCGTAACAGTAGTTTATGAGATTACAGTTTGAGATACTGCTGTATGAGAAACTTGAGAAACACAGAAGTTTGGTAGACAACAGTTGGAGCTATAGATGTGCTGAGAAACTTATAGTAGTGTTGAATACGTAAGTGTGACTTACATTTCTCTTTAGAATGTAGCAATAGTTTAATAATTTTGAGTTGGCGCTATAGCTGTGCTATAGTATTAGTACTTTTGGATGCCAAATTGCTGAGAAACCAAGATTAGTTTTGAGTATCCAGTTCGAGATGCAACTGTGCTGAGAAGCTAACATTCGTTTTTGTGTCTGTAATTAAATGTATTACTGTGCTAAGAGTCTAACAATGGTTTTGAGTTTCCTTTTGGAGATGCAGATAAAAGTAGTTGAAGCTAGAGCTAATCTGTAGTTCGTTGAGCACATATATATATGTAACTGTGCAAAGAAGAAAGGTAACAATGGTTTTTAATATTACAATTTAGATTATTGTAGTTTTCCAGATATAACTCAGCTTAGATGCAGCTGCGAAACTAACAGCTTTGAAACTACTTTTGTGCTGAAAAGCTACGAATAGTTTTGAGTTGGGGCTATATCTGTGCTAAAAGTATCAGTAGTTTTGGAAGCCATTTTTGGATAAAAATCCTTGATGAGAAACGAAAAGTATTTTCGGGTCTCCATTTGATGATGCATCTAAAAATAATTGAAGCTAGAGCTAAATCTGTTCTTAACTGAGGAGTTAACTGTAGCTGTAATGTGAGAATAGAGCAGTTTGTTATGCCTAGCGATGTAACTGTGCTAAGAAGTTAACAATGTTTTTCAGGCTACAGTTGAAGCCACAGCCGAGCTAGAAATAAAGCTGTGCTGAGAAGTTAACAGCGAATTTTATGTCTACAGTTTGAGACATAGCAGTGATATGAAGATAACGGTGGTGTTTGAGACTAGTTAGAGCTATTGCCGTTCCGATTTTTAAAGCGCCCTTGGGGATATACATTTAGTGTGCACAGATTTAAACTTAGTATTGAAAATTGAGAACGTCTCTAGATGAATAATATAATTTAAAATCTCCTTCGCTCTTACGTTTTTTATCTATATGTTGGATCAACTAAAGTCTAATGCCGGTAATTATTCAAACATCTAGAACGAAAATGATGTAGGACTTATTTCAGGTGAAAATAATTACAATATAATATATACTACCAATAACGAACAAAATGTAAAATTTAAAGATACTCTAAACATTGAGGAATTAAAGTAAAACTGGATTGTAATTCTTCAGTAAATCCTTTTAGAAATGGTTAACAGTCAGCTTGTAAATGAAGGAAATGGAGAAACAACATGGTATGTTAATGTGCCTGTAAGAAGGTTTAAAAACACTTTTCAACCCACGTGTTATCCTTTTACTGTTCATCTATTTACTTTAGGAGTTCAGTATAGGGTTTTTAAACAATTTTTCTGTATTTTCAGTTTCTTGAATTAAGAGAATAAACGGCCGATCGCTCTTTACAAGGTCGTTATTTACTACGAAAAATTTTACTTCTTCTTATATGTATTATTTTTTTGTGGGGAAAAAACTCTGGAAATGACTTAAACATTTACAGTGCGTTTTATATATCCATCACGGGGCGTGTGTGCTTTAACGTCCTCGTCTTTTTACTGGCTGACTTAAAGAGCTCAATAGGTGGCAACATTATTATATATTTATCGTTAGTAATATTTAGTTACATCATACAATGATCATGTTTACTATTCAGCAGACACAGGAAAGCGTCAATATATATATATATATATATATGTTTATAAGTGACTCATCCTTTTACTAACCATGTGTATAAGTAACGGAAATAATATAGACTTAAGACTGCTTTGTTATAAAAGGACACGCGTTTCTGTAATTGAATAGATAATTGTACACGAGTGAGAGAAATATGAGTTTAGTAAACGTTTTACTGAAATTTTTATAAGGTTTCAGTTAACACCCACAAAGGTTCACTTTTGTTCAGTTAGGAGGAACAAAGGATGTTGTGAAATCACTGTTCTTTTTACGTTTTACTCTACTTTTTCTGCTATATAACCAGCGTTTCTTCACGCTTGACTGTTTTATGTTGTGAGAGTACAAACTTACTGGAAGTAATACTTTATAATTATCATTAAAACGTATTTCAAGATTCAGCAATCTCATACAGCAGTTATTCATAGTAATTCAATGATATAACAATAAGAAAATCTTGTAACTTCACACGCACCAAGCGATTTTTTTTATATAGAATTTAGCAAGTTCTGTAAATAATGATAACTTTAAAAAGAAATTGTTTTAAGTATGTATTTAGTAACACGTATTTCAGTGACAATTTTGGCCATGGTTGTCAAATTTTCATATGATACGACGTAAAGGACAAACCTCACAAAAAACAATAACTTCTAACGAACTTAATAATGTCCAGTTTTTTAAATACTCTTCGGCTTGAAACTTCTGCACTTCTGAAACTTGCAATGTTAAAATATGGATCACTTCACATGGAAAAGATGTTGAAAACAATATTATAACTAAAAATAACAATATTTGTATTTAAAAGGAAAGGCAGTGGAAAACTTCAGAATTATAGTGTACAATTTAATCTGACTGAAGAGAACCAAACCGGTTTCAAAAATAAAGTAACATTTGTTTTAAATGAATAGACTACAAGAAGTTCTGAAATAACTGAATATTTTATCTGACTAATGAGGTTGTTGAACTGTTTAATGAAATGTATTTTTACATCAAACAATTCTGGTAGTAATAGCTCTAATGAAGCCACAATGGCGAAGCAATGTTTGAAATAATTACGGAGCTATAAGTAGTTTATAAATACAATTTACAGTATAATTGGTCTTTTTAAAAGAAATATACTGTATTAGCAAGTCTTATGGAAGAGGGTACTAGTAGTACCAAAATACGCTGTACATTTGGCTTTACTGAAGACGTCAGTAATAGTTCCATAAATATGATGTATATTTGGTCTTAATGAAGAGACCACTAGTAGTTAAGGAAATATAGTATGCATTTGGTCTTAATGAAAAGGTAACTGATAGTTGAAGAAATAAAGTATTTAACTGATCTGAATGAAGAGGGCATTGATAGATCCAAAAATATACCGTGTTGATAAATCTGACTGAAGAGGTCTGAGAAAATCGTTCCATGGTTATAATGTGCTATTACATTAACTCTGACTTAAGATATAACCACTAGATCCAGAAATACAGCATACATTCGAACTAACTAAAGATGTTTAGAGTAGTGCCAGAGTTAGAATACGTTAGAGACCACAAATAGTCCAAGGTGTATTGTATGGCAACGAGTTTAACTGATTACACTGTGTGTAATTCTAGAGCTTCAATGTGCCATTATGTTAATCCTTCTTGTCATAAATGTACTTCTATAACTATTCATGTAACTGTCAAATTGTGCGCAATATGTATTTTTTCTTTAACTGTTCAATCTTTGTCACTGGAAATCCATACTTTGAGATTGTAATATTCTTTAAAATACAATTATCCTGCTGTGTTGTCATGATATTGTTCAACTTGATATTTCTGAAATTTGAAATCTGCTACTAGCTGGTCTTTTTCATAAAAATACTGTAAACTGGTATGAAAATATGAAGATAACTGTTGTAAAAAGTCGAACAATACAGGCAATTTTATTTCACGTTCCACTGTATTGGTTTGTATAACTCTTCTCTTACTCCTATTACATCTCTTAACCTGATCTTTATTACTTAACATCGTTTTCAAGAAACTTTTCTTCCTGCACTGAGACGATTCGGCCCATTTCTTCAAACTTGTGTTGTTCACTGTCAGCTAGATATTAGTGTTCCTCTGAGCGTTGCAACTATGACTCATCTGTATGTAACTCTACACTTAGGAATACCACGAAGTAAGCCATCCATGGTTTTGGTACTGTGACATGGGTTCAAAACAGTTCAGGAGTATAACGATCAGAATGTTTCTAATTTTCCAATGAAAATTTGGTTTGAGAGAAAAGCGGCCAAATCTGTAGACGCTCAGAGAAACAAGCTCCTAGGTAATGAGTGCTCTCGCATGATTTAGTACGTGGTTTAAATTGGCGTTTACTGTTTATCCACTCTTCGAAGATAATTTGATAACGAAATCAACGGAATATATTACCTTCGGTGACGTTAGGAATGGATACCAACCGAGAACTGCTAAGCTGACTGTTGCTTTCAGCAAGACCGAAAGACAGTTTGCGTGAGACAGTGTGTTGATTACGTAAAAGCCCATAAACTGCGGTACAAGAAGACATGGTCGCCGTTCGTTAGAATTCTAGGAAGACCTTCGATAAAACATACATGTAAAGTGTTGTCTGGGCCTTTATATGCTAAGTAAAGTTCAAGATTACATTGAAAAAACAACAACTGTTGTGATATTTAATTTAGAACACTTTTCATTATGGGGTGTTTCTTAAATAATATATTATTTCATAGAACGCTTTGATAATACTACTTTATATTATTTTGTACAAAATACATTGAATAAAACCCAAAAAGATGTAGTATACTCTACCATAGCGAACTTATTTCTAACTCTGGTGGGAAGTTACTTCGCAACATAACACCGATTTTCTAAAAGCTGGAGCTCAAAATAAAATCATCATAATAAAGTATCGAAGATTATTTGGGGTTTTACTGAATGTGTTTCATACAGAAGAATTAAAGGTAATGCTAATGATGAGCCATTATAGAAACAAAATATTTTTGGTATAATGTCTTCATGCGTTTCTTCGGTGGACGACAGTTTTGGAACGCATCTAACTAAAGCCGGAGCTGGATATAAAATCAGTGTCGTGAAGAATAGGTGATCGTTCTAGATTTTACTGGCTATATTTCATAAAGGATAATCTAAATATAAATTTATTCTGTATCGCTGTGTGAATTATTTGTCGTAATTTGCCAAGAGCACATCGCACGGTGTGAAACATTTTAAATAATGCCGTAAAAGTTGGGCAATAAATAGAAGCACTGTTGCCCAGTTACCAAGGCTGTTCTTATGTCTGTATGACGTCACAGAAGAGCTTTGACCACAGTGAAAAACACACTTATTCATTTAAGCTTAACTACAAACAAAGTATTTAAATCCATAAAATGAATAATGTATAATACATAACTTATAGTGTAAGATTTGAGTTACTCACAGGTGAAGAGCTGCAGAGTCTGTTAAACAGCAGAAATTTGCAAATAACAATTTGGACAGCACAATGAAAACACACTGTTTCATTTAGGCTTAATTTATGAACAACTTTGGAAATCTTATCAGCATTTGAGACCAATTTTGTACTAAAGTCAAATGGGTACCAGCTTTATATGTTTATTTTTATGATCACATGACGATGGGTTGTTATATTTTAAAAATTAAGCAGTTCTACTACAACATAAAGATTAATTGGCAATACAAATCTTCACGTGGCTTAAGTAGTAAATCGTAGTGGTATGTATGATGTGTGCTTCTCCAGCAGTTAAATAGTTAAGCTTATTGTTGAAACAATATATCGCTATCTGTCATAAACTAAATATTTACCTAATTATAGAATGAAACAGCAAATGATTATAATGCAGGGTATTGTACCAAGAATTGGCTTCTGATTGCAGGAACTGGTCATTTTATAATTTTAATTGACAGTTCAGAGTTACTGATTATAGTTTAATTTTTTTAAATAGCTTCATGAGCTAGAACTAGAGTAAAAGTAAAATTTTTGTAAAGGTTTATTTTATTTTTTGTTTTATCTGTGGTTTTTATTTTTAAAGTCAGGGTGGAAGTCGGAGTCACTACTTGTTCTGTCGCAGTGTTTAATGATCAAGGAACCTAGCATGACACCGTACAGTAGATCATTGTGTTTTGCGTGTGCAGATCAATGGGTAGTTAAGAAAGTTCAATCGTTTCAGCAGGTAGCTAAGTGAATATACCTGTCGATGGAAGCAGGTAGTTTAGTGAGTATACGTGAGTATACCTATAAATGATAGCAGGTAAACTAAGTGAGTATACCTGTTAATGGCTGCATCCATTGTATTATTAAATACAACTTTATCTCTAGGAATGCTGGACCGAACACGACACTTACTATAAGGGAATAGTCAAACGCTATTACATCGTGTTGTTGTAACAGCAATGATAGTCACCATTTGTGGCAATGCCAGGAACTGTTGCACTTACCGTATTGTTATGTACTACACTTATGACGTTTAAGGCTGGCAGTGATGAAAGACTGGTTAATTCTTTCATCTTGAATGTATGGCTAGTGAAATGTGTATAAATAATATCTCTTAGTTTTTAGTTTCGCTGCTTCCACTACCAGATAACTGAGGGACAGATCTGGTACCAGGAAGAGAGCTGAGAGGTGACATAACCAGCAAGCACACTCAATAATCACTGACAATGTCTTTCCCGCCACTATGTTTCGAAAGGCAAATCAAAAGAAGTGTACGTTTTATACACTGGTGAAGTTTATATTGTATTTATAAAACGCAATCTTATTATTTCGATATGTACACATTTACTGGTGATTTTCCAGAAATCTATTTAACTCAGTGAATCGAATAATAGATTAAACTTGATGATTATTTTTGGTAACTTAAAAAGTTGCTATGCTGAAAAATTACGAAGAATAGGTCAGCAGAAACAATGCTACATATTCTTAAAATCTTGTAAACATACAAATTCGCCGTTGTGAATAAAAGTAAACTTAATACACTGTTCAAAAGTTGCCTACGTGCAACTATTCACCTAGAAATAACACGTCATTACGTTTAGCATGCTGTTTATATTTTTTACTTTACTACAAGTAGAGAAGTAATGAACTAATAAATAATATTCCGAGCTACCAAACGAAGGGTACACGATTTGAACTGAGACATGTTGTGAACATGAATGAATTTTCACCTGTGAAGAGAACATAAGTGTGATGGGTTAAGAGTTGCCACACAATAAGTTCCGTCCACTTAATTATATATTTGATTCTGAAGTGTTTGTACATTCAAATCATCTATGTCTGTAATTGAATGTCCACTTTGATGCTTTTAAGTAGAAGATTTACGAATGGCTACTTCTTCAGCCATTGATTATAAATAAATATTATTGTGTTTTGTGTTCGTGAAAAAAAATAAAAGAAGAAAGAATTTTGACATAGTGATAAATTGAAGGGCTTATAACACCTAAAACTCGGGGTTTGATCCTTGCGATAGACACAGTGTAAATAGCCTAATATGCAGACTTGCAATTGAAATCGACATTTTAGTGGATTTAGATTATTAAGTATGTGCTAAACTTGTGTAGAATAAACAACTTATCCTTCTTTTTGTGGCAGAAGAGCAGTTAAATACTAACGAGTAACTTGTGTTACTACAGAGTTGCACGAGTTAACTGCTGAACATTAAGTCTAACTACAAATATTTACTGTTTGCACCAGTAAAGTACTGAATAAGGGAAATGGATACAGGACGTCTCTTTCTTCCCTTAACGTTGCGGTAGAGTTTACCTTTAAGTTAAAGTTTAAATTTAGCTTTAAAATGGAATAAAAGTTTTAAAGTATGGTTAATAAGTTACTAAGGTTTTTTAAGCCTATATTAATAAGGTTACATATTACCGATAGAGAGTAGGACTTCAGTGTACTTCAGCTCTATCCAACGATTATTTAAACAGAGCTGCTACTTAAGATCACTGGCGCCATGAGGGCGACCGAATGTACACAGAACTACTTTGGTATTAATGACACTCAGAAACACCAGTATATTAACTGAGTCTAAATAGACTTAACAACACAAGTTCGGGTTAATTAGTCGATCCGGTTACTTAAAGCTCATCTTTTCATACACGCAGTAAGTACTTTTATCCGAGAAACATCTGTGTCCAAATTGCAAGTTACTCTGATTATCGGACAGTTTTATGGCAGTAACTCTACACAGTACATTTTATGTATGATGTTCGGACATCTGAAATTAAACAGGATGATGCTTTCATTTAAAATCTTAAACCATTTATAAAAGTACTAAAACCAAGTTACTAACATTCTTAAATGTGTATAACTTACTAGAAATTATTTTAAGGTCGAAGAACCCAATTGTATAAACAACTGATATAGATAATATAAATTTCTTATTACAGAATGGCATCAAATGTCAAAACTTCATTATTTTTGTATATATTTATGTTTTACGATAAATTATATTACCCATATCAGTTGTCTCTACAATTCATTGCAATATGAGTAGTTGTTAATACTAATAATTTGTATCTGAATGTTACCTTCTAGAAGTGATCATTGTAATATGTTAGTATTTATAATTAAGTTGTTACTAGTTATGTATCAGTGACATTATAATTAATAATCTGTTAATTCTTTAAAGTCAGTTATTTTAACTCTAATTAGTTATTAGTATTATTTCAGTTAAAGTTTGTATTATTAACTGTTTGTTGGTATTCATTTAAAAAGAACTTTACTGGTGGTTAGTTATTAGTATTTTAAAATCAATGTTCTAACACTAACTAGGTGCTGATAGTTCCAACTAAGATCTGTATGCCTGTTATGTTCTTCATATTGTTACAACAGAAAGCTGCGACCATGATAAGCTATTAACAATGTGACAACAGAAAGATGTGGCACTGATGAGCTGTTGATATTATTACACCTTAGGACTATAACACTGATTAATTGTTACAATTATTACAAGTGCAGGTTATATCATTGATTTGGTCTTCAATTGCTAAACCAAAGATTTCATTACTAACAATTCGTTGTATTGATGCAACTAAAGGCTATGCTACTGAAAAGTTATTTATATAATTACAATACAATTTTATCAATAATCAGGTATTGGTATTGAAATATCTGAGACACTAGCAGTGGTTATTTGTTAATATTGCTACAGAAGAGAGCTTTAAACTCTTACTAATTTTTAAAGTTTTTAAACTAAGAATTCGTTCATTGATTAATTATTAATGTTTAACAGTAATAGACTTTTTTGTTTGTTGGGACTAAAGAAATAAAATATGGAAGTCAAGGGTTTGAATATAGATGGTTTTAAGAGTAGAAAGTTTATAAATAGCAGTTGTTACAGAACATCTGATCAGATACATGATATGATTGGTTTGATTGTTGTTAAACACACAGCTATACAATGAGCTATCTATGCTCTACTCACCAGGGATATCGAAACACGAACTTTTAAGGCTACAGACGTACCGTTGACTCACTGAGGAATGTAATATAAATCAGAACTTGAAAAGTGAGAGTAGGGTTGTTGTTGATAAAGAACTAAAAGCTTCAAGTAAAATAACTTAATATAAAACGAAAATGAAAGAAAACTAAAACACAGCTCAATAAAAAGTGAGATTTACTACGAAATATATTTAAATGATAAGTCAAATTCATAAGAAAAAAACCACAAAATTGTATTGAGTAATTCAGTAGATCAAACCGAATACGAATTGAAAATCCCCCTAATATAGGTGAAAGTGATAGAAAATTAAATAAAAGAAAAATAAATCACGAAACAAAGTGAAAGTTGTTAGAAATGTAATTCAAATACTCTCATATAAACCAAATGAAATCGAATAAGTTAAACAGTACTGAAAGTGAGACTGAACTTACTTGAAAATAACTCACAAGTGAAAAAAGGGCAGAATAAAGTGATTTGACACAATCGAACTGAGTAAGAATTAAAAATAATTTTAAATTAAACTATTGTAGATTTATAGTGCATTTATGATCAAATGACTGAAGTTGGAAATAAAAAGAGCTATTTAAGTTGCAAGAATATTATTTTCAAAGGTTTAGAGATACAAATAGGCATATGTCCCTTTCTGGACTCTTCCTTCGGACTAGATTTGAGAATCAATTACCTAGTAGGATTCAAAGCTTAAAGGAAATATTATAAACGATATGCTTAGAGAATAGGTAAACCGTTTGGACCTGTAGAATAGTTTCCATGGTATGTGAATTATATGATAAAGATGGGCTTCATTTAAGCAGGCTAGGTAGCAAGTTGTTCGAGGAAGAAAGAATGAATTTATTAATGAATTATTGAATGAAGAATTTCATTAATGACAGTTTAAATTAAATTTGCATAGTGATGAGGGAGCTTGGGATTAAATAAATTAATACAACAGTTACGACAATAATGACATTTGAAATAGAATGTGTAGAGCATATAAAGTTAAAGAATAGTTTTAATTTAAGTCTGCCAGATTTAAGAACAAATGCAATAGAATCAAGAATAAGCTTAGTGGCTGTTATTCTAATATTTAGTGTTAGGAATGAAACCGACGAATTCGGGGTTTAAGTTGAAATGTAAGACTATTATATAATGGGAATTACAGACTATTAGTTAGAGCTTGAGATTATTGATGTTTCATGTTAAAAGATATTTAATAGCGAAAGAAGTGTTATTCTTGTTGAGAATAATAATATACAAAACTGGAACCCAAAAGTTGAATCTGTATGAGTAACAACCAAGGGCTTCGTGAGTAGAAAGTTTTCTAAATGACAATTGTTTTATAGACTACTTGATTAAATAAGGTTTTATTTTATGAATAAGAATAATGCATAAAATATGGGAGATTAAATACCTTAATTGGAATTGTATGGAATCAGGTAGTAAATAAAGTAATTCAGGGTGGTTTTCTATATCAAATGGTCAGAGAGTCAACCAGAGAGGTTATACATGTACTTTTACTGCAAAATTTAAAGTTGGTGATGAGGTTAGAATTCTATAATATAAAGAAATATTTAAAAAGAGTACCTTTCCAAATTTAGCTAGAAGATATTCATTATAGCCCAGATTTTACAAACAGCTCCTATAACTTATAAAATTAAATATCTAAATGAGATTAAAAACATTGAAGGAAGTTTCTATGAACCAGAATTACTTAAACACGATAAGAAATATGAAGTTTGTAAAATTGAAAAATAATTAGAAAAAAGTTAATAAAGTATTTGTAAAATGGTTAAAATATCCTGATAAACTTAATTCTTGACTAAATGTTGCAAACACTGTCTAGGGCTGTTATCTGTTTTACGTATAAGTCTCTAACTGATCCATCATATCTATTATCAATGTATAGGTTTTCCAATTAATGAATCTATGTAAAACGTTTTATAACTATCATGACGGTTTAGAGGTTTTAACTTCTCATAGTATTCCATAAAATTATTTCGATATTTTTCGTTTTTATCCCATTTAATTTCTCTTATTTCATTTTCATCTTGAAAATAGTCACAGATCCTTTTAGCGAAAGTTAAATGGCCCGGCACGGCCAGGTGGGTTAAGGCGTTCGACTCGTAATCTGAGGGTCGCGGGTTCGAATCCCGGTCGCACCAAACATGCTCGCCCTTTCAGCCGTGGGGGCGTTATAATGTGACGGTCAATCCCACTATTCGTTGGTAAAAGAGCAGCCCAAGAGTTGGCGGTGGGTGGTGATGACTAGTTGCCTTCCCTCTAGTCTTACACTGCTAAATTAGAGACGGCTAGCACAGATAGCCCTCGAGTAGCTTTGTGCGACATTTCAAAACAAACAAACAAGCGAAAGTTGAATAATTTATACGTTTACCTTTATAAAAAATTACAAAATGTCTCTTATGAATTGTACATTATTTTCTCATTAAAGCATTTCATTGTGAATTCTATATTAAAGTAAGGTTTCTTATTGAAGTTATAATAACAGCCATATACATCATGTAAAATTGCCCGTTTTCGATATATACGACGGACCTCTGTTTCTTTAATATTACATGCGTTGTTTTAAAAAAGTTATTCAAATTCAACCAAAGTATTCGCTTAATTAGAAACTTCTTTACTGATAAATAGATGAATATAAAAATTGTATGTAAAGATGAGAAACCTCTTAATGAGTTTAACAAAATTAATCAAACTAAAGATGGTCTTATGTCTTTGTGTAAAAAATGTGTTAATGATTATTATCATGCAAATAAAAGTGAAAAAGTAGATTGTGAATGTGGATTGAAAATCTTTAAAACGCATTTGGTAAAATATAAGAAAAGCCCCCCTACAAGGAAAGTGACGAATTAAAGTAAAATATATTGTAAAATACATGTAAAAAAAAGCACTTGATGACATCCAAAAAAACACATATATAAAAGTGATACTTATAATTCTGAACGTAAAAAGTATCAGTTTTATTAAAATGAAACAAAATATAAAATATAGTCAAAACACTCAAATAACTTTTCCACGATTACTATAAATGTTATTCCAAAATAAGAAAATATGATGAATACGCTATCACTAAAATGTCAACAATTATGATGAAAAACAAAATATTTACCCGTTTAGAATAGCAGAAAATAAAGAAGAGCGAGATGTTAACCTTTTATATAAAAAAAAACAAACTTTGGTAACATCAATGCTCATTATTGTCTTATCAAAAATTTATCTCGAATAACCAAAAGTCCGATAACCAAAGATAAAACAAAAATATATCCAGGTGATAGATATCTGTGGCATTTTACGACAAAGATATAATAAAGTCATAATATTTACTGAGAACTTATTTCGTTTCAAATGGTTGAATAAAAATATTAATACATGTTATCTAGATCTCTTTTGAAATTATATAAACGCTTGTCAAAAATATGAACTTATGAGTTTTGTTATTATGTTAATGGACATTATAAAAATCCTATAACTTATAGAGGACCAAGCGCCTAGCCCGGCATGGCCAGGTGGTTAAGTCATTCGACTTACAATCCGAGGGTCGCGGGTTCGGTTCCTCGTTACACTAAACATGCTCGCCCTTTCAGCTGTGACAGTCAATCCCACTAGTCGTTAGTAATAGAGTAAGTAGTTGGGGGGTGGATGGTGATGACTAGCTGTCTTCCCTCTAGTCTTACACTGCAAAATTATGGACGGCTATCACAGATAGAGGGCCCGGCATGGCCTAGCGCGTTAAGGCGTGCACTTCGTAATCTGAGGGTCGCGGGTTCGCGCCCGAGTCGCGCCAAACATGCTCGCCCTCCCAGCCGTGGGAGCGTTATAATGTACGGTCAATTACACTATTCGTTGGTAAAAGAGTAGCCCAAGAGTTGGCGGTGGGTGGTGATGACTAGCTGCCTTCCCTCTAGTCTTACACTGCTAAATTAGGGACGGCTAGCACAGATAGCCCTCGAGTAGCTTTGTGCGAAATTCCAAAAAACAAACAAACAAACAAATCACAGATAGCTCTCGAGTAGCTTTGCGCGAAATTCAAAAACAAACCCAAACCAAACGCCCAGAGTAAATTCAAGAAAATGCTTGAAAACGAATTTAATGCCGGGCCCCGAGGGAAACTAAACCCTTGATTTTATCGTTGCATATCCGAAGACTTACCGCTGTACTACATGAGAACAGCACCGGAAAAAACATTTACCGAAACGTTATCTTCTATTAATACGGATAAAAAACAAATAAAATTAAATAGACCAATTTATGTTAGTATGAGCATTCTGATCTTTCGAAAACTTTGATCTGTAACTTTCACTATGAAATCATGAAACCAAAGTATTGTGAAAATTATTATAAGTGTAAAAAAAATTAAAATAAATAACAACAATTAGGAATGCGAGTATCAAACAGTAAGGATACAAGGTAGGAATAGGCAATATAACATTACAACATTTGACGGTTTTTGAACTTCTGCAATCTAATCGTGAGTTTGACCACTGTTCCTCTTATTCCTACTCCCCAGTGGCACAGTGGTATGTCTGCAGACTTACAACGCTAGAAACCGAGTTTCGATACTCTTGATGGGTAAAACACAGATAGTTCGCTGTGTAGCTTTGTGCTAAATTTCTCTATTTTAAACTTTGTTTCAACACCCCAGTACAGATACATCTATGTAATCAAATTACGTAACCCTAACGAAATGCATGACATCATAAGTAATGTTTGATGCCAGAAGTGAGACGTGAAGCTCAAATAGTCATAGTTTGCTTAAGAGAAATATCATAGCTATCTGACTGCTAAATGTTGGGGAAAAATAGTGTCAAAACCAGTGATTTTTTATTTTTTTACGATTTAGAAAGATTAGCTACTAATAAAATTCAGTTCAAGTGTATAATTGGATTAGAGTTCAAAATAAAACACGAAGTAGGAATGGGCAGAATGATGGCCACACTCATATTGAGGTTGCACCATCTCAAAAAGCAATTAGTGTTATAATGTTACCCTCTCATTTCTGCTTGCTAATTTTTATTTATAAGTTACCCTTATCTCATAACGTTCTTTTGGTACTAAGTTTCGAGAGTGACTGAGCTCTAAGTCTATACTTCTCATAGCTTTACTAAGAGCTATCTCTCGACAATTGCTGGTTTTAGTTGATATCTTTGCTGTAATTGTTCTTTTATTTAGCCAATGTGGCAGCCTCTTCTATAGCTGAATTAATGCTAAAGCTTGTTTCTATACTTAGCATTACTGTTACTAACCTTACCATAATGTTCTCTTTGCTTTATATCAACATAAAATGTTTCCTTTTTTCCTCGTTTTGTTTCCGTGAAAAGCATGTTATAAAATCGCATTCTTTCAAGTACAACCTTAGGTATCAAAGGGTCACAGTTAGTTTGAAAATAATGCAATGGTAAACTATACAACTTATCGTTCTTGCTTTAAGTCCAAAGCATTCAAGTAAAGCAATGTCAAAATTTTGGCAGCAGTAGCATTCTTCATCATTTTGGAGACTCTCGTCTTTGGCACCGAGTGCTGTGATAGAATTAGTTCATCAAATGTATAGAACTGAAAACTTCGATTTTGAAGGTTAGATCGCAGTTAGGATCTAGATACATATATTCTATGTAATCCACTTTTGTTTATCTAGCTTAAACAGCTGCAGGTTGATCGCGTAGCGCATGTACGTTAGCAATCGTGCACTCGCATGTGATATGAGGGCAAGTTATTACTTGACAACTCACAAAGAGTGCTCGTTGTCATAGAATACAGCTACTAGTTTGTCGTGACCTTATTAATAGAGTTGCAAAATGGTTTTTGTTATTACTTGTTATTACCAATGTTATAAGTAAAAAATAATAAAATACTTTTAGCAATGGTAACATATTTCAATTATGTGCACATTTAGATTTGTATAATGTGGAGGCAAAAAATACTTATGTTTTTGGAAAAATGTTATTCAGTCAAACTGGCAAATTTGTGTTTTTGAGAAATTTTTTATCTTACTCCACCGACTTTCTCATTTGTTTTGATGGCTATTTACTCTGCAGATGATTGGTTTACTACTCAACGGTGTGTGTGAGTATAAAATGCTCATGCTGTTTGCAATGTGTTTCAGATTTTAATTTGTATTGCACGTATAACCCATTCCTACTATAAGTACAACTGTATAGATGATACCAAGATACTAGTTTTTATGTTTATGAAGTAAAAGCAGATGACTTATACAACGATACAAAAGAAAACATTAATGTTTTTGATGTTTCACTCCATCCAATATATATTTCTTATGGTATTCCGTTAGTACAAAAAAACATTTACTAACTGGAATAGATGAAAAATGAGAATAATGGAAAGTAATGAGTAAATTTGTAAGGCTTAGATCGAAAATATATGTTTTAGAAATACCTGATGATAAAAGTTGTTAGAAATAGAATTACAGTACTATTTACATGGATAAAAAAATTAAAACTAAGAATCTAATAATGAGTAAAAAGCATAAACTATATCCTATTCAAGTTAACAAAAAACAGTAAGCCCGAATGATGATAAAATATATATATTGCCAGGTGTCATTAACACTTTAGCATTAGACCATTTTCTCAAAATATATAAGTGAAAGCAATAAATATGTTTAACGCTATTGGTCAATTTAGTATTGAAATCCGTAGGTAAATGAAATATATGATGGTACTAAATACTCTGTCTTTGAATTAAAGGTGACTGAAACTCGGTTTGTGATAGAATTGTATCTGTGCTAAAGGAAGACAACTGGGGTGAATTCCAAGAATTTCTAACTAATAGATTTAATAGAAAATTATCTGAAAAAGATAATGAAGATAAAATAGATCGTTTTTTCATTGTTTGTAAAGGTATGAAATATAGTGAGAATAATAAAAGAACTCGTCTCATTGAATTTTGAGCCTTTTAAAATTTTGATCCCTGGTAACAATAGGAGGGGAATTTTTAACAACTTTTTGGGTATTTTTGGTTATTTTTGATGATTCTTGGTGCTTTGTAGCTATTTTGGTATTTTTTTACCTTTTAAGGATTTGTCTGATTGCTTTTAAGCGGGCTAGAACCCTATGTTTCCTACTATTACACGTAATGAGAACTATAATTTATTATGTATTATCGATAGCGTCCAATCAAACTGGACCCTTGTTACTAATGAAGTAGCTCAAGTCTTTCATTTTTTATATTTATCTTAATACGCGTTATTATTAAATTAACAAACTCTGTTGATGGCATTAAACTTGAGTATTTATAAGTGTATTGAGGATGTAGAGGTATCACAGAATTACTTGAATCAATTGGTTATTTGAACATATATATGACAAGTTATCTTTAGTTGTAGTGAATACAAAATACTATATTTGATTTTCATAATGTGGATTACACGTTTAATATATATGAAAATCATCTCAATAGCGTGAAAGAAGAAAATGATCTTCACATAGTAATGGACAAGCAACTCAAATAATCAAAGCAGTATTCTGTTGCTAGCAGCAAAGGTAACATAATTTATAGGAATATTAATTCCAAATAAAAAATGTGATTATTTCTTTACACAATTCACTTGTTAGACCTCATTTGGAATGTTGTTTACAATTCTTGTCTTCTTATCTAAGAAAGGTTATTGAGTTCTTGGAGATGGTTCAGAGACCAGCTACTAGAATGATTTTGAAGATGGAAGAATTATTTTATGGAGATAGAATAAGGTAACTTAATTTTTCTACAGAAAAGAAGATTAAAAGGTGATATTATGGAAGTTTTCGTGATTGTATGATGGATCGATCAGATAAAGGATTTAGATTTCACTATGCTATATTCCAAATACAAATGGGTTGAGACGACACAAGCCTAAGGTTTGTAAAATACAAGCCAGGGGCCAGTTAAGTAATATCGTTATTGTGGTTGACTCATAGACTGAGTTGCCATCAGCAATAATGGAAGCGGCACTATATCTTAGTTTAAAATAGCAATAGATAAGTTCCTGAAAAACAAAGGGTTGATTTAATTTTTCACTTTTCTGAAGAGTGAATATGTGGGAACATTCTTGATATAGTAAATGATCCCTGTTAGTCGTATATTATGTGGTAGAAAAAATAAGTAAGTAAAAATCAAAATTTAACTGCAATGTAAAACATCACTAAAAATCATGCGCAAGACAAATATTTAAATTAGACAGAATAAAACGAAATATGGTGAAAATTGTACACAATTTAATTTAAAATTATGACACGGGACTGCGTATAAATTTTTCCTCAAACAGCTGTAGATAAGATGAAATTATAATTGCAGGCCAACAACAAAATACAATAAGGTAAAAAAAATGTACTGCGAAATAATATGGGTCAGGCCTGATTTAATAGTCACCAGCTTAGAATGCATGGCTCGCGTCCCGTTGTCACAAAAATCCCACTTTATACTTTGAGGCTATCGATGCATTATAAAAATGACTGTTAAATTCTACTATTCATTCAGATAATAGTAGTCTAACAGTTGAAAATGAATGTTGCCGAAAAGCTACCTAACTATTTAATCTATGAGTTCAAAATTCAGATAGGTGTGCAAAATAGCTCTTTGTGTTGCTTTTCACTACAATTCAGAACAAACTAAGTAATTTAATATACATAAAACAAAATTAAGATATAGACAATCTTATGATTCGAAATAATTATAAGAAAGATATAAAAAATAGATGATAAACAGTATGAAATGCAAACTAAAACGTCCAAAAGTAAAAATTTTGGATATACTTGTATATACACATATATATATACAGTATTTAAATGGCACCTATAAAGGAATGGTGTTCTGAATAGAATACTACGAGTGATGATTTTCTAAATGGTCTCTTTTAGCCCTCTGAACTTCCTTCTTGATATTCGCTATCTCCTCTTTCAGATATGGCATTGACCCTCAGTTGTTTGTTCCTCTTTTCAAGTGTTAGTTCAAGTCATGTTGGTACAGAGCCCACTCAAAGGACAGAGCCTTCTTTATTAAGTGTTCTTAAGTCATTCATAAAATTATCCAAGTCTTCCCAGGTTCGAACCTGTGGCCTAATTAAGTAACATTTATTACCTAGTCATTAAGATGATCCTCATGTAAATGCCTGTCCCTAAGCACATCATGCCATTTTTCGGTCTCGACATCCTTGTTAGCAAGGTGTCTGAGGATCTTCCTAGTTGTGGTTTGTAATAGAAAAGTTCTGGCCACTGATTGATCTCTTCTGATGAAGGGTAGAAGCTGAAGTGATGCTTAAAATCTTAATAAATGAAAGGATCTTTTCTTCTTCTTCTACTATATAAAGTTTATACCTATTGGCCAGTTGATAGTTTTATTTGTAGTGGATGGTACACAGCAAGATCTGTTAAGATCCTCGTTTCTCCTATATTCACTAAACCTTAAATATGTTTAAACACATCTTCACATGCATATATCACGTGATGACAAGTCCAATGTTATGTTTACCACCCACCGTAATGTTAGGAGCACATTGGCTGCTGTTTACACTCAACCTAGTGGCCCTAACCGAAGTCACGCTACGCTAGTTTAAACTTGCTAAAATAGTTCAATCATGTTATTGCGCTGACCATCCTGTAAGTAATGCAACATCAGTCAGAAGAATACTGGCACTAAATATTCTTGTTTCACAAAATGATATAGACATTATCTTGTATAGTGACCAGGTAAGCAACAGTGAAAGCCAAAGCTCAATCCATCCCCCTCTTACCATTTTGGAATGGTATCCCCTGCTGCATAGATGATACAGTTATGGTAGCTGGATCTGAGAATATCTGATACCAAGAAAACTAGGATGGCTGTACCATGATATCTTGCGCTTGAGCTGTTAGTCATGTTTTGATTGTACTTTTGGAGCCATCACAGACTTAAAAGTTCAGCGATGTCGAGAAACTACACTTGTTGAGAAATTTAATGCAAAAACGGCTCGTTTGGGTTGAGAAAATATTGTACATAGAAGAGCGAACAACGTTTCGACCTTGTTCGGTCATTGTCAGGTCGAAACGTTGTTCGCTCTTCTATGTAAAATATTTTCTCAACCCAAACGAGCCGTTTTTGCATTAAAAGACTTAAAAGTTGTTTTCGAACAAAATATACGGCTGCAGTTGTCACTTCTGCCAAATTATTCTCCTTCAGTGTACAATTTAATGCATTTAAATTTTGTCATCTTGGTCAAAAACAAGATATTTCTGGAACCCATATGGCAATTGAAGGAGGTTACTTGACAGCCTATTAATGAAGCCATTGTTAATTTCATTAAGAGAGACAAGCCTGAGACTGCTTCTTTATTAAGTGTTCTTAGGTTATCCATTAAATATTAAAAATGGATTTTAAAGCAAAACCAATAAAAGTGCTGCTTTAAAGGAGACTTTATGTGAAAATGTTAATTGCAGCCATGTTTAACCTTTCTCTCTAGATGCAGAGTACATAATATTATCAATACCTGGAAGTGAAAATTGTTGTGTTTGTTTTTAAGCATAAACTACATAATTATATACCTGCATAGTGTCCTCTGAATATATCGCACTTCGAATGAGTCGTTCAGACTTGTAGAAGAACTGTCGTTCAGCATGAAAGTATTGTAAGGGTAAGATAAGTAATTAAGCAACATTCAGATAACCAGCCATGTATTTTGGTAAAAACACTGGCCATTTAATTGTTTTTCTCTTTTAATACTTTAACCATTTCTGTGTATTTTCAGCTTTCATCAAAGTGTTTTCTTTTAAATGTCCTGAGATTTTTATTACGTTCTAAACTGCACATATTCGTTCAGCCAATGTGTCATTTCCGCTTTGACAGAAAAGGAGCATGCGCGCTTTTATGTTTGACTACTTATTTTCTAAGATGATACATTGCATGTTTAAAATATTCAACCTCGCTTTCACTATTTACATATATGCATCCTGTATAGCGAACAGGAAAGAATGTCGGGTAAGGGAGGGTTAAAGAGCGATGAACAGCTTACTGGCAGCTCAAGTTAAAGCTGCAGTATCTCATTCTTTCCTTTTTTAGCAAGGATATATGTTGTGATAAAAATAGTACTGGACCTTCAACACAACTTTTAAGTAACTGTATTGACAGAATAGCTGTTAAAGTTGTTTTAGACAGTCAACTATCTTGTAAAACTGTCTTTATCAGTTTAGAATTTTTGTTTCGGAGATAGATTATCTCTTGCAATCTTAACCTTAAATATTTCAATTTCACTTTGGGGTGTTATGTACACGAAAACGTCGAGAGGAAGCGCTGCTGACAAGTCATCATCTTCTCGTACTGGGCATTTTAATTTTTATTTATACATATATATATTGTTAACAGGTATTGAGCATTGGTCTATCAATTGTTTCTAACATTTTATTAACAAATTCATTTTAAAATCTTGATTTTTTAAATTAATTGTTTTGTTTGTTTATAATTTGTATGTTACAAAAACTTCAACCATAGATTCTACATAGAAACATGCTGAAATGTTTATAGGTTGTAGTTAAAAAGGTAGAACTTTCGTAGAACTGTTTAAATATAAGACAGTAATTAAAGGCAAATAAAACAAAAATAAAAATATTAATACTTAGGATTGTAACAGGCCCGGCATGGCCAGCTGGTTAAGGCACTCGACTCGTAATTTTAGGGTCGCGGATTCAAATCCCTCTCACACAAAATATGCTCGCCCCTTCAGCCGTGAGAGCGTTATAATTTAACGGTGAATCCCAATATTTGTAGATAAAAGAGTAGCCCAAGAGTTGGCGGTAGGTAGTGATGACTAGCTGCCTTCCCTCTAGCCTTATGCTGCTAAATTAAGGATGGCTAGCGCAGATAGCCTTCGAGTAGCTTTGCGCGAAATTCAAAACAAATAAACAAATAAGGATTGTAACTGAGACATTTTTTTCAAGAATTCAAGTAGGTATACCATGATGTAAATAACAGCATTGATAAAGTGGAAAAACAAATATATTTAAAATTACTGTTATGTTGTACAGTAAAATATGTAAAAAACTCAAAAGTAAAGCCTCCTGGAAATATGTAAAAAAAAGACGAAAACGCAGCTGATTGTGTACATATGGTTTTAGTAATGTTTAGTTCTTGACACTAAAGAGGTTAGTATTTAGAGCCCTCCCCCACCTCAAAAGCGAAGTGACGTCAAACTGTGACACATAAATACTGATGTTGGAGAAGGTGTGATGTCATCAAAGATGACGAGGACATGGTTCCAAATGTTGTTATCAGAGAGACATTGATTTGCCGCCATGACAGGCGGCCATGATAGATGATTTACGTCACAGAGTAAAGGGCGTGTTTTCAGGCCGCGACTCGTACAATACATGTCTCATCATGTCGATAATTTTTTGATTAATTCATCATAAATGGATGCTAAGTCTGATTCATTAAATTACTTATATTTAAATCACCTTACAACGAATGCTTAACGTTAATTAATTAGTTAATCCTTAACAGAACAGTTGACGTTAATCTATTAGTTAATAATTAAATTATCTTACCACAAAGTAAGGAATATGTTTCTAGATGGCCATGACTCGTACAATATACGTCAATAGTTAATAATTAATCAATTAATTAAGTCATTCTTAAAAGGACATTAACCCTCATCCATTATAATTAATGAATTATAATTAATTCGGCATAAAAAGGACTTTTAATGCTAATTCATCAGTTAATTAAATTTCCTGTCCGAAATGGACCATATATCATTTAATCTGACACATACGATAGATGACTATATGATTAAATCGTTCTAAAGAGGGCAGTATCATACAATAATCAAAACTTACACTTTATTCAACAATTACATCGTCAATAAAACGTTTACTATGCTATAATTAAAACTGTCATTAGTTTGGAACAAAATAATTGTGGTATGCTACTTTATCTCGTGTTTTACAAAGGGTGAGTTCTAAAGAAAGGACATTAAATGTTCTTTTCATTTATATCTCCTAAAAGGACGATATTTTAATTAAAACTTTCTTTTTAAATAATAAAACAAGTATTTGAAATTTTTTGTGATATAATAACATGTTAACAAGATTTAACGCAACATGATCACAATTATATACATTTTACCATGCACACAATACGTGTCTGTTGATTTAAATCTCCCTAGAAAAACAATATCATACAATAGCTTACTTTACAAAACAATTTACATTATCAATGAAATATTTATTATGCAATAACTCTTTCACTAATTTGTGACAAAATAATTTATACGTGTTTTACAAGGGAGGAATTTCACATATATTTAATTACTATTATACCAGATCACATCAACAGCTATATTTTAATATAATAAAATTATCTGTAATAAAAAAGAATAAATAATTTACTTACAGTATTCGCCCATTTCTAACTAACCATTGATCACCTCCAAACACACACAAAACTTATAAAAGTATGGAATACATTTCTAAACTGTTCATAGCTTCTTTCAGACCATATTCTGTAGGATACCAAACGTTTCAGAAATCGTACATAACAACTAATCGCCCATACAGCTAAATATAATAAATAAACCAGTTACTGATCGCTAATGCTTAAAATATCATAACTTTCAGACTTTCTGACACAAAACACACATAAAACGGTCTAATGTCATTTTTACTAAAAGCTGATAAAACTAACAAACATATAATTGATTTCAAACAAGAATATGCATATAGGCAGTTATTTGTCAAATATAAGCTTTCCTTGAAGATATTGACGTCACCAACACATACATAAATCATTAATATTATTTGAAATACTAGAGTTTTTAGACGGCCTAAAGTTAAGACACTATTAGCAAATTGCACACATACAATCTGGGAATAAAAATTTAAGAATTATAAAGGTCAGAAACAATCAGCTTGGACACTCACATCAAGACTAGATTTTTGGAGGACGTCAGATAATCACACAAAGTTGGGATATTTCAGTTGAATCAGTCGATGATCTTTGCTCATTAGTCACATCAGAAACGGCATTACACGTTTCTTTCTACAGCTTTCTAAACTTCATGTACATTTAAACTTACTTGTTTTTCCAAATACACAAAAGAACATCACTAGTATTTTAACTCTCTAATTATTTCGCTTTATAAATAAATTACAAAAAGTATTCTATGATTAAAGATAAAACTCACTTTGTCTCAAAAAATATCACTGTTTTACTTCACGTTAGATAAAAATGATTATTTTTATAGGATGGACTTACAACGCTAAAGAGAGTATATAAATTGTATTGCTTGACCTCGGGTTAAAACATACAAACAAAATATTTCCCATTACATTCATAATATTTGTAGAAATATCGTTTATACTAACACGACTTACCGGTTTAGTATGTGTTCGTTTGTTCTTCTACAAAAGTGTAGCTCGTTCACCTACATTCAAATTTTTTTTTACATAATGTTTATACATTGCTGATCAAAATCTTAAGGCCAATGAACATAAAGAAAAAAATATGCATTTTGCGTTGTTAGACTCAACCACTTATTTGAGTAGAGCTTCGAAAGATGAAAATAAGAAAAAGGAAAATAAAAATAAAAAACATTTTTAGCATTTAATAGGGAAAACGTTAACACTATGAAATTAGCTTAAATACTAACCGGTCAAAAGTTTAAGACCATACTGAAACGAAACGTTAATCGATAAACAAGTGACGAAATTTAGTCATTTGTGTTCAAGTATTAGCGTTGTCAACATCTTCCACTGACATCTCCTGTGTTACATTGGGTAAAAACATGTCAAAGGCTAAAACGTTGACAGAGTTTGAACGTGGCAGAACTGTTGAGCTGCTAAAGCAAGGTTTCTCTCAACGTGCCATCGCTGGTGAGATTGGGCGTAGTAAAACTGCTGTTGCAAATTTCTTAAAAGACACTGAGGGATACGGAACGAGAATTTCAAGTTGTCGGCTCAAGAAATTTTCGCCGGCGTTGAGCAGAAGGATTCGACGGGTTTTCCGGCAAGACACCAGCCTATCGTCGAACCAGATTAAGGCCCTTACTGACACAGAATGCAGCTCAAGAACAATAAGACGGTATCTACGAGAGAAAGGCTTTAAAAACCGCAAGTGTCTTCAAAGGCCACGCCTCCTTCCACACCACGAAACAGCTCAGTTAAAAGAGAAGCTGGTGCTGAGAAGCATCAAACATGGGACGTAAAAAAGTGATGAGAAAAAATTTAATCTGGATGATCCAGATGGCTTCCAATGTTACTGATACGATAAGGATATCCCACCGGAGACATTTTCTACACGACACAGTGGAGGAGGTTCTATCAGGATCTGGGGTGTTTTCTTCTTCCATGAAACAATGGAGCTTCAGGTTAAACGGGGGCGTCAAAAAACAGCTGGCTATATTGGCATGTTGGAGAGAGCATCCTTATTGACTGAGGGCCCTCGCTTGTGTAGAAGGGACGTCTATAGAAATGGACGTCAATTCCAAATAGTGCATGATTTTCGTGAAACCGTCTTCACCACTTGGAATAACTTTCCAGCTAGCCTTCTGCAAACGCTTATATCGACCATGCCAAAGCGAATGTTTGCAGTTATTCGCAATGACGGCCGTGCAACTCACTACTGAAACCTCTTGTTGGGCATTTCCTACCTTTTTGGTATGGTCTTAAACTATTTAGTCTAATTTCATAGAGTTCACATTTTCCCTATTAAATACTAAAAACGTTTTTTTTTATTCTCATCTTTCGAGGCTGTACTCAAATAAGTGGTTGAGTCTAACAACGCAAAATGTATATTTTTTTATGCTAATTGGCCATAAGATTTTGGCCAGCAGTGTAACTGCTATTTAAGTTACACTGCACAACAGTGGTTTTGCTTCATTACGTAGGAACTCTGAGAAATAGACAGTTAATTGTTTACCGGCAATAACGTATTTAATTGCGTTTATGTTTCTAATACGCTATTAAGTTCAACATAATTAAAAGTATTTTGCTCCTGATTTTCGTTTGTATTCAATATCCGGTGCATCACGTTACAGTGTCCATCAGTAGTCAGCAAGCATTGACGGATTCCAGTTGCTCTGATATCGTTTTTCCATTGCAGCCATGTCCTGGTGAAACTGAAGATTTCGATGAAACGGTACGTGATTGGCAAATTTGGATGTGATTTTCGTGATCAGCAGCCAAAAATCTATAAGAAATAACCAACAGTGTTCAAGAAACAAAAATTTTGTTGTGCAGTGTTATGCATACACAAACTTTGTATAAAAATAAACTTCTAAAAGCTAATTTTCTGAGCTTTAGTTTTAACTAATGATAAATTAATTTTGTTGCATTAATGTAAATAATCCAAATAAAGCGTTTCAGTGTAAGGCTATAGCGAAGGCAGCTAGCCATCATCACTCATCGCCAACTCTTGTGCTCTTTTACCAACGAATAGCGGATTGACTGTACATTATAATACCCTCTCAGTTGAAAGTACGAGCATGTTCGGTGTGATAGGGATTCGAACCCGCAATTCTCGAGTGCCTTAACCACTTGGCCATGCAGAGCCTAATTTGTAAGTACAACTAAATATGACATTATCAACTTACAAATGATTCGTAGGGTAGCACTCTACTATAGACCCAACATCATCTTACATAAAATTAAATTAGAAATAAAAGTAGATATGCTAGTCGTGGTTTGGTTTGTTTTGAATTTCGCGCAAAGCTACTCGAGGGCTATCTGTGCAAGCCGTCCCTAATTTAGCAGAGTAAGACTAGAGGGAAGGCAGCTAATGATCACCACCCACCGCCAATTCTTGGGCTACTCTTTTACCAACAAGTAGTTGGATTTACCGTCACATTATAAAGCTACCACGGCTGAAAGGGCGAGCATCTTTGGTGTGACGGGGATTCGAATCCGCGGCTTTCAGCTTACGAGTCGAGCACCCTAATCACCTGGCCATGCCGGTCCATGACCCTTCGTGTTCGGCAGTTCTTACTAGTTATGAGATGCGGCACTTCCACTGAGATACAACTTGTTGTAAGTCTCTTTCTGAATGGTCACAATTTGATCCATGTTCATTTTAGTTCCAATATCATTGAATGTTAGAGATATCTCTCTCTAGGAGATTCTAAACCTACTATCTGAAAACGTCTTTGTGATCTGAATATACGAGTATTTTGCGTCGGAAAGGTTTTTGTATATCCTTTCCAAAATCAGTGATTTTTCGATAACATCATGCTATTCACGAAAAACCTATCAACATCAAAATCAAATTGCTTATTTTTGTATTCAAAATCGTGTTGATATAACGTACTCAACTCTATATACATGTTTAATATTTAGCATTACGTTCCTTATAATGACAGTGCTTTGTAAATAAGTGAAAAGTGCAACTATGATATTCGTGTTTGTCTCAAGTACACGTTTTCATTCCTGTTTGGATGGTTGTAATTACTTGTGTAACTGTAAGCGACTATGATCAGCTTTTACGGTGAATTAAATAATATATTTATCGTTATTATAGTTTCAATTTTTACGGCTCAGACTTATTATTGTTGTTATTTTAGTACAGTTTATAATGAGCGACTCCCAGTTTCACCTCTGTGATGCATTTTACACGTAATACGGTTAATAATAGATGTAAATAAAGAATTTTGTGTAATATTAGCCCTCCCCCCACAGTAGTACAGTGGTGTGGATCCAGCCTTACAATGTTAGAAACGGTTAGGTTAGAAACCTATGGTGGGCAAAGCACAAATAACCCACTGTATAGCTTTGTGCTTAACTTCAAATAATCTGTCAAACAAAACTGTAATACTAGTTGTAGTTCTCGTGCGCATAATATTCCATATCTTAACTTTTTCCCAAGAGCACAAATATATGTGTGTATTTGAGCTTGATGATTAAATTTTAGCATGTGTAGTAGTTTTTTTCTTTAATATAAAACGCTAGATTTCTTATTTAGCGAAATATTCGCTATTTATTTATTTTTCAAATGTTGGTTAAAAGCACCTACACCGCAGTGCCATTAAATATTGTGGTTGAATTTTTTTGATATTTATTAAACTGGCTTGCCCGTTAATCACGTCTACACCCTACTGAACGACTCTTTGTATTACGATTTACTAACATGTTATAAAATATGTATACATACTTATTTACTTGTACTGAAGTTAATGATTTTCTAGGAATATTAATTTCAAAAAAATTCTCAACATGTTTGATAAAACACAACAACAAACAAATTCGTCTTATGTACGTTTGTTCGTTAAACAACAAAAGTGGCACTGTGAATGTTTTATGTTATCACCCGCCCTCTTTACTTAGTGCTGTTTAAATGTACATTAATGTTATTCTACTTACATATACCTTAGCTTATATACCTCAGTGGCACAGCAGTATGTCGGCGGACTTATATTGCTAGAAACCGGATTTCGGTACAAATGTTGGGAAGAGCACAGCTAGCTTTTTCGTGCAGCTTTGTGTTTAAATACAAAACAAACAAGTATACCCTTACTTACTATTTTTACAAAATGTATAAGATATGTTTTGAGTTGCATTTGAGCCTAAAAAAGGTTATTGCAGCACCATCAAATCCCAATTTTCTACCCAACTTTATCCAAGGCCGATTTATTCCTTTGCGAGAAATGTATAAAAAAGCAGTAATTTAAAAATAAAGTATTCTATTTACAAGGTCGATCTAGCATATCCATGTTGTTAGAGAGCTCCTCTGAGAGTCGCAGGTTCGAACTCCTCTACAACCAAACTATTTTCACCCTTTTAGCAGTGGGGACGTTATAAAGTGATGGCCAATCCTACTATTTGTTAGTAAAAGAGAAGCCAAGTAGTTGATGGTGGATGTTTATGACTAGCTACCTTACTTGATAAATGACAAACGACTAGATTAGATATCTCTCATGTCGTTTTACGCGAAATTAAAAACCAAAACCCACACACAAACCTATTTATACGTATATAAAATATAACATGAAGACACATGAAATTATACTGTCTCTAACTCTGATTAATCTTTCTGTTTCACACATGTTGCTACAATGTTTTCATTATTTTATTTTTCATTTGTTTAAGATTTCATTTAATTCAGAATGTAGTTAATTTTGAAAGAAAATCTTAACACTGTTATATTTCCCATTATTAAATATAACCTATCGTGAAAATGTGTTAGCTATGGGTTAAAGATGTTTTCCTTTTTCACCAGGGGTGAAATTGAAAAGAGAATCATATAGAAGACTAATTCATTTTTTCATTAACCATACACTATGCTGTGTACTGTAATTTCACCAATGTAAGACTCATCAGCGCATATTGGCTCCTCAAACCAAAGATATACAATTAAGCTGTCAAATGTATAAATTGTAAATAATATATATATATGTTTCAGAACCTGGTTTAGAGTCACCAAACTTTTTTCACAGGGGGCCAGATTACTTGGGGAATGAGAAGTGCAGGCCTCATGATCATTATGTTCAATACTCATAAGCTAGAACGAAAGCTCTATGTAAAAGACTTAACACCAAGTTTAGGATGCCACATTAGCCATGTGGGAGCAGCATGCAATACACACATATAATAAAAACAAACAGAAATAAAATCAACATTTTTATTTACCAAAAGGTTATCAAAGAAGGTGACATTAGCAAAAACAATTGTCACATCGCACATAGTGAGTACATATCTGAATTTCACTAAGCCGCAAAAAAGTTAGTGAGATTTATGAAATTGGCGTTTGGCTTTCAAAATATCTTCAATGTTCGGTTTTGAATTGCTGCATCTAATCATTAGAATTGCTTTCAAGTGTTCATCAGTCAACCTTGATCGATGTACCATCGACTTCACATACTTCATTTTTGAAAATGCTTGTTCACCGACATAAGTTGTTCCGAACACTGATACCATACCAGATGCGAACTGCTTCAGCTTTGGAAAATCATCTTCAGGTATGCAACTGTAAAATTCAATAAGTTGCCTCTCTCTGTGTTTTGCTTTCAACAAGTCATTTCCTTGCAAATCGATGACCTGCAGCTGAAGTTCTATTGGCACGTTATGAATGACACAATCAAAAGGATTCTGAAAAAGGAGAATGTCACTTTCGATTCTGTCGAGATCCGAAAATCTCTCTAAAAATGCTTATTTAAATCACCAATAATCTTTTTCTGAAACTCCAGGTTGACATCTTCTGTGATTCCAGCATGAAACTCATTGAAACACTGAAAATGAGAGAGGTTTTCTCCTTCCAAATGTGTTTCAAACAATGACAGATTTCTCCGAAATCCCTTAATCCCTGTGATCTATAGCGATCACAGACAAGGTTATTCTTCCCCTGAAGTTTCAAGTTCAATTCATTCATGTGGGATGTGATGTCAACCAAAAATGACAACTTTGACAACCAAGTTGGATCCGACAGAAGTGGATCGGCTCTATATTTCTTGATAAAAAATATATCCATTTCTCTTCTTAGCTTATAAAAACGAGACAAGACTTTACCGCAGCTGAGCCACCTCACCGCCGTGTGATAAGGCAAGTCACAGAAATCCGAATCAATTTATTCAAGAAACGCCTCGAACTGGCGATGATTAAGTGCATGGTCCCGAATGAAGTTCACTGCAGAAATGACTGGTTTCAGTACGCCAGAAATATCTAAGTCTTTTCCACAGAGTGCTTGCTGATGTATGATGCAGTGTGTGAACAGAGCGCTTGGAAGTTGAAGATCTTCCAATTGTTTCCTAATCAGCCCCACCATAACCTTCTTTACTCCAGCCATGTTTTTTCCTCATCAACTGTTACACCTCTAAGATGATTCCACTGAAAGTTATAGTCTTGCAAAGTTAAAAATGTCTTCTCCAGTTGTTCTTCCGTGCATGCTGCAAACTGATGCCAACTCCTCCGTGATCTGAAAGTCCAAATTAATCCCATGAATGAACACGAGAAGTTGTGACGCACTCGAGAGATCAGTAGACTCATCCAGTACCAGAGAATACCATAGGAAGTTTCTTACTTTTTGGCGTATCTGTAATGCGATGTTCTCTCCAAGTTCCTCTGCTCTCCGTACAACTTAAGTTGCTGAAAGGCTGATACTTTCAAATAAATTGGCTTTTTCAGGACACAGCTCATTTGCTGCTTCCATCATACACTCTTTGATGAAGGTGCCGTCAGTAAAAGATTTTCCTCGCTTTGCCATCCTATGCACTATTTTGTAACTTGTACGAGTGACAGATTCATTTTCAGCAAACTTTCTCGTGAAGAGATTCTTTTGAGATTCAAAAACACGTTTCATGGATTCAAATTTCTCAGAACGGAACTTTCCTGAAAATTTCAAATATGTCGATAGATGTTTTGTTTCATAGTGACACCGAAGATTGTACTCTTTCAAAACGGCAACACTTTCGGTGCATATCACACAAGTAGCTTTCTGGTTTTTTGTTTCCACAAAGAAGTACTTTTCTCCCCATTCTTCATTGAAAGCACGACACTCAGAGTCCACTTTTCTTCTTTTAAAAGCAGCCATAACGATGGGTGAAAAAAAACAGGATTTGAAAATGAAAAACACAGAACGCTGTGAAGAACGTATTGTACTGGTCCAAGAACGCACAAACAAAATATATTGAAACGTACGTTTGCCACGACACTTACTTAAGAACGAGTTTCGTAAAACGCATAACCCGACTACTAAGACAAATGAGCTTGCTGAAGCGGTAACCCTAAGCCGCTGAATTTACAAGAAAAGTCGATAGGACGAGGGTTAAGTCTGCATTTGTTTGCGAAATTGTAATGCTTTCGTAAATACGTGCCTCGATATGAATAAACGGGCAGCAAGGACGAAAGAAGAATTTTTCTATTGGTTTAGAATGCGCGTGACAGCCTTGTTTCTTTTTATCATAACGTCTTGTGTTTGCCAGCTTAAAGCGACCATCGGTGTGATTTATTTTATTATGACAGCCGGACATCTGATGAAATGTCACTTTTTATTTCCAAGTGGCTAGCTGCTGGCGAGCCGGACAAAATGACCTCGAGGGCCGTAGTTTGTTGACCCCTAGTCTAAACTAACAAACTGTTCCAACCAGATTCCACTAGTTAGGCACTTTACATAGATCCAGCTTGTCGATTCTAACCATATTTAGTTGTTTGACAAACATGACATTAAAACACATAGTTATTAATGTCCTTTTCCATACCAGGCCAATAACCACATTTGAATGCTCTATTGTTTCTTGAACATCTGGATTACCAACCGTAAGATGATTATGCGGTTTAATTAACATTGCCGGCCACAATGTTTTAGGAATAGATGATCTGAATTTACCGTTGCTGGCAAGCCTTTATGCGTATTATCGCTCAAGATATTGTGTCCGGATTTATTCACAGCGTATATGTACTTCATGATCTTTAGCTTGCACAGTAGCCAGTTGCTCTCTAGTGTTAACATTGACAAAAGCAACAATTTTAGATGATAACCTACCAACGTACATTTTTGGAGTTTCTTCTAAGGGAGCAGTAGGATACCTAGATAAGACATTAGATAACTTATTCATTTCTCCTTTTCTGTAAAGTATAACTAATGTTAAGTCCTGCAATTTTGACGATCAACACATCAGTCTGACTGCTAACTTTAGAGCTGTTTGTAATCATTTCAGGGCAGCTTGATCATTTATAATTATAAATTATTCTGCAGCTCAGATTGCGGCCAGATATTCTAACCGTTGCAGTAGTATAATTATATTTAATTGCATCTACTTAAGTCTTATCCATAAGTCTCTGAATGGTGGCAGGTGCATTTTTAAGACCAAAAGGCGTCATTTTAAATTATTAACGTCAGTTATCCATAATGAAAGCAGTTTTATGTCGATTATCCATGTCAGCAAGTATCTGCCAATATTCACTGTTTAAAGCTAATGTACTAATAATGGTTTAGCCCTGAAAGAGCATTCAGAATATCACTTATATCAGGCAATGAATAGCAGTCAGATTCTGAAGCTTGTTTCAACTTTCTGTAGTCAACATAGGACCTAAAATTCTTCTTTTTCATTGTAATAACTACTGGAGGAACCCAAGACAAAGTGGAGGGTCCAATTAGACAGTTACAAAGCATTTTATTCACGTGGTCATGTAGCACTTGTAATTTAGTGTGAGATAATGTTTACTAAACACTGGCTGAATAATCCGATCCAGTATCAAAACGATCTACTGCTTATAATTACTACCAATCATTAATATTTATGATTATATGCGACAAAGCGTGCTTCAAACTTGCCATATCAAACTCACGAACTTGTATAATCACACAGTTATTTTAAAACATAAGTTAACTTCTATTTAACTGAACTTAAATTATTGCTGAATTAAACACTAGGCACCGATTTTAAAAGCAACAATCTAAAGTCACAACTCAACCTCTAATAGAGGACTGTTCTAGCGTCAGTGTAACGGTCTAAAATAACATGCCTCTACAATGCTTTTTTTTTGTTGGTAAGGAATCTAATATGTCCATCATATCTTTGTTTGAACATTTCAAAGACTAATCATGCAACTGATGTGAATTTGTGAATTATTAACAAAATATTTTATGTTTATGTAAATATTTTATTGCCGTGAACTGTTGCGGTTTTAGCAACTTAAATGGTAATTGCACATCAGTTGTTTAGAAGTGTGGTTTTTTGTGTTTTTATTTTCACAAAGATAATTGCTTCAGTTTAGACTAATCTTAACTTCCGATCAGAACAAGCTGTATACTTAGAGCGAAAATAAAAATAAACTTGGCAATCAGTAAAATGAATTAAGTATACGTTTCTTACGTCCTTACTTATAAAGATTAGAATACATTATTTTATCAGTTAGGTACTTTCGCTGTTAACGATACTTTTGGTAATACTCCTAAAAATAACTCTGTATTTTGATCAACTTAGTAGATTTAGGTTAGTCCTAAATCCATAAACTTAGGAAACAAATGGATAATAATATTTATAAAGATATGTAATTATGAAAAATAAAGAAAACATTCAGTACTGTTAATGAAAGTAATATTATTAAAGAAAAGATAGTTCACATATCTCTCCGAGAAGAGTTTCTAACTAAAGAATCGCTTACATTATTACTACTATATCTCAGGTAAAAAAAAGCTGTAAAAATGGTATGATTACCAGTGAAAAATAAAATTAAAAGCTAGTGAATTAATTTATTATGTTTGTTTTGAATTTTATGCAAAGCTACACGAGGGCTGTCTGCGCTGGCCATCCTTAATTTAACAATGTAAGACTAAATGGAAGTCAGCTAGTCATTACCACCTACTGCCAACTCTTGGATTAATCTTTTACCAATGAATAATGGTAAAACGTTAAAACGCCTCTACGGCTGAAAGAGAGAGCAGTTTTGGCGTAACAATGATCCGAACACGCGACCCTCGGATCACGAGTCGAACGCCCTAACCACCTAGCTATGCTGGGCCTGTTTTACTGTGAAATAACTACAAGTTAAATAAGTCTTACAAATCCCAGTCTGAAATAAAAACATTCCAGAGACAAAAACTGTTTAGACCTTCTAAAGGTTTGTCACAAGTTTAAGTTATAAACCTTAATTTTTTCTACTTTTTCAGTTTACAAGTTTTAATAACCGGTATATTAGATTTCAGATTTTTATCAACAGATATTTTAAATTTCTCTTCTTTGAGCGCTGTTCTGTTTCTTTTTCTAAATCTTTAAACAACAGTAATATTGACATATAATTGTACATACTTTGGGATATAAAATATGTTTATAAATTTACTAGTAGTTGTTTTCTGGCTGCTATGTAAAATTAAAGGAATAAGGAAGAAGTAAAATAGAGTGATTAAAGTTTGAAACCGTTTGGCAGAAAACCTTTTAATATTTTGCAACCTTATACTTGAATTTATAACCACTTAAATATATATTCGCAATAGTAGAACTTTAGAGGATGTATGTGTAGGTTTATTTAAGGTTTGTAAAATAAAGAAGAGAATCCAAACAAGGTAAGATTTACAAGTGGTACACTTGTAACCATAAAGACGTTTTATTACATGTTTTACTGTAATATAAGTTTCATAAGAAAACACAAACAACAAAATACACATACACCAAATTAATAATTTATAAATGTGAGTACTGAACATTTTTAGTTTTGTTCAATACTTTGTAATTATTATGCATAAAAACATATTCATAAATTGAATGCCATGCCAAAAAATCTGCCAGAACAATGTACTATTACGGCAAAACTTTTGTTTATATTTAGTTTCGTACACCCTTTGACCATTCCAGTTTTGTTTTCATTGGCTGTAATGTCTTTGTTGCTTTTTATCTTGCTTACATAAAATCTGCAGCTGTAACCATCTGTTTTACTTTTGAAACACGATCCAGAATTTACAGAAGAATTGAGATTTTCTAATTTGTAATATAATTCTTCAACATGAGAAAATGTTTATAAACCTACTGTATAGCGAAGAACATGTCACAAAAATAATGTCTGTTAAGTATTGAGGTGCAACATGTAGATAAAAACGTGCAAGAAAAACATCACAGGGGTAATAGTTAGAGTGAAACATGTATAGCGTCAAACATGACGGATCCTCAATGTTTAAGAAACTTCAATACTGGCAACTGTACGTTTCGAGAGGAGCGTTTGAAGAAGGGTAAATTACAACGGCTGTATTGTGTAGAGAGGGCCCTATGTAGTGGGTGATATATAACGCATAAAAGCATAATCATTAATTATATAAATAATAATTTATTTGATATAAACACTTTCGCTATAATTCTAAATATTCACAAAACATTTACTAACTTCCACTTATTACGGTAACTTAGCCATGCAATTTATCTCTAAATGATGGCAGATAAAGCTAAGACTACTTTTTACCAATTTAGCATAAACTACTAGAAATAAAGCACAACTCATTTCCTTCAATTTGCTTTTGAATAGTTAGCTTACTGTTATCGAACGTTTCTAGCTAACCAACGTTTTCATTAAATGGAAGATTAATTGATTACTTAATTATTTGCAATTTATTGGCACAAGGATACTAAGGTAATTTTCCCCCCAAATACAATATGCAAAGAACTCTTCCCTCCCCAGAGAAAAACGTAAAACTCATTATAATTTAAAACTACGAACAGTGCTTAGCTTCTGCTGGATCTTTCCGGATCTGAGTTCGGGAAGTTGTTTCAGGATGCTTTTGTTGTTAACTTAAAGGTGATAACATACAGTTAACTACATTACTCACCTCGAACACCATCCCCAAAAGTCCTGTCGATAAGATTTAAACTATTGTTTTCCAAACAATGACAGAAAAAGCAGGTGATGGGTGGTAGACATCAAGTTTAAAGTGTGTCAGCCTCCCTTCATGCTCTCTTAAAATTTCACTTGAAATGTTCAATAAAAGCTACCGCTCTCAGAATACAATATTTCAATTACTAAGCAAACTATTACAAGGAAAAGCCATCCAACAAAACATTAATCAATTTCTGGATAGCCCTTACAATTTCTTAATTTATCTTCTATACTATTTTCCAATATCCTTTAAAAATGCCTTTGCTCCCCAAGACTATCTGCCTGATATCTAATAAAAATAGAACAATGGAAAGTGCGAAAAGAGGCTAATTAAAATTTTGCATTAACTTAAAAACACAGTCTTTTATTGAAAAGTAGAAATATGTCAAGTTAAAGTGTGCCACTATGTTCGACCAACAAGACTGTTTACTTTAAGAGTTATTATTTAGTTTATTTAATGATATAATGTTTATTGATTATTTCGTTTTTAATAAAAGACTGTTAAAAGCTATTTATTTTAAAAGAAAGATTATGACAACTTTCGTTACGTAATTACATACGTATATGTATGTAGTTTAATTGATGGACTAAGCCTTTGGACTCGTAATCCAAGGGTCGCGGGTTTGAATCCCTGTCACACCAAACATGCTTGCCATTTTCAGCCGTGGGCGCGTTATAACGTTACTGTTGTTAGTAAAAGAGTTGCCCAAGAGTTGGCAGTGGGTGGTAATGACTAGCTGCCTTCCTTCTAGTCTTATACTGCTAAATTAGAGACGGCTAGTGCGTATAGCCCTAGTGTAGCTTTGCGCGAAGTTAAAAAAAACCAAAACAAAAAATAAATTCAAAGCTTAAAAGTTCTTCTCGTTATGTTTAACATTGTTGTTACTAGAGGGCTGTGTATTTTTTATATTTTCTGTCGTATGTTATGAATGTGTGCAGGCACAGAGAGGAAGTAATTTAAATTAGTAAAAGTAAGAGTAAAAAGGAAAAATTATGTAAAGCTCTAGATACAACTATGCTAAACAATAATGTAATGAATTATTGTACATACTTTTAACATATTTTGAATATATATCATTTTACACCAAGTGGATTGTGTGCTGTCCCTTTATTGTTGAAATTTATTATCAACAAGTCACAAATACTCTATAAAGCACTCGCTTCTTAGATAAACCTGACACATCAATCACAACAACATTAATATAAAAGGCAAATTATTAAAAAAAGGCAATACGGAAAAAACTACATGAATAAATATAATCAGTCACACACACAATGAAGTTTATTAATAAACCGTTGTCCAAAAATGGCAAAATTCAGTTCCAAAAGATAGCAAGTGATGAAAAATTGCCTTGTTAATTTCAGAGAGGCAAAACAAACTAGCTCCTGACTTTCTTCGTCACAATGATGGAATACGATCACTATTCTAAAGACATCATGGAAGAAGTCAGAATGAACAGCAGGAGAGATAATGGAGTAAATGTTCTGATTTTATACATGGAAGTACTTCTTTTTGTCAAATTTAAATGAGAACATTTAGCTTCGAGAGTATACATCTGATAAATCTAATTCTGTCACTTGAATAAGCTAAGCTTCAGATTAGCTGTGTGCATAGAAATTTCAATAAATGGAAATAGCAGCTGATTCAAAAATTATCAAGATCTACCTGGTCATTACTTCCCGAAGGTGAAATGTTGTTAGCTCTTAAACTACTCTTGTCTAACCAAATAATGTAAATTTACACTTATTTGCAAATGACATCCACAGAAAACGCTTTTGTGGTAATGGGATGTAAACTACGTATCCTCATATTCACTTTCTGGTTATGTTAACTTCTAGGTCTCGCCATATTTTACATTACATATACAGAAAACTAACTGTAATCGTACACCAATAAAGATACGGATAACAACGATCTCCAGTAGCATATTGGATGGCATGTGTTTGTTTCGCACAAAGCTACTCGAGGGCTATCTGTGCTAGCCGTCCATAATTTAGCAGTGTAAGACTAGAGGGAAGGCAGCTAGTCATCACCACCCACCGCCAACTCGTGGGATACTCTTTTACCAACGAATACTGGGATTGACCGTAACGTTATAACGCCCCAACGGCTGAAAGGGCGAGCATGTTTGGCGCGACGGAGATGCGAACCCGCGACCCTCAGATTACGAGTCGCACGCCTTAACACGCTTGGCCATGCTGGGTCGGATGGCATGGGATAAGGGAGTGATAACACACAAACACTATTAAAATATCATGAAAACATTTGTCTTGTTTTTAAGGACTATCGAAAATGTAAACTCGAGAAGGTATCAGCAAGATTCAAAAATTCTTATTGGGACATATGTGTGGGTTGATAAAACTCAAACTGAGGTTTGAAGTCATCTAAGTTAAAACAAAAATTTCGAAAGTTTCACCAAACAAAAGTCCATATTACTAACTAGAAGTTTTATTGGAGCTGGACAGAAAATGTATAGATGTTTCCTTCGTGCATAGAATTTAGAGGTCTTTGAGTCCTTAATTTGCCTCTTAACCTTCTAAGACAATCCTAGAAGAATAATATCAAGTGTCTTTATACTCAGACAATGATCCAAACAAAACATTGTCTTTAGATAGGAACTGACTCGGAATGAATTGAACACTTAGTGGATTTGTATGCTGATAGAGAAATGATTTTTAATATTGTACATGAAGCCTCGGAAGCTAAAAAGAGCTTTTGTACATGTTTATAACAGCATTAAAGTTACTGCTAATAAGAGCTTACTATCAAAAAGGTAACAGATAACGGATTTAAGACAAAGTTTTGGGATATCCAAATACGAGTTTCTGAATGCATCTTTATACGGAAGAATTGAAATATCACATCTTGGCATTGCCAGAAGGGCAGGGTAAGAATGGATACCTTGATTGGCTCATATGTCCCATTCATTAGGAAAGAAATCGATTCTCCTATTTATGACACTTCTGATGCCCAAGTTTCAGTAAACACTTCACGTTGATCAGAAACAAAAGATGATAAAAGCAAAAATCAGATGTTATATAAAATAAATAAAATCCGATATAGATTTCTACTTTGAGTTGAAATTGCAATAAAACGTAACCTGTTCCTATAAACTGACAATTCAATGAAAATATCGTTTGTTTCTTGCTATATATTTTTTCTAATTGATTATAAATGTATGAACTATGTTTCTTTGACAATTACATCCTTATGAATCATTAACCTATTTTCATGTATTTCATTTCCTTTTGATGACTAGATCAAATTGGTTTTTGTCATTAAGATTTTCCTTTCTATTTAATGTTTTCTGTAATTCTAACTTTACAATTTACTTTACAAATAAAATACTAAGCATAGAGAAAATTTGCATATTATTCAGAATTTGTCATGTTGCTTTTTCTGTTCATTTCCGTATATTCACTTATAAATTCAAGGGTTATCTGCACTAGCCACACCTAATTTGGAACTGACAAACTAGATATAAGGTAGCCAGTCAACAGCATCCACTGACAGCTGTTGAACAACACTTGTTTGACAGAATATAACCGAGCAGTGAAAACCAATTTGGAGGAATTTATTGCACCCGTGAGTCATAAACATACCTGATTTTAAACCTGAGGGTCATTACCTCAAGAAAAAACAAACTTGTTTTGGAGTTTCCAGTGGCCATGTGTTTAGTTTTTGACCTATTTTTTCCTTCTACATGCATAAGTTGTCGTGAGCTGCTATGGAGGCTTATCTACTTAGGCCTGACTACAGAATTCAAAATGCCATCTTTTCTTTCAGCAACTAGTTATGGTCCGTTAATGTTATTTATTGGTAAGACTATATATCTCACTGATATGAGCAAGGCTGTTAGAAAGACATCAGTGTTCCAGTAATTTAATTAAATACACAATATCCAAGTTTTATCCAAAATGTTCAATGTAAAAAAAATGTACCAACAATTTTGAATCACAAATTTAAACACAAGTTTTTATAATAAACATTTTTATGTTCTTGTTTAAACACATATTTAAGTAAAAAACAAACAAACAACAGTTCAGTATTTGATGTCTTAGTGCACACCAATTCCATCCTGATTAGTTTCATTTCATTTAGTGTGATTTTTGTTTACAATCCTCATTTTAAAAACGTGGACACAATTCTGTAGATGAAGAGCTCTCCTAATGGCACATAAACAGCTATTCTTGCAGATACGTTTCTCTTTAGGTGGGCAAATAAAATTCTTAAGGACTTCTGAAATCACAATTTGTATAAAATATAGTCGCGAAGTTCCCATCCTCTTTCTTGTAACCACGATCCGTGCATGACAGTGTGGGGTGCCATCAAGAGCTTTGTCTGTCACACTAATCGTTTAGCATGCTAAATAAAACTTTCCTTACGTGGTGGAAGTTTTATTGTGCTGACATTTCTCTAAGATGACAACTTTATTCTCAGTTCATTGAAACTATTCATCCCATGTTTGGGGTCTTTTCACGCTGGTTATACAGTTTTGCAACGATCTTCTTAGAAATTGTTACCTTTATTTTATTTGCTAGTTTTGATAGATATCCAAAGTATTCTGCTCTTTCTCTTTAAATAACATTATAACAGTTTTCTTACCTATTTCAAATAGGTGAGATGTTATATTGCAACCAATTAAAGAATGGGCAGTTCGAATGGCAGGATCTGGTAAATTATTGTTGACATATCTTAACATATACCACGCACTAGAATATAGAAAAATCGATCAGTGGTGGGAGTTATAGTTTTATTATGTATCCATAATCCTTCAGCGCGAATCAACTTCTGAAAATAGTGAACAGCTAGAACAAATACATAAGTATCGAATGACTTGGCTCTGATTCTGCAATTTATGTTTGTTGCTCTGAATATGCCATTTGTATGAAATGCGTGTAAATATCATGCGGTTGTCTGCTTCTTCATGGTTGCTGTGAACTGTGAAGTTATCTTCTACTGCCTCTCCTTACAGCAACTTCACTTCTTCTGGTTGAATGCAACTTAAGGCTAAAATATTTTTTGTTCTGGATATACTCTTAGATGATGTGAAGTTCTCTTAATGATATGATCGTAAAAAAAACAACTGAAGAGCTTCTGCTTGTTTGAGGTGACGTTTAGAAAACAATTTATACTAAAGAATTCAATTCCAACTACCACTTCTTATTACCCGAATTCCAAGATCAATATTCTCGTTCTCCACCTCTCGCAAATTCAGTATTATAGCACCTATCAAACAAAAAGCACATCCACTGTATTGGCTTTGATTAATCTATTTTATAAGTATGAATAATATTCCTCTGAAATGTCATTAAAGCTAGAACATTTACTTTCTTCCATTTCTTGGACTTAGGTCTTTACATGTCCACTGTAAACTGGTTGTTTTTATCAAAAGTATGTTAAGAAGCAGGGCTCACTATTAGATGCAATTTTATGAAGAATGAGAAATGAACCTGCTTTCGTTTACTTCCCCATTCTTATTCGTCATAGAAGTGGGCCGCTATCATATGCTCAATGAATAGTGCCCACAATCAGGTTATCCCGACTTTTGGGTAGAGTTAAGGCTCAACAAAATAACAACTCAAAACTTGTGTTCATTTGCATAGCTATTCCTATTCACCTTGATTTTTTTTGTCATGCTAGAGAAAAGTTGAGATTAGTCATTTTAATAGGATCACAGAAACTACGAGCTTCATGAAGTGACACTGCACTGTTATTAAATGTATTCATTTTGGTTGCTGAAAGTAGGTTTTATTAAGCTAGTAGCGTTATAAGAACATAAATTGAGATGTTATGTGGATATCTCGGTGGGATTTCATCCGATAACGTTGGTCCTCTTTTCTCTTTGATGAGATTCGAGAGTATCAACATGGTTGTAGTTCACTTTTCATTGGTACTAACATATTTTGTTCGTACATAATCACAATCATTTGGTTGCCCCTCTCTTACTTTTATTGCTGAAAGATAATCCCTAGATAAGTCCCACAATTATCCCACTGTCGTCTGAGTCTTCTGTAATCGTCTTTTATGTACGTATGTCTGACCGGAATCCAATGAAATTTTTAGCTCTTTGACGGGTGATAAACTGGCCATCTTAAAGTGCTCTCTGGTTTTCTACTGTCGAGCCCAGTATATAAAGCAAATACACAGAAATCCATTTTAAGTAGTGTATATGATCTATAGGGAAAAAAGGTAAAATGCTGTTGAGATGAAGTGACCAATCCGACAAAGCTCTGGTGTTATGATTTGTTTTGACAATATATGCATGGCATGAAAGAACATGTCCCAGTATTGGAAGGTGGTGTACTTTGATGGTCCGCAAACACTAATAAATATGATGCTATCTGGTAGGAAGATTAAGTCCCTGGAGTTAATGTGTAAATGAAAATGTATATTTGAAAACTCAAATTGACTGCATTTAGTTAATAATCGATTTCATATTTTAAATGTTTTATTATTTACAATACATTGTATTCATTATAAAATACTTATAGAAAAATGTAATTACAATTTGACATATTCTGATTTAAAATTTTTCTAGTGACAAAAATTTAGTTAAATTTGTTTTGGATAAAATTCTATCCGTATGGGAACTCCATAAATTCGACGTTTAATGCACTCTAGATTCATGCAGTTATAAAAGGTGATTTCTCTATCAAAGAAAGGGAAATAATGGGTCATTTGACCCAATAATGCTCTCTTGGTGGCTCAGCAGAAAGTCTGAGGGCTTATAATACTAAAATCGGATTTCAAAACCCGTAGTGAAGCAGAGCATAGATGGCTCATCGTGTATCAGTGTGCTTAAAAATGAATAAATAAATCTTTGTAATGCAAATAACGATTTTTAATTGAATAAAATAAATTATTATTTTATTTTTTGTAAAGTATACTAGCCACGATTAAATGTAATTATTAAAATGTTTTCGCGCAATTCATAGAACTGATTATTTACAAGTTATTTGCATTTATAACGATTATCTTATTCCTCATTTTTAGTTTTGGAATTTGATTGGCTTAAACTGCGTCATAAAAGGACATATAGCAATCACATTTTTGCAATAAAATCAACATTCTTCATAATTTTCAACTAGTTGATTACTCCATCATAATATTTCCGATACAGTCCGTTGTAGAAATGCTATAGTTGAATAAATATAATAATAACAAAAACATATTGCTGACTTCTATATTGCTAAATTTATGACATAACCTATTCAAGTTTGTTTGTTGTCTATACATGTTTGTTTGCTTTTGAATATCGCGCAAAGCTACACGAGGGCTATCTGCGCTAGCCGTCCCTAATGTAGTAATGTAAGACTAGAAAGAAGGCAGCTAGTCATCACTACCCACCTCCAATTCTTGACCTACTCTTTTACCAACAAGTAGTGGGATTGACCATCACATTATAACGCCCCATGGCTGAAAGATTACGAGCCTTAACCACCTGGCCATGCCGGCTGTTGATCTATATCTCTACAGAGTAATGTAGTGACATATGTGTCTTGAAAATCTCACTAGAACATCTTTTGATTAAATTACTAGCTTTTTCTTTTGCGTTTTTAGTAGCGGGATGTTTGTCAAACAATATTAATGTAGTAACAAAATACAACTTTGTAAAAAATATTAGTTTTAATTTTACTTATTTTAATGAAGTGTCTAAAAGGTGTTAATGTTAATTTTTCCAACTGAACGGTGGACTTAATATCTACATGAATTTTACACAAAATACGGTTAATCTTATAAATTAGTTAAAGACTCTCTCCAAGTCATAATTAAATTTGTGGATCTCATGGAAGGACTTAAACTTTAAGGTATAGCAGAATAAATTGAAAGCAAAAGTATAAAGACAGAACTTTTGTACCAATACAAATCTCAGTCTTTGCACAATAAAACTTGATCTTATGTTTAAAAACAATTTCTGAATGCATGCATAATCCAATAGGTTAAATGTTTAAGTGTTTATCAAATAAACATTTAATAGTTAGTAAATGTAAAAGAAAAATGTGCAAAATTTGTCGAGACAAACTTTGCTAAAAAGGCTGGATAAAAATTCATAATTTTTTGAATAAAGCCTCTTCATAGCAATGATGAAAGTTTTATAAACTTCAAAACTAAGTTCCTTTTACAATGTAATATGATACTTCTGGCAACTGTTGGTCGAACAAGGAAAATATCACATTTGAACGACTTTAGGTCCTCATCCGTTACTGTAACATATACTGTAGAATACAAACTTGGTTAGATATAAGCATAATTAATTAATATTTTTGGCTTAAACACTTGTTCTTTTCATGAAAGTTTCAACAAACGCATAAAAAAACAGGACTCACTTTTTCCTTTTTTTCACAAATCAACATTTAAGTATAACCGAACTAAATGTAAAATCTTGAATTATAAAACAAAATGTGCTACTTTTTGAAAAATTTGGTGACACGACATTACGTTTAGGTTAATATCAGCAAATGAACCAGGAGTGGCATAAAGGTGAATGCGTCACACTTTGAATTAGATATTGATAATTCCTGTTCTTCTTCAGCAAAATCTTATTCCACGTTTCAAACTTGTTGAAACACTCTAATAATAACCGTTAAATCCAATTATTTACTCATTAGAGTATAGTCTAAAAATTGGTAACAGATGCTGTTGACTAGATACATTTTCTTCAGTGTTTCATTTCGAAGTAAGAGAGGCTATTCGAATGTAGTACTTGTGTAGTTTGCGCAAAACAAAAACGCACAACAAAAAAGCAAATTGACAATGATAACAACGACTATTAATGATTTTATCGAAAAAAAGGCCTTAAACTGAGCGCAAAGAGACCCCAATACACAAAGTCGTTGAACGATTAGCCAAGTTTCTTAAATCTAAATTCTTTAACACATTCTCAAAGTCTTCAAGGACTATTTTCTATTTCAAACTGATTGTACTAATAAATTATGATGGTAAATTAATTGTTTCTAATAAATAAATTTTATTTGCATTAACTCGTATTCAGAGGTTATATCATAAAATATTAATATGGTTATAATCTTTATTCCTTCTAAATGCAAATACACACACACACACATGCACAAACTCATATTCAAGCCAATAACCGAATTCTTTTCAGTTACATTTATTCAAAGATTGGTTAATAAAAGGAAACCATGCCACAAAGTCACGCCTCTAAGTTTGTATGTACTGTTACCATAGCAATATCAGGAATACTTGTTTATTTAAGAACTTTCAACATATTAAGTTGTCAGAACATTCGTATGTATAGCGCTACAGAAAATTTAATACCTTTTTAAAGTTTGTACAGCGGGTTAAAAAAACTCGTATATTAACAGGCACTTCTAAAGTTAACAAGAAGTAAATGAAATGAACATGAATAAGGAGGAAATTCAGCAAACACAGAAATCAGGTTTTCTTGAAAAAGGAAGAAAAATCTTGTGGTTCATCTTTGTATTATCAGCGGTAGTTGGTTTTATTTATCAGAGTTGGGGTTTTGTTGACATCTATCTCGAGTACCAAACTGTTGTAGATGTGCGGGTTAATGCTCACGATAATCTGATTTTTCCCGCCATCACCGTGTGTAACAATAACAGGTAAGTTCAATTCAGCATCCTTCATCCGATAAATAATAGCTTGTTATTTAAAATCTTGTACCTGTAACTTGACCTGTAACTAGATGAAGATCTGGGACTTCCCCTTGAATTAAGTACCAGTTATGTGAGTGGAAACAATTGGAAACAAGTTTCTTGGCACTTTAAGAAAATTTCAGTTGTAAACAAAATTTATCATAGCATTAAATTTATTCCGTCAATTCCATCATAAATATAAAGCGATATTTTAATGTATCTTTTTATATTACATTTTAAAGAATGCGACGAAGTGCATTTTGTAGTATGATGACAACCAATGAACCTTGTGTCTCTAATGGAACAGAATTATTCCACAAGGTAAGAAATATTTCCTTAGACGTTCTGGTTTTTTACTAATCCTGTGTTGTATAAGGTAGCATAAATAAAATACTTACTTCAACCTAAATAAGAGAATCAACTAAATTATCGCTGATTTGAAATATGCTGTGTACTAACATGTGTGGATAATCTATTATTATTTACTTCTGAATGCGAGTTTTTATCGATTATTCTTTTCCTCTATGCAGAATATAAAATCTACGGTTTTTCTTTAAAGGTTGAAAACTACGTTGTTTAATAACAGCAAAGGTAATTTCCAATCACAGCCTACATAATTAACTTCAACGTGTTATCCAAACTCGTGGACGTAATGTAAACTACGTTTTTAGAAAGAAAATACATGAAAATCAGCAGATATAATTTTCGCGAGTTTATTCTTATACAAGGGCATAAGTAATACGAGTTTTAAGTGGACTAAGACATGTTTCAATACTTATTTAATAAATATAAATATTTATGATGTTACATAAGCACCTGAGTATTAAAAATAATGCAAAAGCAACAATTTTTCCCTCAGTTTTATCGAAAAAAGTATAGTAATTCTGAATCATTACTTAAAACAATAAAAATGGTAAGGCTGAGTCTATAGATGCTATCATACCTGTAAAAAAAAGGTAATTCTAAGTTTTTTCTAAACATTATCCTACCAGTAGCCTCCACCCCCCGGTGGCATAGTGGTATGTCTGCGGACTTCTACTGTTACAAATCCTGTGACTGGTACCTGTGGTTGGCAGAGCACAGAGAGCCCTTTGTGCAGCTTTGTGCTTAATAACAAACCACAACTATCTTGCCAGTAAAAACAATAATACTCGGTCATTTCCTAAACATTATTCTACTAGTAAGAATATTAACGCTGATTCATCCTTACACATTATAGTACCAGTAAAAGCTGAGTCATTCTTTACACGTTATAGTACCATTAATACAATACGTTAAGGTAATACTAAGTCATTTCTTATACTGTATCGTACTAGTAGAAACAGTATTGCATAGCCAATCTTTATAGTACCAGAAAAAAAGAGGTAACTCTAAGCTCTTTCTTACACATTATTGTACCAGTAACAATTGTAAGACAGAGTAATTCTTTACACGTTATTGTATTAGTGAGAACTGTTAAGACTGAATCACTCCTTGTGTATTATCATATCAGTACACACCTAAACTCTCAACAGTCTTTTTTAATTGTATCATAAAACGTTTTACTTATTATTTATATGTTACTGAGCAATAGTGGGCTGAAGACTGGCACGTGCAAAATCTCTGTAAGCATGGGAATCTGTTCTGGTAGCTGGGTCATCAAAATGGAGAGTTAATTCACAATTGCCAAGTGGAACCATATACAGTTAGGGAGGAAATATGCGACTGGAAGTAAGTTTACTGACTTGAAAACATTCATGGTGAAGTTATTTACTAAAATATCAATACCAAATTAACTAGCTTTTATTATACAGCCAGTTAAATAGAACATAGCAAAGTTATTTTTTCAAGGAAAAATTTTGTTTTTTCAATAAAGTAAAAGACACATTGTAGTTTGAAACGTACAAGTAAACTAACATAATATCTGAAACTTCAGACAATTCGTAACCAACTTGTGATAATATTTGTAACCATAGCCAAATTATATGGGGCCTAGCATGGTATGATAGCGAGGGCTCTAGCCCTTTCAGCTGCGGGATATTAGAAAAGGACAATAAAATTCATTATGTATCCCAAGAGTTGACGGTAAGTACTGTTTACTCACTGCCTTCCATCTTTTAAAATTACGGGCAGGTAACACAGATGAACCTCAAATATTTTTACATGAAAGCTCAACAAACAAATCTGATAATATATATGTAATACTGAATGCATTATGAAGAATTTTAGCAATTTCATATTTATTGAAAATAATAAAAATGAATCTTTAAAATTCTTATGTTGAAATTTACTCAGCCTAAAAATACCAGTTTATAAATATTTAGTATAAACATATAACTTATAAATTTAAAGTTTAAAAAATTTGTGTTAACAAGGATGATATTATTCTTCCTACGAGGCACGTGAAGATAATTAAATTTAGCGCTTGCAGAAATGCACGAAATAATCCTGTTGTTTTAAGATACATTTGTTTACTGTGGAAGTGTGCTTATACGCTCATGCACTAAGTCATTTATTTTAAGTTGTCTATTTAGAGACGTGATGGAGCTTGAGTCTGCATAACCAAAAGGATTTAAATAATTACTTAATTGAAATCTGCATAACATATATAGTTTGAATATTTTCTTCAAGCAATTCTGCACAACCTATGGGATTTAGATAATTACATCAGGTAATTCCGCATAAGTTATGTAATTTTAAATAAGTATTTCAGCCTTTTCTAGTTTTAAATAAGAATACAACGTGTATCAACTTGAATATAAACACGACTTATATGTTCTTAAAATTAAATGCTTAACTGGAATTTCGTTATTTAACGTGTAATTTCAGCCGATATTGAGACCCGGCATGGCCAACTGGTTAAGACACTCGACTCGTAATCTGAAGGTAAGGGCTTCGAATCCTCGTCACTACAACCATACTTTTCCTTTCAGCCGTGATCAATCCCACTATTCGTTGGTAAAAGAGTTGTCCAAGAGTTGGCGATGAGTGGTGATGATAAAGCTGTCTTCCCTCTAGTCTTACATAAATTAGGGACAACTATCGCAGATAGCTCTCGTGTAGCTTTGCGCGAAATTCAAAACAAATGAACAAATCATTCGATCTTACGTTTTGGTCTTGTTTCACAATGCCTCTGTTTTATTTCATTGATGATGAATTCTGTCGTACATTCCACGACGTGTGTTAATTTGTATTACATAGTTTTTCTTCACATTTGTCTTGTAATCAATCATATTTTATTTTGAAAATTTTTTTCTCTATTATTAGATTTTCAAGACTATCCGACCCCAAGTACTACATGTGTTACACAATCAACGGAGAATGGGAAACTGGAGCATCTAAAAAACCAATCACAAGTCGGATGATCTTAGAAGAGCCTGTAGGTAGGTACTGAATATGAGATATCTCCAGAAAAACAGCGAGTAAGAAGCTCTTAGATTTGTAGAAGAATCTTTTGAGGGGTTTTGACTATGGAAACTAATTATTATAATACAACTAAATTTATTCTCCATATTTTATAAATTTCTAAACAGAAATTTCATTCACTTTGGACGTCGAACCTCGAGAGTATTTGGTGTACGACAGAGATTTGGGAGCGAGAGTTGTTGTCCATGATCCTAATGTCCTACCAGATCCTGAAAGCGAAGGTATCGATTTAAAGGCTGGAACTTCTTATCAGATTGGGATCCAGCAAGTAAGTATTCGAGTTATATTTACTCAATGTCTGTTTTAAAAGTTTTTTTTGTGAGAAATCAAGAATAAATTCGATAATTCGAATAATCGTTTTCTACAAGCGTCATCAATACAAACACCGTTTTTAACAACAAAATTGGAACCTTTTGTTGTGGTTTATTTACTTAACTTAATATATACTTACATATTCGAAATGTGGATTATATCAGGTATTCCAATTTTATTATTCAGCGATTCGTATGTTACAATTTTTTTCAGACTTCAACTGTCATGCTTCCACCTCCATACCAGACGCGTTGTGCACATGCTCAAGAAATCGCCATCAAATTAAATATCACTTATGTGAAAGGAATGTCAAGACAGGTAACTTTCAAAGACGTTTTAAGGTTACAGTACAGTTACAAAAATTACTATATCGTGTATGATGTCATTATCATAGTAGGGTAATATATAATCAAAGTCATCATTCGCGTGTGAATGCAACATGTCTCCACCACGCAGTACCAACACGATCAGTTTTCACAGGTGAAGAAAACCCGTTAAAAACATAAGAAATAAAAAGCTTTCTAATAATTGCTTGAGACTTAAAAGAAGGTATCTTTGTATCACATTTCACGTAATTTCGTTGTTATGCACACATATATATTACGAAAACCATAAATGGTACTTTTCTCTTTGAAAAATTGAGAAAAAGACAAAAATTTTAAAATTGTCTCTCTCTGAGACTTGTAAAAAATTATATTTGTATCAAATCTTATGTAAATTGGGCAAATTATGAGGATTTATTGTAGGAAAAAAATATACTTTTTATGAGTTTGACTGCTAGAATTACTAAAATGGACAAATAGAAAAATTTTGTTTGTCGATGAAAGAAAATTTGTATCTTTCTACCCAACTTCATCTATATTGGTCAAATATGGCCGGATATATGACCAAAACCCCGAAAATTGTGTTTTATTTTAGCTCTGGCTCCCTAAAATGATTAAAAATTGGGAAATCTACAGTATTTTGTATGTCACTATGTTGGGCGAATAAACATTTATATTTGTGCCCATTTTATCTTGAATGCTGTAAAACTGATGACACAGGAGATCAAAACATATTTTACCCGAGTTTTTACATTAAATATATCTTAATATTGATATTTGTTTTAGTTTGATGCATGTAACGTAAGTTGTTAAGTAATACCCACTTGTTTTCTAAATTTGTTTTACGAGAGCACAAGTGTATCTTCGAATATTGTTGAACTTTTGAGAATCTCGCTTTAAAGTATATAAACAGACGCACCGAGAGACAGTAATATAACATTTTTGGTTGCTACAATCAGTACACTATAAACTACGTAAGCTATAATTGTGACAAACGCTTATTAATCAGAGAACTACATATATTTAATCAGGATCGTTTTTAGACTTCGGACATTACAAACTTCAATGGATTATGAGAACATTAGATATTGTTATCGTGAATAACTCACGTGTGAAGAATAAGTGAAATGTACCTATTTATCAACATAGAATTAATTCGTTCTCCATGAATATCGAGAAAAGATTCAATTCCAGACAAGATGAAAGACTCAGTATAGTTTGTTAGTTTGTAAAGCTCTTGTACATAAACTAATATGTGTAATAACTGTTGTTATAAATTATGTTGTTGATTGTATATTAAGAAAGAAAATTATGTGTATAAACCTTGTTGGAAAATATAAATTTGATACGTATTGACACTCACTTAACTTATAAGTTAAAATTTCAAGCTATTTGAAATAGTAATATGTAAAGTACTTAACATAATAAATTGGAAACTCGTTTGAGATAAATTATAATTACTAATATACTTATTTATTATAAACAATATTTATTATAGTTAGTTAAAATGACAAAGTAAACATGATCCGAACTCGAGTAAATCTTTTACAGTATAGCACTGTAAACCTTTTAATGTTTAATAACGTTTCCCCATTAAAAACCAAACGGAAACATAAATACCTGAATTCAACCACATAAATATATATATGTATAAATGTGTATTTCCATAAATTAAATGTACTTTCACAAATACTGTTCTTTAATTGCGTAGAGATAGTTATCTTGTGAATTAAAAGTCAAACTAAACACTGCGTTTGTTCTTCATTTCTAAACTGTTATCAAGCATATAGTCACCAGCTTTTGTACAAAAAATATTCTAACACATAATTGGTAACTTAGTAACAAGAAGCATAAATTTGTATACAATTTTCACGTTCGTGTTTTGATTCTTGTTAACAGTAAATAAAGTACGTACAGAGTAATTTGAAAACAAGAAATGTATATTTGGTAAGAATAACTCCTTTTTGTTATATATAGTTGACATATAATTTGGAAACATTTCTTGTAATATGTAATCTACGTCAATGTTTTCTATCTCCAACTGCAAGGCAATGAATCATTAAGTACTCGGTAAGGAGAAACTAAAGAATATATCCAGGTATAGCTAGTGAGCAGATATGTTTTGACAGTCCACAATCTGACTCCTATACGGAGAGCGTGTAAAACTGATAACTAAACAAAATCTCTTGTCTGGCTCCTGTTATGAGAGTGTGTCTAAACAGTCCGCTACCTCAGAACAAAATCCTTAGTTTAACTTCTTTAAAGAAAGTAGTCTAAACAGTTTGCTCTCTAAAAATAAGATCCTTACTTACAGAGAGTGTATCTAAGTAGTCTGTCACCTCAGGGTCCTTAATTTGACTCTTTTAAGAAAAGAGTGTCCGGTGATTAAGAATAAAAATTCTTAATCTGACTCCTGTAAGGAGAACTTGTGCTCAGACAGCCTGCTATATAAGAAGATATTTGGCTTTATCCCGCTTATGTTGATCCACTAGGTAGGTAACTGTAACGTTAGCAGAAATCTTTGCTTTTCTTTAATCATATTTCATGTTTAACTACGTCCAGCGGATAAAGTCATAATAAAGAAAACATGATCCATACTAGAGTAAATCTTGTGGTTCATGTATGTATCGTAAAAGTTATTTTAAATATCGACTTTTATTTAAAAAACCAAAACACAACTTAAGTACACAGATTTGTTTCTAAAGCTTCATAACATGAGAACTATAAGTGTTTGCAAATACCAGAAATCTACCTTTCTAATTGATTATTGTTCTTGTTGTTTTGTGGATATTTATACAAACCTTCAATTTACAATATTTTGTCTACTTCTAATTCATTATTTTATATCGTCTTTAGAGATGTTTGAAAGAATGTCAAAGACTGTTTCTTCTTGATAGAATGGGCTGTGTCAGTAAATCACTATCGTTTCTTTATCAAGAGCGATGCTGCTCCGCATACTACGACAGCACAGAAGAAGGTAAGATTATTCTATGAGGAAAATCAAAACAAAACATTCATAACGTGTATTATTTCATACATGGTTGATGTATATTATTGATAAAATGTTTATATACAATAAAGTAGTGCAATTAACCCAGTTATTTTATATTTTGCAGCATCACGCAATTGCTTAGGGTTCACTGCAGGGCCTGAGCACTTAGCTTCATTTGTACAGTCTAACAAAATAAAGTTTCCAAAGCGTCTCATACAAACATTAGCGTGTCTACAACAGAAGGTATCAGAAATATCGCATTCCGCAATCAGTCAGCAAAATGTTTTAATGTATTGCTATGTTACTTGCGTCAGTTGTAAAATGTTTGAAATGTTAACCTTTAGTAGTACATTTCAAGTTTCGCTTTTAGAGATCCGCGTGTTTAATACGTGATACTAGGAGTGGTTATTCTTTATGGTATTCCAATCTGTTTAAGAGCTTTCAATTTTCTTTTTATACAGAAATGCATTTGTATTTTATTCATTTGTAAACAGAGATTTTTTCAAAAAGAGACTGAGTTAAAAGTCATTGCCATTAAATTTTATTAAATTTACCATTATTTCATGGTAAAATGTTTGAATGCAACGTTAAAAGCATATTTCTTGTTAAAAGGAATATATTAAAATTATTTTATTAGGTGATAAGATGGTGATAATTGCAATTTCACCAAACTTAATGCATTTAAGTGTGAGAACTATTTGTGTTATACCATAATCCAAGATATTAATGAAATACAGCTTCAAACTTTAACACATATTTATTAAAACTTTTGATAATCTTATAAACAAAATTCCTACACCATTCTGTTTATCAGACCTTATATTTCTTATTTTGTTTATAATCAGATATCATATTTCTTATTTTGTTTATAATCAGATATCATATTTCTTATTTTGTTTATAATTAGGCATTATATTTCTATTTTATTGGTAATTAGAAATCATCTTGTCGATTTTCTATTTTTTTAAGTACAATGTCACACAATAGGTTATCCGCACTTTGCCCGCAATAAACGCTCCCCCGCTAATACAGAGGTAAGTCTACGGATTTATAACACTAAAATCAGGAGTTCGATTCCCCTTGGTGGGCTCAGCAGATAGCCTCATGTGGCTTTTCTATAAAAAAAAACATACACACACCCACAACAAGTTTCAAAATACAATTTTTAGAGTTATAAGCCTTCAGAATTGCCACTGGACCGCCAGGATCCCAATTTTGTGTCAGTTATTTATTTTTTCCCTTTTTGTTTTGCAAATAGAGGATATTTTTTCTATTTTGGTCGTTTGGTTTTATAAAGGAAAATCAAAAACAAAATGAGAAAAACTTATTTTTGCCCGCCATATGTATATTATCGAAACTTCTCTCTCTTACCATTGAAAGTTTCTTTTTTATATTTCAAAATATTCTTTTTTATTTTGTGTTTTAATGCAATTAGCCCACTGTGAAGCTTTGCGTTCATTAAACAAATTGAATTAAGTGGAGTACTTTTTTTTATTAATTGTTGTATTTAATTCAGTTTTTTCCAGCAATTTTACAAAACAAACTAAAAAAAGGGGGTAATTTATGTCATACTTATATCTGTAACACGCAAAATATACTGCTCAGCATAGATTAACGACGTCCGGAGAGCAACATCTAATTATAAGAACGTTCTAAACGAGTGTTTGGACACGTCACCTAATGAGCAATCAGAAAGTAAGTCTAAAGAAACAAAACCTTGCTGTAGTGGTAGGTATAAATATCTTCTCTGATTTAAGTACAGGAGACCAGTCAAGAAACAACTTCTTATCAACTCAATGAAGAAAAAACGGTATCAATGGGGTCTAAAATACAAGAACTGGACGCAAGAACAATGAAGGAAGGTGTTATTCAGTGACGAGACTCATTTCTTCGTACAGGGTCAAAGAAGTCTGCATGTTCACAGATCTCCAGGTGAGAAACTTCGAGAATCTCACATCAATCAGTTCGTAAAACATCCCTTGAATAAGATGTTTTTCGGCTTTTTCAGCTGCTGTGGCGTCGGAGGCTTACATATCTTAGGAAGTATGATGTGAGGACCACAGTACATCGAAGTTTTGTAGAGAAGTGTCGTTTCAGTATTGAAAAAGAGATTTCCAGATGGATCTGACATTTTTCAGCAAGATCTGGCTCCGTGCCACACATCGAAACTTGTGAAGAATTTTGTGACTACAACGCGAATAAAGGTGCTGGACTGGTCTGGAAACTCTCCGGACTTAAATCCTATTGAAAATCTTTGTGCGATTTGTAAAGAAAGACTTCGGGGAAAGGTGTGTGTTTTCTTTCAGCAAAGCCACATGGGCTATCTGCTGAGCCTACCAAGGGGAATCGACCACTGATTTTAGCGTTGTAATTCCGGAGACATACCGCTGTACTTGTGGGGATCATTGGGGAAAAGACTGTACTACGAAAGATAAGCTAATTGAGGCCATAATTGAGGTGTGGTACCGCGATCCAAAAATTAGTAAAGATTGCAGTCAACTCGTGGACTAGATGCCAAAGCGGATTAATGATTTTCTGAAAAATAAAGGCGGTCATATCATGTATTAATTTGTTAGTAATTTTTGGATTCTCAGAAATAAAACTAAAAAAAAAAAGGAAAAAATCGTAATTTTCCGTCTTGTTTTAATTAATTTGCACAAGGGCGTACGTTGTAGTTGATATGATACATTTTACCAACGGTTTGTTACAAAGTTTGACAATATTGTCCCCAGTTTACTATCTATATCACTAACATTGTCTTATTTATGTACTTCACTTTACAGTGTTTTCCAAATTATCAGGTCTGATCAATTAAATGGCACCTGGCAAGAGAATTAAAATGAAAAATATATGTATTTGTTCATCTATTTTATTATTATTAATTTGTTATATTACTATGCATGTAATATTTTCGACAAAATATATTAAGACCATGTAGTATTCAATACTCATTTTCCTTTACTGAATCATTAACTTTTATAAAAAATGTTTTATTAGAAATTCTTATTTTTTTCTGTTCAAAAGACTTATATATACTGAAAGCTTCTCAAATTTCGTGAAGATACATAAATCGTATCGTATCGTACAATGTATCGGTAAAATTTATTACAGCTTGACGATGTGATAGTCGTATCGTATTGCTGTATCGTTACATTTTTAATAACTATACAGTAAAATTGTACATTGTTGTTAGGTCAGGACATTAATCTATATAAATGTAAGGCACTGCCTATTGTCTGTTGTGTATCTATGTAACTATTTTACAGGCTGTGAGGCCCGGGATGGCCAAGCGTTTTAAGGCGTTCGACTCGTACTCTGAGGGTCGCAGGTTTGCATCCCCGTCGCGCCAAACATGCTCGCCCTCCCAGCCATGATGGTCAGTCCCACTATTCGTTGGTAAAAGAGTAGCCCAAGAGTGGGCGGTAGGTGGTGATGACTAGCTGCCTTTCCTCTAGTCTTACACTACTAAATTAGGGACGGCTAGCACAGATAGCCCTCAAGTAGCTTTGTGCGAATTTCAAAAAACAAACAAACACAGGGTGTGGATGGATCTTCCCAAATTTGGTATGGAGGTCTATTAAGTCCATGAGTAGAAAAAAACATGCTTGCGGTTCGTGTTTTGCAGTTTTCATGGACGTTTTTGCGCTTTTTCACACTTTCATACAAGGAAAGCAACTATTCCATTTCTAAGATAACTTTTCATTAAGCGTGAAGTTACATAACTTCCATCCAGGGAACTGATACTTCAGCTAATTATTATCATAATAGATATTTTTTCATTTGCTGAGAGCCAATACAGTTAAAGATTAATGCTTTTAAATTAGGTTAGAGCCAAATCAGTGAAAATGAACACTTGAAAATAATACCAGTGTATCAATAACTTATAGCTATAATTACTTTTTATCACTATCTTTTATATTTGACAACACTCAACTATATAGTATATGATTTGTAGATAAAGAAAACATGACAAAAGCAGAAAGGGAAGCAATGAAGCATTGTTATGACATCTGCAGTGTTCCATGCATGTAAGTAGTTATATTTTTAAATGTTACTTCATCTGTTCTTTTGCATTGTTGCTATTTGTACATTTTACAATTTCGCAACGTCACAATGTTCACGTGTTGAAGCTAATCTTGTATCTTACCTTTACCTAATGTAACGATAATTTTATCGAAACTGATCTTATTTCTACAGTTTTGTAATGTAATGATATTTGTATCGAAGATTATCTTATTTCTACAGTTTTGTAACGCAACAATAGGCAAACTGAGTTTGATCGTATTTCTGAAGTTGTGGTCAAGTTTATTTGGCTATATTTGACATCTGTGATTTAATCTTATAGTAATGAAACTAGATTTGAATAGAATGAATTAAGTGATTTCAATAAAACAAACGTAAAGGAGGAAGAAATAAAACATAGTCCTAACGAAACGTTTTGATTATGAATAAACCCAGTGCTTGGCTGTTTTTACTTCTTCAAGGATTTCTCGGTTGTTCCTACCTGGTTGTTTTTCACCTGGTGTATTAAAATGTGTTGTTACTGATTTTAAGATCGTTTAATGAAAAGTACGCGGCGTTAGATGGAACTTCCGTTTTCGTGTCGACTACAGTTCTATGTTTATATTTCATTGTTTTCATATTCTTGCTTTTTCTGTAATCTCGTGCTTGATAACCTTGAATAGAACTACAGTAACAAGCGTTTTCCATTAAAATAAGCTAGAAAGTATGCTGTTTTTTTGCATTACTTTTTTGTAACAGATAGAGTTTTACTTCAATCGTATTACTGATTTATGTACATTTATTGTGTATGAAAATTTGCGTTAAGTGTGCCATATCTACTTGCAGTCAAATTTGTGTGCCCAGTTAGACATGTAAAACATACTCATCTAGGTTATTTTTTCTAACCCTTTCCATTAACGGAAACTACTAAATCTAATATTTGTTACTATTTTGACTGTCGTAGCTAGTCCACGAGAGAATTATTTCACAAAACTAATTGTTATAACTAAGTTATTCTTAGAATTATTCCAAGACCTAGCTTTTACAGTTGTGTCACCTATTGTGAGCGAAACAATTACAAGGATTTATTGCCAGGTGAGGAACAATACTATGATCGATTATTATTCTATTGTTTGGTTGGTGACAAAGGTGACTTTTGGATTTTGCTCAGTTCTGCAAATGTGTACTGCAGGCTCTACAGTAGCCTTTCAGTCATAGTTACGGCTTGTTGTATCACATTTACTCTCAATTAGGACACTAAGAGTGAGGATGTGCTTTCATGAATTGCTGTGACATTCCGTCCACTCTTTTTCATATCTTACTTGGGTAGCGCTGTATCTTGAAATATAAAACATTGTGAAGAACGTATTCTAAGAAAGTATGTCTACTCTGCTAGTAAATATATGTGCGAACAAATAAAGACAAAAATATTTGATGAAGCGAAGAACTGTAAGCATTTCCTTTGAAGTAGAGAACTCAACATAAGCGACGCTTATTCTTCACCATTGTGTACCACAAATAGTTTTATAACCAAGTTCTCTTTTCTTTTGGTAAAAGTTACATATGAGAAGGTAAACGGCTGAATTTATCTTTCCATTTGTGCACAAATGTACACAAAACAACTTTTTTATGTTTCGGAATATATCACATATTTTAGCTAAATAAATTTCAAGTCTGAAACTGACATTATTTTAGTAAGATTTCCCTAAACATAGTATACACGACTAAAAGTGAAGCGTTCTCGAGAATATTTGTAACAGTATGATTAGCTATGTAAATTTTATAGTTCATACTACAGTTACCTGTCCAATTCTATTTATCATGATCCGCAAAATGGAAAACTATTGGGGGTATTCTGAGGACTATATGAGCAATTTGGTCACCATCTTAAAAGCTAACTGTTAGAAACCAACGGTATATATTTTGTCGTCAGAACCTATACAGTTATTTATACCTTCGTATTTTGAAAGGGAAACTAATTTCAAACAGCTATATGTTTGTTTTTAGCCAAATGTTGTAAACTGCTCAGCTTTTAACCTGACTGGAGCCCATTTTCAAAATGGTGGTTCTTTCTTTGAACAGTAACGTTTGTTTCCACAGGATGAACGTTGTGCCACTCTTCTAGAATAATACAGACATAATGTTGAAAGTATCCTTTAAGAACTGGCTAATAGATTTAAACCACTCCAACAAGTCCTTCCTCATTTTAAGAATCAGAGTAATCTCAAACAAAGACCTATTTCCTTACCAGACTTGATTTTACTTAGAAAAAGAGAACGTGTTGAATGTGGCTTCTCAGATTTTGATGCATATAAATGTACATATCTTCCTGGTTCCTTGCAACCGAACAGTTTGTACTTGTTAACTCATTAATTGTATCGTATACTGACAGCTGTAGTGAAAGGAAGAGTATTCCTTGTGATGTCTAAAAATTCTGCAATAATATGCCTATCTTTCTTGATGAGGTTCGTGACGTTCTTTGATGCTCCAGGGCAGCGTTTCTCAAAGTGTGGTGCGACATCCCCTGGTGGGACCCCGAGACCCTTTATGGGGTACGCGAGGTCAAAACTATTTTCATAATATAATTCCTTCAATGAAACCTTTTTATATGTTTTGAACCGAGTGAGAGACTGAGAGTGAAAAAGGCAAATAACGTCTTAGTACGTTTTGAGTTTTTGAGAAGGAAGGTTGTGTCTCAAGTTCTTATATTTCGTTCTCTGTTTTTGCCTATATGAGGGATATTATTCTATATCAAACTTTTATTGAATTTATTTGGGATTTAAATGAATTTTAATCTGTATGGTCGATAAATTTGGACTTTTTTCTATTCTAGAAATAAATACGTATAAAAATTATACTAAAGCTTGAATAAATTGAAATCTAACATTCTAATAAAAAAATTTGGAAGGAGAGATATAAGTGCAGAGAGGAATCAGACAGCAAACAATTGTTTAATCGTTTGAGAAGGGTCGGCATGGCCAAGTGTGTTAAGGCGTGCGACTCGTAATCTGAGGGTCGCGGGTTCGGAATTCCCGTCGCACCAAACACGCTCGCCCTTTCAGCCGTGGAGCGTTATATGTGACGATCAATCCCACTATTCGTTGGTAAAAGAGTAACCCAAGAGTTGGCGGTGGGTGGTGATGACTAGCTGCCTTCCCTCTAGTCTTACACTGCTTAATTAGGGACGGCTAGCACAGATAGCCCTCGAGTAGCTTTGTGCGAATTTCTAAAACAAACAAACAAACAATCGTTTGAGAAGTAAGTGCACTTTGTTGTCTTATTATTCAATAATATTTAAAAAAAAAATTTGAAACTTTTCTAAATTTTATCTAAAACTTTCATTATTTTATAATTTAACTATATTTTATCCTAAAATAAAAGAAATCTATTTTCGAATATTTTTCTTATATTTAAGAATGGTATCGTTGGCTTAAAAAAGTGAGATTGGAAGACTAGTTTTCTCAACCCACAGCTGTACCGTCTACGTCCAAAGTTGCTGAAAAGATGAAACTCACATATCAGAGAGTTCTTGGCCCGACTGGGCCAAGTGTGTTAAGGCCATGTAATCCGATGTTCGCGGGTTCGAATCCTGGTCGCACCAAACATGCTCGCCCTTTCAGCCGTGTGGGCGTTATAATGTGACTATCAATCCATTGGGCGAAACTGTAAATGAGAAGTGAAAACATGACGAAAGCTATCTTTCCCTCGACTTCATAGATGTCAGTGAGTTACCTTATTGTGTCTTATGCAACAGAATATTTTCAAATAGTATTATGGTACCAGCTAAGTTGCGGCGTCATTTAGAGACCAGTCATTCAGAGTTTAAAGAAAAAGGAAGTGAATATTTTAAACGTAGACTTGAGCAGCTCTTTAAAAGCCAAAACTTATTTGTTCCAGCTTTTCAAACTAGAAATGAAAAAGCCACTGAAGCATCTTACAGGGCAAGTAATCGTGCTGCATTGGCTGGAGAAGTGCACAAAATAGCCTTGTACACTTGACATTGTTGAAAGCTGGATGAAAAGTCACTAACGAAAGACATGGCAGTGCCACTTTCAAGCGATACAGTAATTCGTCGAATTAATGATTTACTTGCAAACATGAAGACTGAGTTAATATCTCGTTTGCAGAATTGTACTTTTGCCTTACAAATGGACGAATCTACAGTCATGGCTGGACTTTCTATTTTGCTTGCATTCTTCCGGTATCCGCACCAACTAACCATCGAAGAAGACCTTTTATGTATATTCCTGCCAACAAACACGACTGGTGCTGAAATATTCAATGCGTTGAATAACGTTTTTGAATTTCATGGTTCATTTTGACATTTACACTGATGGTGCAAAAGCAATAGTGGGTAAGCTGTTGGCGCCTTAGCCCGAATCAAAGCAGTGGCACCAAACTGTACTAGCAATCATTGTTGTTGTTGTTTTTGGAATTTCGCACAAAGCTACTTGAGGGCTATCTGTGCTAGCCGTCCCTAATTTAGCAGTGTAAGACTAGAGGGAAGGCACCTAGTCATCACCACCCACCGCCAACTCTTGGGCTACTCTTTTACCAACGAATAGTGGGATTGACCGTCACATTATAACGCCCACACGGCTGGGAGGGCGAGCATGTTTGGCACGACTCGGGCGCGAACCCGCGACCCTCAGATTACGAAGCGCACGCCTTAACGCGCTAAGCCATGCCAGGCCCTACTAGCAATCATTGTATTCTTTAACGCCACGCACCTGTAATAAAAAAAAAAAAGTCAGTTTCACTTAAGAATGTTCTTGATGAAGCAGTAATAAATATTAACTTTATTAAATCTTGAGTACACTTCTTTTTAATATTTTGTGTGACGAAATGGGAAGTTTGCATAAAGCATTACTGCTGCATACCGAAGTGCGATTGCTGTCTCTGGGAATAGCACTTGTGCGATTGTTTGAATTGCGAGCTCAACTAGCCGCTTTTTTCATAGAACACCATTTTTACCTGAAAGAATGACTGACAGTCAAACTATGGTTATTCCGGCTTGGGTATTTGGCAGACATTTTCTCGAAAATGAAGAAAGTGAGTCTGTCACTTCAAGGAAAACAACTGACAGTATTTGTTACCAAAGGTAAAATTCAAGCCTTTAAGTGAAAATTAGAATTTTGGACAACTTGTATCCGCCACCTGAGAGTTTCCCAGAACTTAAAGACTTTTTTGACGAGATCGGTGGTGATATTAACGAATGTGATTTTTTGATGTTGTGTAATGAAATTTGTCAACATTTGGAATATCTGCATAACTCAGTGAACCAATATTTTCCAAATGACCAATGTATGGTGTTACAAAATCATACATGGGTAAAAGATCCATTTAAAGTGCAGGATAGACCAATGGATTTTAATGTAACAGAGTACGAGAGGTTGGTTGATATGGTTTCAGATTCCACATTGCAACTAACCTTTGAGAAACTACCACTTGTTGAGTTCTGGTGTAGTATCAAAGAAGAATATCAAAATTATCTAAAAGAGCTGTTAAAATACTCCTCCTTTTTCCAACTACATACCTGTATGAGGCCGGATATTCTTTATATGCTTCAACCAAAATAACATATCGCAACAGATTGAATGCAGAAGCAGATACAAGAATCCAGCTCTCTTCTATTAAGCCAGACATTAAAGAAATTTGCGAAAGTGTAAAACAATGTCATTCTTCTCACTAAAATTTTTTTTGTTTTGTAAAATATATTTATTTTCATAAAAAAGTATGTTATTTTTAACATGTAATGGGTTTATTATTGTTATTTTTAAATGAATTAATAAATATTTAAAAATTTTCTGTTTTAATTTCTAATACGGTAAATATCGGTAGATATAACCTACATATACAAAAGTTCTTTGGGGATCCTAAATAAGTTTTAGGAATGTAAAGGGCTCCTGAGACCAGAAAGTTTGAGAATCTAGGGGATGATACTGACCTACTATACCGCAACAGATTACCAGCTATATAAAAGAAACAAACAGCAGAAATGCGATAAAAAGAGCATAATATGTGTAAAAAAACATGCTGAAAACTAGAGTAAATCGAAAACTTGCCTCTATGACAACAATTGGTTATAGCACTAAAACTATCATTATAACTTAATCTATATTATTTAACGCTATAGTCAAGTAGCTTTCATAATAATAGTGAGCCTGAGATGATCACAACATTTAGCTGATTGGTGAGTTACTGGCTGTTAGAATTGAAAAATAGTGTGGAAACCATGGAATTTCATGAAGAGCAATAGCAATTTATTAGGATGCAAAACATTTTCGTCTATGAAGTGAATAAACAACTTACAATGTAATACTTGATCGAATGTTTACAATCTAAAACGTTATTATTTGTCGATTACATTTTTATTTAAACCAATCATTGCAATTTTACATTTCATGATAATTCTATTCATATGACTCACCTATCAGTATTACAAGATTTAATAGAAATACCCAACACTAAATATAAACAATGTTTACATATTTGTATTTTTTTTTTTTTTACATGGTGAATAGGAAAACTTCTTATGAACTCTCTGTGGTGACCTCAGCTTTGAAGAAGGAATTTTATCCAGTAAGTTGAAACCATTTAACATGCACAGATGTGTAATCACCTCTTTCATCACTTAGATATAAAGTGTACTCACATTGCTTCTCATACAATTTCAGTGTACTTCTATAACCAACTTATGTAACTTTATAATCAACTCAGCCATATTCTCTCTTCCTCTCTTTGAGTTTCACTGGTGTAGTCAGCATGCCACTCTCTTTCTTTGAGTGCCATCTTACTTCTTTCCCAAGATACTACAGATATAAATAACCTTGCCTCTCTTTCTAGGATTTATCTGTTTTACCTATATAATTCTCTCACATACCCCATCTCTTTCCTTAACTGTTGTCCATATAATAATTTTCCTATACTCCTTTGTATGTAGATATTGTCTACGTAATGTCATCTTTTATCTCTCTCATTGTAGGTGTTATCCATATAATACCACACCTCTCTCCTACGGTGTTACAGATCTAGTTAACACAGCTCTCTCTGGGTCTTATCTAGTTAATGACCTCGCAACTTTCTCTCTCTCTCTGGAATCTTATCATTCATTAATCCGACTTCTATCTCTGGATATTGTTCACTAATCACCTGATATATTTATCTATTTGTATGTGTATGTTTTAAAATAATTAATCACTGTCCTCCCTCTTTCTCCGAGACTTACCTATGTAACCACCATAATTTCTTCATCAGGTTTTGATCATGTAATTACCTCATATGTTGGACTCTCGTTCTAGGATTGACCCATTTAATCCCCATTTTATCATGTAATTGCCTCCACTATTCTTTATTTATAAATTGATTTTATACTTCAAAAGTAACTTCGTAGTGCTACATATATAAAAACGCAATTGAACAAGTCATAAAGTCGTAATAAACAATATTTCGGATGTTGCTTACAATAATTAAAAGTTTGTTACATGACCAATGTGTGGAAAAAGAAAAAGTCAACACATAAAAATAAATGTGGTTAATATACATACCATGCGTGTCATACATTGTGCATGCGGAATGCTTTGCAAGTCAAAAAACGCATACACACCTCTCTTATATAAAAAGGTGTGCTTTTAGTATAATATTTTTCAAAACAAATTAAAACTTTATTTAGACAATTTATCTGGATTTGGTGTAGCACCATACTCGTCATATAACAGAAGCTATAGGGCTTCAAACTCTTCGACTGTCTACAAATAGTATGAAGCAAATGAGCATTGACAGAACAATAGGGTACTTCCACTGTACTGTATCCAGAACTCTGAAACGTCATTGGACTACAAGAAACCTTGTTCCAGAAAAGTCTATAAGTAGGTGTCGAGAAAATACTGCCAACATGGTTACTTTATGATCACGTTAACATACAAGGTCGAAAGAGGTCACGACAGAAATGAGATGAACACTTTAATTCCACCGTAACAAAAAGAAGAATGAATAAGAGACTCATCAAGCATGGTTATTGTACAAGAATGGCTACCTGCAAACCAATATTAATCAGAATTTATTCCGTCATTGGACAAGACAGCATGCCAGCTTACATATTTTCGGAAAAGTCCTGTTTCCGGTTTGTTAATGTTGCTGTAAAAATTTGTATTCATGATTCACCTGGAGAACAGAAGAGGGAAACTGTCTTTTCCACTGGAAGCACATAGAAGGTAGTGCAGTACATGTGTGGGCAGTTAATCATCGTGGTGGAAAAATTGCTTTTTATATTCTTACCAGAAAAATGTAAATGACGCTCCTATAGACATCACATGGAGGTATTATTTCTGCCATATGCTAGAACAAGAATTGCCAATAACTTTATGTTATTTGTATAATGTATAATGAATACCACTTTCCACAGTGCTCCTATTATACAGGATTATCTCGACCAGGAGGAAGTTGCGAGGATTTCATGACCTGAAAAGTCTCCAGATGTAATCCCACTAAGAACCGTTTGGCAGAAATGAGCCAGAAAATTTCTAACCATGACCCTAAACCAGCTACAGTAGCTAAGTTACAGTACCTTTTGGTGACAAGATGAGATGAAATCACGGCGGACTACATCAATAACTTCATCGACAGCATGCCATTTCGTCTTTTGTAAGTTATTAAAAAACGAGGAAGACCAACCAAGAATTGAATGACTAAGATGAACTGATATAAGGTGACATGCGCTACTTGTAATAATTTGATGTTGTATTTTGTCATTATATTTGTTTTGGTAAGGTTTTGTTTGATATGTGAAATAATTATTTACGCATCTATCTACAGGTGTCTGATAAAATTGTTTGCCGTCCTGTTAAATGGTTCTTAGTAGACGTCTATAGAATCTGTGTCATTATACAAACTACATATGTGGATGTTTAATATAAGTCAATTTTTAGAGTGACTGTGCTAAATATATTTTTATTCTATATCAATATCAATAATCTTATATGTTACGAGATATTCAAATATTCATTTCAATTCTATACAGTTGTTACCAGTGTAATAAGTACCTCTTTCTCCCTCTATTATCACCTAACATTTTTCTCTATGTCAAACCTACGCAAGTATATGATTTCTTTTCGCTTTATGTATTACATATCTAATCACTAACTACTCAACCTCTTTATCTTTAAATATGTTATTACTTCAACTTCCCCACCCACCCCTCTCTCTCTAGGTGCTATGCTTCTGTCATCTTGCCTCTCTCTGTTTTTCTCAATGTGTTATACACATTTTAATCTTTCATGTTTTCTTATATCTTACCCATGGCATCAACTCGCTTCTCAGGTTGTTATCCATGAAGATGCCTCACGAATCTATCTATACTTTACACAATTAATAATTCAATCATTTTTAACTTTAAGTTTTACCTATGTTAACTTTACTTCTATCTCTAAGTATTACTAATGACGTCATATTTTATTGTTTGTTTGTTTTGAATTTCACGCAAAGCTACTCGAGGGCTATCTGCGCTAACCTCACCTATTTAATTCTCTCACCCATGACTTTACTTATTATTAATTGTTACTAATGCTTTGCTCTTCCTCTCACTGTAGTTTATGTGTGTAAACACTTCTTACGTGTATGACCCATGTAACCACAATGTTTATCTTCCTCTGGGTACTACCTATATCATCAACTATCCTTTTCTTTTCTCTTGATATTATGTATGTGATAAGTTATATTTTCTCCCTCTTACTGGCTTACTAAGGTAATTATTTTTCATCTGTTCA